>NC_053195.1:18096111-18405481 GCF_905163445.1 Pararge aegeria
ATAACAATTAATTTAATTTTTTTTTTTTTTTTTTTCACTTAAACATTAGGCCCGTCGCGCCGCGCCACTACTATATGGGGCGAAGGTGCGAAGTCGACGGCGACGACAAAGTACCGAGTCTAAGGAGACTGATGGCGGCGCCACACAGTGGCGTTATGTCTCTATAAAAGTGGTGGTCTTTTATTATGTTATTTATTAATGGTATTATTTTAATATCATATCAATATTGTACCCCGCACAGGGGGGAGGTACGGGTAGGTAGTGACGAAAAATAACGATACGGGACTCTTACGAGGTCTCGCAATCGGAATGAGTACACTTTAAATATTTTAACGAGGTAAAATTTAAGGGCATTGAGGGTCTGGTGCCAGTGGTGGTTGATTAGATCCACACACTATACTTTTTATAATTATGTGGCGTTATGTCTCTATAAAAGTGGTGGTCTTTTATTATGTTATTTATTAATGGTATTTTTTTAATATCATATCAATATTGTACCCCGCACGGGGGGAGGTAGGGGGGTAGGTAGTGACGAAAAATAACGATACGGGACTCTTACGAGGTCTCGCAATCGGAATGAGTACACTTTAAATATTTTAACGAGGTAAAATTTAAGGGCATTGAGGGTCTGGTGCCAGTGGTGGTTGATTAGATCCACACACTATACTTTTTATAATTATGTGGCGTTATGTCTCTATAAAAGTGGTGGTCTTTTATTATGTTATTTATTAATGGTATTTTTTTAATATCATATCAATATTGTACCCCGCACGGGGGGAGGTAGGGGGGTAGGTAGTGACGAAAAATAACGATACGGGACTCTTACGAGGTCTCGTAATCGGAATGAGTTTCTGCGACTACCATTGTATGTCGCGGGTAACGGGGAATCAGGGTTCGATTCCGGTGAGGGAGCCTGAAAAACTGCTACCACATCCAAGGAAGGCAGCAGGCGCGCAAATTACCCACTCCCTGCACGGGGGGGGGGGAGGTACGGGTAGGTAGTGACGAAAAATAACGATACGGGACTCTTACGAGGTCTCGTCATCGAATAATCAATACACGAACTGCCCACACACTTGTAAATATAGACGCGCAAGATCGTTACACGAACCGCTTACCATTATAGTAAACTACTATGCAAACACACATAACATATACGCAATAAGGGAACTTTAAATTGGAGATTTTACCCTACCACACCCGTCTGTCTCCTTCTGAAAACTATTCAAAATAATTGCTATTTTTCATTCTCATTCAAATATAAATAATAGTAAATAATATATAATTTTCGACTGAACTGAACCCAAGTGCCCGGCCTGTGGCCGGGCACCCCTCGTATTCATGTTCTAACCTAACCTAACCTAAATCTAGTTTTGACACCTTTAGACTTTAGATTCAAGATTTAATGTGAATATATGCATTAATAAAAACTCATTACTATTTTAATACTAGTTATGCTGCTGTTGATGCACTGATAAAAGCCAGATAGCTAGATCAGTGTTTAGTTCGTCGTAGTTGCCGGTGGGCTGAGGTCTAAAGGAATCCAAACTAGTTTTAAAAGGTTTGGATAGGTTAGGTTAGGTTAGAACATGAATAAGACGGGTGCCCGGCCGCAGGCCGGTCACTTAGGTTCAGTTCCGTTTAAAAAAAAAAAAAACAAAAAACAAAACGTACCAATACAAAGTACTCTTATTCATATTAGAAGATATTGTAAAATAACAATTAATTTAATTTTTTTTTTTTTTTTTTTTTCACTTACACATTAGGCCCGTCGCGCCGCGCCACTACTATATGGGGCGAAGGTGCGAAGTCGACGGCGACGACAAAGTACCGAGTCTAAGGAGACTGATGGCGGCGCCACACAGTGGCGTTATGTCTCTATAAAAGTGGTGGTCTTTTATTATGTTATTTATTAATGGTATTATTTTAATATCATATCAATATTGTACCCCGCACAGGGGGGAGGTACGGGTAGGTAGTGACGAAAAATAACGATACGGGACTCTTACGAGGTCTCGCAATCGGAATGAGTACACTTTAAATATTTTAACGAGGTAAAATTTAAGGGCATTGAGGGTCTGGTGCCAGTGGTGGTTGATTAGATCCACACACTATACTTTTTATAATTATGTGGCGTTATGTCTCTATAAAAGTGGTGGTCTTTTATTATGTTATTTATTAATGGTATTTTTTTAATATCATATCAATATTGTACCCCGCACGGGGGGAGGTAGGGGGGTAGGTAGTGACGAAAAATAACGATACGGGACTCTTACGAGGTCTCGTAATCGGAATGAGTTTCTGCGACTACCATTGTTTGTCGCGCGTAACGTCGAATCAGGGTTCGATTCCGGTGAGGGAGCCTGAGAAACTGCTACCACATCCAAGGAAGGCAGCAGGCGCGCAAATTACCCACTCCCTGCACGGGGGGGGGGGGAGGTACGGGTAGGTAGTGACGAAAAATAACGATACGGGACTCTTACGAGGTCTCGTCATCGAATAATCAATACACGAACTGCCCACACACTTGTAAATATAGACGCGCAAGATCGTTACACGAACCGCTTACCATTATAGTAAACTACTATGCAAACACACATAACATATACGCAATAAGGGAACTTTAAATTGGAGATTTTACCCTACCACACCCGTCTGTCTCATTCTGAAAACTATTCAAAATAATTGCTATTTTTCATTCTCATTCAAATATAAATAATAGTAAATAATATATAATTTTCGACTGAACTGAACCCAAGTGCCCGGCCTGTGGCCGGGCACCCCTCGTATTCATGTTCTAACCTAACCTAACCTAAATCTAGTTTTGACACCTTTAGACTTTAGATTCAAGATTTAATGTGAATATATGCATTAATAAAAACTCATTACTATTTTAATACTAGTTATGCTGCTGTTGATGCACTGATGAAAGCCAGATAGCTAGATCAGTGTTTAGTTAGTCGTAGTTGCCGGTGGGCTGAGGTCTAAAGGAATCCAAACTAGTTTTAAAAGGTTTGGATAGGTTAGGTTAGGTTAGAACATGAATAAGACGGGTGCCCGGCCGCAGGCCGGTCACTTAGGTTCAGTTCCGTTTAAAAACAAAAAAAACAAAAAACAAAACGTACCAATACAAAGTACTCTTATTCATATTAGAAGATATTGTAAAATAACAATTAATTTAATTTTTTTTATTTTTTTTTTTTTTCACTTACACATTAGGCCCGTCGCGCCGCGCCACTACTATATGGGGCGAAGGTGCGAAGTCGACGGCGACGACAAAGTACCGAGTCTAAGGAGACTGATGGCGGCGCCACACAGTGGCGTTATGTCTCTATAAAAGTGGTGGTCTTTTATTATGTTATTTATTAATGGTATTATTTTAATATCATATCAATATTGTACCCCGCACAGGGGGGAGGTACGGGTAGGTAGTGACGAAAAATAACGATACGGGACTCTTACGAGGTCTCGCAATCGGAATGAGTACACTTTAAATATTTTAACGAGGTAAAATTTAAGGGCATTGAGGGTCTGGTGCCAGTGGTGGTTGATTAGATCCACACACTATACTTTTTATAATTATGTGGCGTTATGTCTCTATAAAAGTGGTGGTCTTTTATTATGTTATTTATTAATGGTATTTTTTTAATATCATATCAATATTGTACCCCGCACGGGGGGAGGTAGGGGGGTAGGTAGTGACGAAAAATAACGATACGGGACTCTTACGAGGTCTCGTAATCGGAATGAGTTTCTGCGACTACCATTGTTTGTCGCGGGTAACGGGGAATCAGGGTTTGATTCCGGTTAGGGAGCCTGAGAAACTGCTACCACATCCAAGGAAGGCAGCAGGCGCGCAAATTACCCACTCCCTGCACGGGGGGGGGGGAGGTACGGGTAGGTAGTGACGAAAAATAACGATACGGGACTCTTACGAGGTCTCGTCATCGAATAATCAATACACGAACTGCCCACACACTTGTAAATATAGACGCGCAAGATCGTTACACGAACCGCTTACCATTATAGTAAACTACTATGCAAACACACATAACATATACGCAATAAGGGAACTTTAAATTGGAGATTTTACCCTACCACACCCGTCTGTCTCATTCTGAAAACTATTCAAAATAATTGCTATTTTTCATTCTCATTCAAATATAAATAATAGTAAATAATATATAATTTTCGACTGAACTGAACCCAAGTGCCCGGCCTGTGGCCGGGCACCCCTCGTATTCATGTTCTAACCTAACCTAACCTAAATCTAGTTTTGACACCTTTAGACTTTAGATTCAAGATTTAATGTGAATATATGCATTAATAAAAACTCATTACTATTTTAATACTAGTTATGCTGCTGTTGATGCACTGATGAAAGCCAGATAGCTAGATCAGTGTTTAGTTCGTCGTAGTTGCCGGTGGGCTGAGGTCTAAAGGAATCCAAACTAGTTTTAAAAGGTTTGGATAGGTTAGGTTAGGTTAGAACATGAATAAGACGGGTGCCCGGCCGCAGGCCGGTCACTTAGGTTCAGTTCCGTTTAAAAACAAAAAAAACAAAAAACAAAACGTACCAATACAAAGTACTCTTATTCATATTAGAAGATATTGTAAAATAACAATTAATTTAATTTTTTTTTTTTTTTTTTTCACTTACACATTAGGCCCGTCGCGCCGCGCCACTACTATATGGGGCGAAGGTGCGAAGTCGACGGCGACGACAAAGTACCGAGTCTAAGGAGACTGATGGCGGCGCCACACAGTGGCGTTATGTCTCTATAAAAGTGGTGGTCTTTTATTATGTTATTTATTAATGGTATTATTTTAATATCATATCAATATTGTACCTCGCACAGGGGGGGGGGAGGTACGGGTAGGTAGTGACGAAAAATAATGATACGGGACTCTTACGAGGTCTCGCAATCGGAATGAGTACACTTTAAATATTTTAACGAGGTAAAATTTAAGGGCATTGAGGGTCTGGTGCCAGTGGTGGTTGATTAGATCCACACACTATACTTTTTATAATTATGTGGCGTTATGTCTCTATAAAAGTGGTGGTCTTTTATTATGTTATTTATTAATGGTATTTTTTTAATATCATATCAATATTGTACCCCGCACGGGGGGAGGTAGGGGGGTAGGTAGTGACGAAAAATAACGATACGGGACTCTTACGAGGTCTCGTAATCGGAATGAGTTTCTGCGACTACCATTGTTTGTCGCGGGTAACGGGGAATCAGGGTTCGATTCCGGTGAGGGAGCCTGAGAAACTGCTACCACATCCAAGTAAGGCAGCAGGCGCGCAAATTACCCACTCCCTGCACGGGGGGGGGGAGGTACGGGTAGGTAGTGACGAAAAATAACGATACGGGACTCTTACGAGGTCTCGTCATCGAATAATCAATACACGAACTGCCCACACACTTGTAAATATAGACGCGCAAGATCGTTACACGAACCGCTTACCATTATAGTAAACTACTATGCAAACACACATAACATATACGCAATAAGGGAACTTTAAATTGGAGATTTTACCCTACCACACCCGTCTGTCTAATTCTGAAAACTATTCAAAATAATTGCTATTTTTCATTCTCATTCAAATATAAATAATAGTAAATAATATATAATTTTCGACTGAACTGAACCCAAGTGCCCGGCCTGTGGCCGGGCACCCCTCGTATTCATGTTCTAACCTAACCTAACCTAAATCTAGTTTTGACACCTTTAGACTTTAGATTCAAGATTTAATGTGAATATATGCATTAATAAAAACTCATTACTATTTTAATACTAGTTATGCTGCTGTTGATGCACTGATGAAAGCCAGATAGCTAGATCAGTGTTTAGTTCGTCGTAGTTGCCGGTGGGCTGAGGTCTAAAGGAATCCAAACTAGTTTTAAAAGGTTTGGATAGGTTAGGTTAGGTTAGAACATGAATAAGACGGGTGCCCGGCCGCAGGCCGGTCACTTAGGTTCAGTTCCGTTTAAAAAAAAAAAAAACAAAAAACAAAACGTACCAATACAAAGTACTCTTATTCATATTAGAAGATATTGTAAAATAACAATTAATTTAATTTTTTTTTTTTTTTTTTTTTTCACTTACACATTAGGCCCGTCGCGCCGCGCCACTACTATATGGGGCGAAGGTGCGAAGTCGACGGCGACGACAAAGTACCGAGTCTAAGGAGACTGTTGGCGGCGCCACACAGTGGCGTTATGTCTCTATAAAAGTGGTGGTCTTTTATTATGTTATTTATTAATGGTATTATTTTAATATCATATCAATATTGTACCCCGCACAGGGGGGAGGTACGGGTAGGTAGTGACGAAAAATAACGATACGGGACTCTTACGAGGTCTCGCAATCGGAATGAGTACACTTTAAATATTTTAACGAGGTAAAATTTAAGGGCATTGAGGGTCTGGTGCCAGTGGTGGTTGATTAGATCCACACACTATACTTTTTATAATTATGTGGCGTTATGTCTCTATAAAAGTGGTGGTCTTTTATTATGTTATTTATTAATGGTATTTTTTTAATATCATATCAATATTGTACCCCGCACGGGGGGAGGTAGGGGGGTAGGTAGTGACGAAAAATAACGATACGGGACTCTTACGAGGTCTCGTAATCGGAATGAGTTTCTGCGACTACCATTGTTTGTCGCGGGTAACGGGGAATCAGGGTTCGATTCCGGTGAGGGAGCCTGAGAAACTGCTACCACATCCAAGGAAGGCAGCAGGCGCGCAAATTACCCACTCCCTGCACGGGGGGGGGGGAGGTACGGGTAGGTAGTGACGAAAAATAACGATACGGGACTCTTACGAGGTCTCGTCATCGAATAATCAATACACGAACTGCCCACACACTTGTAAATATAGACGCGCAAGATCGTTACACGAACCGCTTACCATTATAGTAAACTACTATGCAAACACACATAACATATACGCAATAAGGGAACTTTAAATTGGAGATTTTACCCTACCACACCCGTCTGTCTCATTCTGAAAACTATTCAAAATAATTGCTATTTTTCATTCTCATTCAAATATAAATAATAGTAAATAATATATAATTTTCGACTGAACTGAACCCAAGTGCCCGGCCTGTGGCCGGGCACCCCTCGTATTCATGTTCTAACCTAACCTAACCTAAATCTAGTTTTGACACCTTTAGACTTTAGATTCAAGATTTAATGTGAATATATGCATTAATAAAAACTCATTACTATTTTAATACTAGTTATGCTGCTGTTGATGCACTGATGAAAGCCAGATAGCTAGATCAGTGTTTAGTTCGTCGTAGTTGCCGGTGGGCTGAGGTCTAAAGGAATCCAAACTAGTTTTAAAAGGTTTGGATAGGTTAGGTTAGGTTAGAACATGAATAAGACGGGTGCCCGGCCGCAGGCCGGTCACTTAGGTTCAGTTCCGTTTAAAAAAAAAAAAAACAAAAAACAAAACGTACCAATACAAAGTACTCTTATTCATATTAGAAGATATTGTAAAATAACAATTAATTTTATTTTTTTTATTTTTTTTTTTTTTCACTTACACATTAGGCCCGTCGCGCCGCGCCACTACTATATGGGGCGAAGGTGCGAAGTCGACGGCGACGACAAAGTACCGAGTCTAAGGAGACTGATGGCGGCGCCACACAGTGGCGTTATGTCTCTATAAAAGTGGTGGTCTTTTATTATGTTATTTATTAATGGTATTATTTTAATATCATATCAATATTGTACCCCGCACAGGGGGGAGGTACGGGTAGGTAGTGACGAAAAATAACGATACGGGACTCTTACGAGGTCTCGCAATCGGAATGAGTACACTTTAAATATTTTAACGAGGTAAAATTTAAGGGCATTGAGGGTCTGGTGCCAGTGGTGGTTGATTAGATCCACACACTATACTTTTTATAATTATGTGGCGTTATGTCTCTATAAAAGTGGTGGTCTTTTATTATGTTATTTATTAATGGTATTTTTTTAATATCATATCAATATTGTACCCCGCACGGGGGGAGGTAGGGGGGTAGGTAGTGACGAAAAATAACGATACGGGACTCTTACGAGGTCTCGTAATCGGAATGAGTTTCTGCGACTACCATTGTTTGTCGCGGGTAACGGGGAATCAGGGTTCGATTCCGGTGAGGGAGCCTGAGAAACTGCTACCACATCCAAGGAAGGCAGCAGGCGCGCAAATTACCCACTCCCTGCACGGGGGGGGGGGGGAGGTACGGGTAGGTAGTGACGAAAAATAACGATACGGGACTCTTACGAGGTCTCGTCATCGAATAATCAATACACGAACTGCCCACACACTTGTAAATATAGACGCGCAAGATCGTTACACGAACCGCTTACCATTATAGTAAACTACTATGCAAACACACATAACATATACGCAATAAGGGAACTTTAAATTGGAGATTTTACCCTACCACACCCGTCTGTCTCATTCTGAAAACTATTCAAAATAATTGCTATTTTTCATTCTCATTCAAATATAAATAATAGTAAATAATATATAATTTTCGACTGAACTGAACCCAAGTGCCCGGCCTGTGGCCGGGCACCCCTCAATTCAATTCAATTCAATTCAATTCAATTCAAATTCATTTATTTCAAGTAGGCCTACTTTATAAGCACTTTTGAAACGTCAAGTATGCATGTTTGTGTGACTCTACCACCGGTTCGGAAAGCAGATTCTACCGAGAAGAGCCGGCAAGAAACTCAGTAGTTGCTCTTTTCCAACATCAACATTTACAATCATTTTGCTATCTTGCGGGAGATGAGAGCGAGGCTGGCTGCTTCCATTCTACCTTGTCATTGAGGAATTCATCAAATGTATAGTAACCTCGCTGTACTAGATGCGTTTTTACACATTTTTTAAATGTATGCATTGGTAGGTCAAGAATTTCCTTAGGAATCATGTTGTAAAAGCGTATACTCAACCCCACAAAGGAGTTCTGCACCTTTCGCAGACGATATGCAGATATCACTAATTTATGACCGTTTCTGGTAAGTCGATTGTTAATTTCAGCTTTTGATTTATAAAGAGTAATATTTTGCCTCACAAAGACTATATTACTATAAATGTATTGCGAAGCTACTGTAAGAATACCTATTTGTTTAAATTTTTCACGAAGCGATTCGCGTGATCCAAGTTTATATATTGATCGTACGGCTCTTTTCTGTAGTATAAATATACTTTCAATATCTGCAGCTTTTCCCCACAGCAAGATCCCATAGGACATAATACTGTGAAAGTATGCGAAATAAACAAGCCTAGCTGTTTCAACATCGGTAAGCTGTCTAATTTTCCTGATTGCATATGCAGCCGAGCTGAGTTTACTCGCTAGGCTTTCTATATGGGTACCCCACTGTAGCTTACAATCTAAGGTCACTCCTAGAAAAACAGTGGAGTTTTCTATTTCAAGTGTTTCTCCATTTATTATGATGTTTTTATCAATTTTTTTTACGTTAGGCAAAACAAATTCCAAACACTTAGTTTTTTTTGCATTTAAAAGTAAGTTATTAACAGTAAACCAGTCTGACACATGTGACAAAGCACGGTTTACGTCGTCAAAATTATCTTTGTTTCTATCAGTCTTAAAAATGAGAGATGTATCATCTGCAAACAGTACAATCTCACAAGTGCCCCTGACATGGTGTGGCAGATCATTTATATACACCAGAAACAATAAGGGACCCAAAATTGAGCCTTGTGGGACACCCATTAAGGCAGATGATCCCTTAGACTTTATGTCTTTTACGTATACCCTTTGAACTCTATCACTTAGATAAGAGGCAATTAAATTGAGTGCAACGTTTTTGATGCCATAGTGGCTTAGTTTTAATAACAACGTTTTGTGTTCAACGCAATCGAATGCTTTGGACAGATCACAGAAAACACCAATGGCATTCTGCGAACGTTCCCAGGCATCGTAAATATGCTTTATGAGTCTTGCGCCTGCATCCGTTATACTACGACCTTTAGTGAAGCCGTACTGCTCCGGATGAAGTAAGTTATTTACATTAAAATGATTTAAAAGTTGATAAAGTATAATTTTTTCAAAGACCTTACTAAGAGTTGGCAAGATTGAAATAGGCCTGTAATTGTTAAGGTCATTTTTATGACCGGATTTAAAAAGGGGTATTAATTTACTACATTTCATTAGGTTCGGAAAAATACCCATATCAACACATTCATTAAAAATTACAGCTAGATAAGGGGCAATAACGTCAATAATGTTAGAAATGACCATCACCGACATACCCCACAGATCACCGGTTTTTTTCAACTTTAATAACCTGAAATTCTTTACAATATCTATTGCAGATATATGTTTAAAATTAAATAAAACATTGCACTCTTTAACATTATCTCTCAATATACGCTGAGCTGCTATTGGTGAAGAGCTTAGAGACTCTGTTAACAAAATGGGAACATTCTGAAAGAAGTTTTCGAAAGTATTAGCAACCTCCCTGTCAGACGTCACTTTATTGTTATCAACAATAAGTTCAAAATCCACATCACGAGATTTAGTTTTTCCTGACTCGTAATTAACTATTTTCCAGGTTGTTTGTATTTTGTTATCAGATTTCATTATACTATATTTAATGTGTAGCGATTTCGCATTAGTGCAAACATTCTTAAATATTTTAGAGTATTTTTTTACGTGTTCTACGAAAGTTGGAGTATGATTAAATTGTTTTTCATCATACAGCTCATACAACTTCTCCCTACTTTTATATATACCTACAGTAGCCCAGTCACTAAATTTTAATTTATTACTGACATTGATGTGCTTAAAGTTGAATACTCTATTAAATTCGTTGTTTATAGTATTAAATAGTGCACTATAAAGACTGTCCGGATGAAAATGTTCGCACGCAATACCAGGGATTTTCGCAGTAATTTCACGTTTAAATCGCATTAATTTAGTCTCGTATTCATGTTCTAACCTAACCTAACCTAAATCTAGTTTTGACACCTTTAGACTTTAGATTCAAGATTTAATGTGAATATATGCATTAATAAAAACTCATTACTATTTTAATACTAGTTATGCTGCTGTTGATGCACTGATGAAAGCCAGATAGCTAGATCAGTGTTTAGTTAGTCGTAGTTGCCGGTGGGCTGAGGTCTAAAGGAATCCAAACTAGTTTTAAAAGGTTTGGATAGGTTAGGTTAGGTTAGAACATGAATAAGACGGGTGCCCGGCCGCAGGCCGGTCACTTAGGTTCAGTTCCGTTTAAAAACAAAAAAAACAAAAAACAAAACGTACCAATACAAAGTACTCTTATTCATATTAGAAGATATTGTAAAATAACAATTAATTTAATTTTTTTTTTTTTTTTTTTCACTTACACATTAGGCCCGTCGCGCCGCGCCACTACTATATGGGGCGAAGGTGCGAAGTCGACGGCGACGACAAAGTACCGAGTCTAAGGAGACTGATGGCGGCGCCACACAGTGGCGTTATGTCTCTATAAAAGTGGTGGTCTTTTATTATGTTATTTATTAATGGTATTATTTTAATATCATATCAATATTGTACCCCGCACAGGGGGGAGGTACGGGTAGGTAGTGACGAAAAATAACGATACGGGACTCTTACGAGGTCTCGCAATCGGAATGAGTACACTTTAAATATTTTAACGAGGTAAAATTTAAGGGCATTGAGGGTCTGGTGCCAGTGGTGGTTGATTAGATCCACACACTATACTTTTTATAATTATGTGGCGTTATGTCTCTATAAAAGTGGTGGTCTTTTATTATGTTATTTATTAATGGTATTTTTTTAATATCATATCAATATTGTACCCCGCACGGGGGGAGGTAGGGGGGTAGGTAGTGACGAAAAATAACGATACGGGACTCTTACGAGGTCTCGTAATCGGAATGAGTTTCTGCGACTACCATTGTTTGTCGCGGGTAACGGGGAATCAGGGTTCGATTCCGGTGAGGGAGCCTGAGCAACTGCTACCACATCCAAGGAAGGCAGCAGGCGCGCAAATTTCCCACTCCCTGCACGGGGGGGGGGAGGTACGGGTAGGTAGTGACGAAAAATAACGATACGGGACTCTTACGAGGTCTCGTCATCGAATAATCAATACACGAACTGCCCACACACTTGTAAATATAGACGCGCAAGATCGTTACACGAACCGCTTACCATTATAGTAAACTACTATGCAAACACACATAACATATACGCAATAAGGGAACTTTAAATTGGAGATTTTACCCTACCACACCCGTCTGTCTCATTCTGAAAACTATTCAAAATAATTGCTATTTTTCATTCTCATTCAAATATAAATAATAGTAAATAATATATAATTTTCGACTGAACTGAACCCAAGTGCCCGGCCTGTGGCCGGGCACCCCTCGTATTCATGTTCTAACCTAACCTAACCTAAATCTAGTTTTGACACCTTTAGACTTTAGATTCAAGATTTAATGTGAATATATGCATTAATAAAAACTCATTACTATTTTAATACTAGTTATGCTGCTGTTGATGCACTGATGAAAGCCAGATAGCTAGATCAGTGTTTAGTTCGTCGTAGTTGCCGGTGGGCTGAGGTCTAAAGGAATCCAAACTAGTTTTAAAAGGTTTGGATAGGTTAGGTTAGGTTAGAACATGAATAAGACGGGTGCCCGGCCGCAGGCCGGTCACTTAGGTTCAGTTCCGTTTAAAAAAAAAAAAAACAAAAAACAAAACGTACCAATACAAAGTACTCTTATTCATATTAGAAGATATTGTAAAATAACAATTAATTTATTTTTTTTTTTTTTTTTTTTTTTTCACTTACACATTAGGCCCGTCGCGCCGCGCCACTACTATATGGGGCGAAGGTGCGAAGTCGACGGCGACGACAAAGTACCGAGTCTAAGGAGACTGATGGCTGCGCCACACAGTGGCGTTATGTCTCTATAAAAGTGGTGGTCTTTTATTATGTTATTTATTAATGGTATTATTTTAATATCATATCAATATTGTACCCCGCACAGGGGGGAGGTACGGGTAGGTAGTGACGAAAAATAATGATACGGGACTCTTACGAGGTCTCGCAATCGGAATGAGTACACTTTAAATATTTTAACGAGGTAAAATTTAAGGGCATTGAGGGTCTGGTGCCAGTGGTGGTTGATTAGATCCACACACTATACTTTTTATAATTATGTGGCGTTATGTCTCTATAAAAGTGGTGGTCTTTTATTATGTTATTTATTAATGGTATTTTTTTAATATCATATCAATATTGTACCCCGCACGGGGGGAGGTAGGGGGGTAGGTAGTGACGAAAAATAACGATACGGGACTCTTACGAGGTCTCGTAATCGGAATGAGTTTCTGCGACTACCATTGTTTGTCGCGGGTAACGGGGAATCAGGGTTCGATTCCGGTGAGGGAGCCTGAGAAACTGCTACCACATCCAAGGAAGGCAGCAGGCGCGCAAATTACCCACTCCCTGCACGGGGGGGGGGGGGAGGTACGGGTAGGTAGTGACGAAAAATAACGATACGGGACTCTTACGAGGTCTCGTCATCGAATAATCAATACACGAACTGCCCACACACTTGTAAATATAGACGCGCAAGATCGTTACACGAACCGCTTACCATTATAGTAAACTACTATGCAAACACACATAACATATACGCAATAAGGGAACTTTAAATTGGAGATTTTACCCTACCACACCCGTCTGTCTCATTCCGAAAACTATTCAAAATAATTGCTATTTTTCATTCTCATTCAAATATAAATAATAGTAAATAATATATAATTTTCGACTGAACTGAACCCAAGTGCCCGGCCTGTGGCCGGGCACCCCTCGTATTCATGTTCTAACCTAACCTAACCTAAATCTAGTTTTGACACCTTTAGACTTTAGATTCAAGATTTAATGTGAATATATGCATTAATAAAAACTCATTACTATTTTAATACTAGTTATGCTGCTGTTGATGCACTGATGAAAGCCAGATAGCTAGATCAGTGTTTAGTTAGTCGTAGTTGCCGGTGGGCTGAGGTCTAAAGGAATCCAAACTAGTTTTAAAAGGTTTGGATAGGTTAGGTTAGGTTAGAACATGAATAAGACGGGTGCCCGGCCGCAGGCCGGTCACTTAGGTTCAGTTCCGTTTAAAAACAAAAAAAACAAAAAACAAAACGTACCAATACAAAGTACTCTTATTCATATTAGAAGATATTGTAAAATAACAAATAAATAAATAAAAAATAAATTAATTTAATTTTTTTTTTTTTTTTTTTTTTTCACTTACACATTAGGCCCGTCGCGCCGCGCCACTACTATATGGGGCGAAGGTGCGAAGTCGACGGCGACGACAAAGTACCGAGTCTAAGGAGACTGATGGCGGCGCCACACAGTGGCGTTATGTCTCTATAAAAGTGGTGGTCTTTTATTATGTTATTTATTAATGGTATTATTTTAATATCATATCAATATTGTACCCCGCACGGGGGGAGGTAGGGGGGTAGGTAGTGACGAAAAATAACGATACGGGACTCTTACGAGGTCTCGTAATCGGAATGAGTTTCTGCGACTACCATTGTTTGTCGCGGGTAACGGGGAATCAGGGTTCGATTCCGGTGAGGGAGCCTGAGAAACTGCTACCACATCCAAGGAAGGCAGCAGGCGCGCAAATTACCCACTCCCTGCACGGGGGGGGGGGAGGTACGGGTAGGTAGTGACGAAAAATAACGATACGGGACTCTTACGAGGCTTCGTCATCGAATAATCAATACACGAACTGCCCACACACTTGTAAATATAGACGCGCAAGATCGTTACACGAACCGCTTACCATTATAGTAAACTACTATGCAAACACACATAACATATACGCAATAAGGGAACTTTAAATTGGAGATTTTACCCTACCACACCCGTCTGTCTCATTCTGAAAACTATTCAAAATAATTGCTATTTTTCATTCTCATTCAAATATAAATAATAGTAAATAATATATAATTTTCGACTGAACTGAACCCAAGTGCCCGGCCTGTGGCCGGGCACCCCTCGTATTCATGTTCTAACCTAACCTAACCTAAATCTAGTTTTGACACCTTTAGACTTTAGATTCAAGATTTAATGTGAATATATGCATTAATAAAAACTCATTACTATTTTAATACTAGTTATGCTGCTGTTGATGCACTGATGAAAGCCAGATAGCTAGATCAGTGTTTAGTTAGTCGTAGTTGCCGGTGGGCTGAGGTCTAAAGGAATCCAAACTAGTTTTAAAAGGTTTGGATAGGTTAGGTTAGGTTAGAACATGAATAAGACGGGTGCCCGGCCGCAGGCCGGTCACTTAGGTTCAGTTCCGTTTAAAAAAAAAAAAAAAAAAAACAAAACGTACCAATACAAAGTACTCTTATTCATATTAGAAGATATTGTAAAATAACAATTAATTTAATTTTTTTTTTTTTTTTTTTTTTCACTTACACATTAGGCCCGTCGCGCCGCGCCACTACTATATGGGGCGAAGGTGCGAAGTCGACGGCGACGACAAAGTACCGAGTCTAAGGAGACTGATGGCGGCGCCACACAGTGGCGTTATGTCTCTATAAAAGTGGTGGTCTCTTATTATGTTATTTATAAATGGTATTATTTTAATATCATATCAATATTGTACCCCGCACAGGGGGGAGGTACGGGTAGGTAGTGACGAAAAATAACGATACGGGACTCTTACGAGGTCTCGCAATCGGAATGAGTACACTTTAAATATTTTAACGAGGTAAAATTTAAGGGCATTGAGGGTCTGGTGCCAGTGGTGGTTGATTAGATCCACACACTATACTTTTTATAATTATGTGGCGTTATGTCTCTATAAAAGTGGTGGTCTTTTATTATGTTATTTATTAATGGTATTTTTTTAATATCATATCAATATTGTACCCCGCACGGGGGGAGGTAGGGGGGTAGGTAGTGACGAAAAATAACGATACGGGACTCTTACGAGGTCTCGTAATCGGAATGAGTTTCTGCGACTACCATTGTTTGTCGCGGGTAACGGGGAATCAGGGTTCGATTCCGGTGAGGGAGCCTGAGAAACTGCTACCACATCCAAGGAAGGCAGCAGGCGCGCAAATTACCCACTCCCTGCACGGGGGGGGGGAGGTACGGGTAGGTAGTGACGAAAAATAACGATACGGGACTCTTACGAGGTCTCGTCATCGAATAATCAATACACGAACTGCCCACACACTTGTAAATATAGACGCGCAAGATCGTTACACGAACCGCTTACCATTATAGTAAACTACTATGCAAACACACATAACATATACGCAATAAGGGAACTTTAAATTGGAGATTTTACCCTACCACACCCGTCTGTCTCATTCTGAAAACTATTCAAAATAATTGCTATTTTTCATTCTCATTCAAATATAAATAATAGTAAATAATATATAATTTTCGACTGAACTGAACCCAAGTGCCCGGCCTGTGGCCGGGCACCCCTCGTATTCATGTTCTAACCTAACCTAACCTAAATCTAGTTTTGACACCTTTAGACTTTAGATTCAAGATTTAATGTGAATATATGCATTAATAAAAACTCATTACTATTTTAATACTAGTTATGCTGCTGTTGATGCACTGATGAAAGCCAGATAGCTAGATCAGTGTTTAGTTAGTCGTAGTTGCCGGTGGGCTGAGGTCTAAAGGAATCCAAACTAGTTTTAAAAGGTTTGGATAGGTTAGGTTAGGTTAGAACATGAATAAGACGGGTGCCCGGCCGCAGGCCGGTCACTTAGGTTCAGTTCCGTTTAAAAAAAAAAAAAACAAAAAACAAAACGTACCAATACAAAGTACTCTTATTCATAATATTAGAAGATATTGTAAAATAACAATTAATTTAATTTTTTTTTTTTTTTTTTTCACTTACACATTAGGCCCGTCGCGCCGCGCCACTACTATATGGGGCGAAGGTGCGAAGTCGACGGCGACGACAAAGTACCGAGTCTAAGGAGACTGATGGCGGCGCCACACAGTGGCGTTATGTCTCTATAAAAGTGGTGGTCTTTTATTATGTTATTTATTAATGGTATTATTTTAATATCATATCAATATTGTACCCCGCACAGGGGGGAGGTACGGGTAGGTAGTGACGAAAAATAACGATACGGGACTCTTACGAGGTCTCGCAATCGGAATGAGTACACTTTAAATATTTTAACGAGGTAAAATTTAAGGGCATTGAGGGTCTGGTGCCAGTGGTGGTTGATTAGATCCACACACTATACTTTTTATAATTATGTGGCGTTATGTCTCTATAAAAGTGGTGGTCTTTTATTATGTTATTTATTAATGGTATTTTTTTAATATCATATCAATATTGTACCCCGCACGGGGGGAGGTAGGGGGGTAGGTAGTGACGAAAAATAACGATACGGGACTCTTACGAGGTCTCGTAATCGGAATGAGTTTCTGCGACTACCATTGTTTGTCGCGGGTAACGGGGAATCAGGGTTCGATTCCGGTGAGGGAGCCTGAGAAACTGCTACCACATCCAAGGAAGGCAGCAGGCGCGCAAATTACCCACTCCCTGCACGGGGGGGGGGAGGTACGGGTAGGTAGTGACGAAAAATAACGATACGGGACTCTTACGAG
Organism: Pararge aegeria; assembly: GCF_905163445.1. NCBI lineage: Eukaryota > Metazoa > Arthropoda > Insecta > Lepidoptera > Nymphalidae > Pararge > Pararge aegeria. The sequence goes on from NC_053195.1 coordinate 18,113,783, forward strand.
GTCTCGTCATCGAATAATCAATACACGAACTGCCCACACACTTGTAAATATAGACGCGCAAGATCGTTACACGAACCGCTTACCATTATAGTAAACTACTATGCAAACACACATAACATATACGCAATAAGGGAACTTTAAATTGGAGATTTTACCCTACCACACCCGTCTGTCTCATTCTGAAAACTATTCAAAATAATTGCTATTTTTCATTCTCATTCAAATATAAATAATAGTAAATAATATATAATTTTCGACTGAACTGAACCCAAGTGCCCGGCCTGTGGCCGGGCACCCCTCGTATTCATGTTCTAACCTAACCTAACCTAAATCTAGTTTTGACACCTTTAGACTTTAGATTCAAGATTTAATGTGAATATATGCATTAATAAAAACTCATTACTATTTTAATACTAGTTATGCTGCTGTTGATGCACTGATGAAAGCCAGATAGCTAGATCAGTGTTTAGTTAGTCGTAGTTGCCGGTGGGCTGAGGTCTAAAGGAATCCAAACTAGTTTTAAAAGGTTTGGATAGGTTAGGTTAGGTTAGAACATGAATAAGACGGGTGCCCGGCCGCAGGCCGGTCACTTAGGTTCAGTTCCGTTTAAAAAAAAAAAAAAACAAAAAACAAAACGTACCAATACAAAGTACTCTTATTCATAATATTAGAAGATATTGTAAAATAACAATTAATTTAATTTTTTTTTTTTTTTTTTCACTTACACATTAGCCTCGTCGCGCCGCGACATTACTATATGGGGCGAAGGTGCGAAGTCGACGGCGACGACAAAGTACCGAGTCTAAGGAGACTGATGGCGGCGCCACACAGTGGCGTTATGTCTCTATAAAAGTGGTGGTCTTTTATTATGTTATTTATTAATGGTATTATTTTAATATCATATCAATATTGTACCCCGCACAGGGGGGAGGTACGGGTAGGTAGTGACGAAAAATAACGATACGGGACTCTTACGAGGTCTCGCAATCGGAATGAGTACACTTTAAATATTTTAACGAGGTAAAATTTAAGGGCATTGAGGGTCTGGTGCCAGTGGTGGTTGATTAGATCCACACACTATACTTTTTATAATTATGTGGCGTTATGTCTCTATAAAAGTGGTGGTCTTTTATTATGTTATTTATTAATGGTATTTTTTTAATATCATATCAATATTGTACCCCGCACGGGGGGGGGTAGGGGGGTAGGTAGTGACGAAAAATAACGATACGGGACTCTTACGAGGTCTCGTAATCGGAATGAGTTTCTGCGACTACCATTGTTTGTCGCGGGTAACGGGGAATCAGGGTTCGATTCCGGTGAGGGAGCCTGAGAAACTGCTACCACATCCAAGGAAGGCAGCAGGCGCGCAAATTACCCACTCCCTGCACGGGGGGGGGGAGGTACGGGAAGGTAGTGACGAAAAATAACGATACGGGACTCTTACGAGGTCTCGTCATCGAATAATCAATACACGAACTGCCCACACACTTGTAAATATAGACGCGCAAGATCGTTACACGAACCGCTTACCATTATAGTAAACTACTATGCAAACACACATAACATATACGCAATAAGGGAACTTTAAATTGGAGATTTTACCCTACCACACCCGTCTGTCTCATTCTGAAAACTATTCAAAATAATTGCTATTTTTCATTCTCATTCAAATATAAATAATAGTAAATAATATATAATTTTCGACTGAACTGAACCCAAGTGCCCGGCCTGTGGCCGGACACCCCTCGTATTCATGTTCTAACCTAACCTAACCTAAATCTAGTTTTGACACCTTTAGACTTTAGATTCAAGATTTAATGTGAATATATGCATTAATAAAAACTCATTACTATTTTAATACTAGTTATGCTGCTGTTGATGCACTGATGAAAGCCAGATAGCTAGATCAGTGTTTAGTTAGTCGTAGTTGCCGGTGGGCTGAGGTCTAAAGGAATCCAAACTAGTTTTAAAAGGTTTGGATAGGTTAGGTTAGGTTAGAACATGAATAAGACGGGTGCCCGGCCGCAGGCCGGTCACTTAGGTTCAGTTCCGTTTTAAAAAAAAAAAAAACAAAAAACAAAACGTACCAATACAAAGTACTCTTATTCATATTAGAAGATATTGTAAAATAACAATAAATTTAATTTTTTTTTTTTTTTTTTTCACTTACACATTAGGCCCGTCGCGCCGCGCCACTACTATATGGGGCGAAGGTGCGAAGTCGACGGCGACGACAAAGTACCGAGTCTAAGGAGACTGATGGCGGCGCCACACAGTGGCGTTATGTCTCTATAAAAGTGGTGGTCTTTTATTATGTTATTTATTAATGGTATTATTTTAATATCATATCAATATTGTACCCCGCACAGGGGGGAGGTACGGGTAGGTAGTGACGAAAAATAACGATACGGGACTCTTACGAGGTCTCGCAATCGGAATGAGTACACTTTAAATATTTTAACGAGGTAAAATTTAAGGGCATTGAGGGTCTGGTGCCAGTGGTGGTTGATTAGATCCACACACTATACTTTTTATAATTATGTGGCGTTATGTCTCTATAAAAGTGGTGGTCTTTTATTATGTTATTTATTAATGGTATTTTTTTAATATCATATCAATATTGTACCCCGCACGGGGGGAGGTAGGGGGGTAGGTAGTGACGAAAAATAACGATACGGGACTCTTACGAGGTCTCGTAATCGGAATGAGTTTCTGCGACTACCATTGTTTGTCGCGGGTAACGGGGAATCAGGGTTCGATTCCGGTGAGGGAGCCTGAGAAACTGCTACCACATCCAAGGAAGGCAGCAGGCGCGCAAATTACCCACTCCCTGCACGGGGGGGGGAGGTACGGGTAGGTAGTGACGAAAAATAACGATACGGGACTCTTACGAGGTCTCGTCATCGAATAATCAATACACGAACTGCCCACACACTTGTAAATATAGACGCGCAAGATCGTTACACGAACCGCTTACCATTATAGTAAACTACTATGCAAACACACATAACATATACGCAATAAGGGAACTTTAAATTGGAGATTTTACCCTACCACACCCGTCTGTCTCATTCTGAAAACTATTCAAAATAATTGCTATTTTTCATTCTCATTCAAATATAAATAATAGTAAATAATATATAATTTTCGACTGAACTGAACCCAAGTGCCCGGCCTGTGGCCGGGCACCCCTCGTATTCATGTTCTAACCTAACCTAACCTAAATCTAGTTTTGACACCTTTAGACTTTAGATTCAAGATTTAATGTGAATATATGCATTAATAAAAACTCATTACTATTTTAATACTAGTTATGCTGCTGTTGATGCACTGATGAAAGCCAGATAGCTAGATCAGTGTTTAGTTAGTCGTAGTTGCCGGTGGGCTGAGGTCTAAAGGAATCCAAACTAGTTTTAAAAGGTTTGGATAGGTTAGGTTAGGTTAGAACATGAATAAGACGGGTGCCCGGCCGCAGGCCGGTCACTTAGGTTCAGTTCCGTTTAAAAAAAAAAAAAAACAAAAAACAAAACGTACCAATACAAAGTACTCTTATTCATAATATTAGAAGATATTGTAAAATAACAATTAATTTAATTTTTTTTTTTTTTTTTTCACTCACACATTAGCCTCGTCGCGCCGCGACATTACTATATGGGGCGAAGGTGCGAAGTCGACGGCGACGACAAAGTACCGAGTCTAAGGAGACTGATGGCGGCGCCACACAGTGGCGTTATGTCTCTATAAAAGTGGTGGTCTTTTATTATGTTATTTATTAATGGTATTATTTTAATATCATATCAATATTGTACCCCGCACAGGGGGGAGGTACGGGTAGGTAGTGACGAAAAATAATGATACGGGACTCTTACGAGTGTAATAGCATCTCAAAAGGGTTAGCCAAAATAAAAGGCATGAGGTTTTAATGAGAAAAATAGTCATTTACTCGAACATAGTGATGGTTCTCATAAATTATTCACGAGATTCAATATTTATGTATTTACAGTTGCGTATCACTTCATTAATAATCTCACATTTTTACATCAATAATATCTAGTTCATAATTATAAGAATCACAGTTTTAAATTAAGATTCACAATTTACGCACCTTACTTCGGAGAGTCTCGTTCGTCAACTTTTCAACATGGCGGCCCCGACTCACATTAAAAATCACAGACTAACAAACATGGCTAGTACCCGACACAGAATTATAGTGTATAGTGGACTATACCAAATTATGTTGTGTTACAGTCGGCCATCCTCCATGAACGAGTCCCTTCGTTCCTATTCATCAATTAGATCAGTTTAATTCAAAGCAATCATTAGAGCTTACATTAAATTACAAGAGTTTACATTAATATAATACGATTAAATAACAAAATAGTGAATCATTATTCTTACTACTTATTAGGTATCTTTTCTTAAGTTATATAATCAAAATGTATGTAATATAATCAATTCATTCAAAATCCCTCATCAACATCACTATAGTTTTCGATAGCCGTGCGGTATCAAAGTTACTTCCTTCGCTTTGACACCGTCAATGGCTGCATGTTTAGAGCCACTCATGGGCGGCGAGTTCCTACGCCAATCCTGCCCGACTCGTCAAATCGTCACTCGATCTATAGCCGAACAGAGTTCAGGTTATTTCCGAAACCGACACCCTGCAGACGGCTGCAATGCTCTAAGCCACTCATGGGCGGCGAGTTCATACGCCAATCCTGCCCGACTTAGAACATCCTCACCCAACTACTTCTATTCTGTAGCCATAAAATTCATGTTATTAAATCATCGCCTTACTGGCTACAAGGTATTAAATTCAGTAACTTAAATCACATATGTCCCTAATCATGCAAACAAAATTATCACTATAGTACCATCAATTCAATTTTAAAGTCCTTCAAATTGAAATCCAATACACATGGTAGACTTACAAATTATGATTTATTTTACCTTATATTCTTAAAAAAAATATTTTCTTTCAAAGTTTAAGAAGCAACAACAACTAACAAGAAGATAATAAAAATTTAGATAATTAACTATTTACAATAACTTTAGCTTATATTATTGTAGCTTTTTGTTTTTTCTTTTTTTTGTTTAGACCTACCACTAATCGTTATCTGTATCATCATTACTGTCTTCACCGGAAGAGCAAGTAGGGGCGCTAAAACTCAACCAAGGAAATATTTTATCGATAGCGACAATTGTTTCATACCTCGCACCCCTTCTGGTTAACGGAGTGTCTTCCACAAGAAACCTATCGTTCGGTAAGATCTTTTTAATTCTATAAGGACCTTGGCACTTTGATTCTAATTTTTTTGATTGACCCGGTTCCGATACTATTGCTCTCACTATTCTAATCAGATCACCCTCTTTATAATTTGTAACCTTTTTCCTATGTTTATCAAATCTTTTTTTGTTAGCCACCTGATTCTTTTTGATTTTCTCACCGGCTTCTGATCTTATTTCATCTATCGTCTTATCATTTATCTGTCCTATATCATCGATTACATTATTTAATAGACCTTGAGCTGGATTAGAAGCAATTCTACCAAATAAAAGCTCTGAAGGAGTCTTTTTGGTAACATCGTGAACAGTAGTATTAATTCCTAACTGCACATCAGGCAAAAGTTCATCCCAAGAGTTTTTATTCTTATCGTGGGCCATGGAGCTAAGGGATGCCAGAATCGTTCGGTTGTACCTCTCAACCTGCCCATTAGCTCTTGGCGTAGCAACGGAGTTAAGGATATGTTTGGCTCCAATAGATTGCATGAACAATTTAAAGTTTTTGCTTGTAAAACTTGAACCTCTGTCTGTTATTAATCGCGAAGGAGACCCGAAATAACTAAAGAGAGTCTTGAAGGCTCTAATGCTTTCTTTAGTTTTGGTGCTGCGGACAGGTGTTATACTCACGTACTTAGTAAAAGAGTCAACTATTACGAGTATGTATGTATAACCTCGTCTACTGCGTGGGAATGGACCAAGGTGGTCTGCATGTAGCGTATGAAAAGGTACTTCTACCTTTGGAATTGGGTGTAGTAACCCCTCTTTAGCCCCTGATGGGAGTTTGTGGTGTGCACATTCTAAGCATGCGGACACATATTTCTTTATGAATTTCCGCATCTTAGGGAACCAGAACAAAGATCGCACCCGTTCCAGTGTTTTCTCAAAGCCAAAATGACCCACATCATTATGGTTGGCTTTCAGGAGATGCCATCGCACTCCCCTTGGAACAACCCACCTAGTGTCACCATTTTCCAGAATTCTAAATACCCGACCATTTTTAATAACGTATTCTTTGAAAGTATTTGCAATTCTAGAAGTTTCAGGATTTTCCAACACTTCTTTAATACGTTTCACCTCCTCATCCGCGGACTGAACTGTGGTAATCCAGTCCTCAGTTTTGACAGAGAGTATGTCCAGAGTATGTAGATCTTCCGTAACCGGTGGTTCCACAGGTCCCCTACTGAGCGCATCAACGTGAGACATTCTTTCACCAGGACGGTATTCGATATCACAATCGAATTCCAGAAATTGGATCCACCACCTAGATATACGTGGTATGAGATCCTTCTTAGTAAATGTCGTACGAAGCGCGTTACAATCAGTAACTATAGTGAATTTCACTCCAATTAAATATGTCCGAAACTTATTCAACGAACTAATGACGGCCAAAGTTTCTAATTCGAATGAATGTAGTTTCATTTCGTCGGCAGATGTTTGGCGACTGAAGTATGCTACAGGTTGCCAAAGATCGGTTCCTTTTCGTTGTAGTAAGATACCTGCGACGCCTAACTTACTCGCATCGGTATGCAGTTGTGTCTCAGCATTATGGTCGTACAGGGCGAGAATTGGTCTATCGGAAAGTAGTTTTTTAATGGTTTCAAACGACTGAACCTCTGCTTGCCCCCATTGCCAGCTAATGTTCTTTTTCAAAAGGTTGGTCAAGGGCCTTGCCACCAGAGCAAATCCCTTTACAAATCTTCTGAAAAAACTGGCGAGACCCAGAAACCTCCGTACTTCATGCTGGTTTCGAGGTGTGGGAAACTTGGATACTGCTTCAGTTTTCTGAGACCCAGGCTTAATACCGTCCTTATTGATTTCAAAACCAAGAAAATTAACGCGTTCTTGGAAAAAACTACACTTCTCCATCTTTAGTGTTAGGCCTGCGCCTCGCAAGAGCCCCAGTACCTCCTCAAGACGTCCCAATCCCTCCTCAAAACTCTTTGAAGGTATCAAGATATCGTCCATATATATAACTACGTACCCAACTTTCGATTTGCTTAGAATTTTATGAACAACTCTCTGGAAGACAGCCGGGGCGTTTGCCAATCCAAAAGGTACGCGATTGTATTCATACTGCCCATCGGGCGTAACAAATGCAGTCTTTTCGCGGGAGTTTTCAGCTATAGCTATCTGATGATAGCCGGAAGCCAAGTCTAGGGATGTAAATAACGTATGTCCCGATAACTGATCTAATAAGTCATCGATCCTTGGTAGAGGATAATGGTCTCTTATGGTGCGGCTATTTAAAGCACGATAGTCCACACAGAGACGTTTTTCTCCCGATTTCTTTTTAACAAGAACGATGGGGCTCGCATAAGGTGAATTAGACTCCCTTACGATCCCATTGTCCATCATATCACCTATCATGTCCTGAACTAATTTGCGCTCAGAATGAGGTAACCGGTATGGTCTGTAAACAACTGGGTTGGAATCTTTTAGGTGGATCTCCATTTCTGCAATATTAGTAAATCCTAAATCGTTCATGCCTGTAGAAAAACAATTTTTATACCTATCCAAAAGATCTTCGCATAGTTTCTTTTGCGTGTCTGAAAGTTGCTCTCCGCATTTAATTACAGGTTTATCGCAAGTTAAATTACCATTGTGAACCAGTAAAACACGTAGGTCATCAACACGCGGGCCTAAAAATTGCGCTCTGGTAACTAAAGTATTCTCCTTGAAAGCAATTACAGAAGTACTAACGTTTTGTATTAACAAGTTGCATTCTGTGCCATTAATTTGATATTCACCAGGTAAAAGATAATATTCCTGTCCTGTGGGTCCTCTGATGGACCCACCAACATAAATATTACCTTCCCGTGACAAATTTGATTTAACCGGTACAGAGACCATTTTGCCTACATCAACTCTGACATCTCGAATCGTATAAAGAAGTATCTTGTCACCGTTGTCGTTACCAATGCGTGTAAACTTAAGGTCCGTCGGCGTTTTTATTATCTTTACTGTGGGTCTTTCGGTAAAACTATGTCCAAGTAGTACGTTACAATTTATTAATTTATCGTCTACTATGTAAACCTCAACACCAGTCTCAAGAATACCCTGTACTCCTATATTTACGTAAGTACGGCCTAAGGGCAAATATGGTACGTTGCCTAATCCCCTCAGATGAGGGCCATCAACGCTGTCCCACTCTAGTCCTATAGTCATGGCGTCCTTTCTACGGATGAGTGTAGCCTCGCTGCCTAAGTCTAATTGGGCTTTAACGTCTGTTCCGTTAATATTTATTAATATTTTGTATTTCTCGCTGCTACGCTCAGTCAATAATACCTCGAGGACGACTTTATCTTTTGAAGGGTTCTTGGTTCCCTTAACGCAGTTTGATGCATCGTGACCGATAAAATTACAGGTGGTGCATTTTACTATCGGCTTAGGGCACTTAAAACTGGGGTGGCCAACACCACGGCAATTAAAGCATGTAATATCGGATTGAACATTATTATTTTTTGATGAATTATTGTTGTCCCGGTTCCTTGTGGAATTGTTAACAGAAAAAGTGTTAGGGCGTTTGTCTCTATTAAAATCCTTGTGGAAATCTGCTGAATTTTTGTGGTGGAATTTAATTGTCTTAAAGAATTCAAGAACATCTTCCGGTTTATCAAACTTTGCGGCTTGAGCACCAACCCGAACTCCCTTATCATCAATCCCATATAGAATACAATCCACTGCCTGCCTTCCGAATATCTTACATCTATTCAATAAGTTTATTTTAGCGAAATAATAGAGTTCAAAGGACTCGCCAGGACGAACCCGCCTATTAAGCATATCTGTTAATAGTTCAGCATAGTTTTCGGTTGCTGGAAAAGATTCTCGCAACATTGCTTTCCATTCTACCCAGGTATGCTTAATGGAGGGTAGACCCTGGTACCAGGTCTTTGCTAATCCTGTAAGCTTAGGCAGGGCATAGTGAATCGTTCGCTTTTCACTCCAACTATAAATTTCGGAGCATTCGTCAACCTTGTCTAACCAAATATTAACCGTCTGTTCTTTTGACAGTGGGTCAAATTCAGGAATGACGTTGTTTACAGACGCAAACGATTCACGATCCCCCGTGTTTAATTTAATAATATTTAAGAACTCTTCAAATAAGTTTGCAGCCATAGTTTTACGTTTTTTACTATCACTACGGTCATTATCATTATCACTATGAGCAGTCCGTTTTGCTGGCGTCAACGAAGAACGACCACGACCAGTGCGCTCGTCTATAATGCAAGAATTACTTGGACCCGGCGGCGTTCTAGGCGTTTCTACCTGCCTAACCCGTGGATCGTTACGGTCGCCTCTACTTACTTTTTCGCGCTCCCTTCGTACCTCCCTTTCCAAGTCTCTCAGCCTTTGTCTCTCGTGAGATAGTCTCCGCTCTCGCTCGCGAAGGGTGGGAACACTGCTCATACGAGTACCTTTACTCATACTGCGATGACGGCTGCCACTCCGAGACCTCCGTGTTCGTGGGCGGTGATCATTTCGATGGCTACGATGGCTTCGGGACACTTCACTTCCCCGGCCATGTCCGTCTGAACGATGCGAGCTACTTCGCCTGTTTATCGCTGGTTCACGCTCACTCATGTTTCTGAAACTTACAACAATGTGTTTTTACATGTACTAGCGAGTGACTAGGCTAACTACTAAGTTACCCCTTGTATTATAGAAATATGCGGGTAAATCAATCCAATCAGCACAAAACAAAAGTCCATTTGAATTTTACTACTGATGAACTAACTTTTTCATGTAAAGTAAATAATTAATTAAAATGTTTATTTTTTTTCTTATCAGCACGTAGGTATATTAAAGTAAAACGAAATAACTAAAACGCATACTATCTTGTTGAAAATCCAGCAAATTGTACGAATGATAACAATAAATAAATTAAGAAATCCGTTAGCATCTTACATATCGTGCGATATTTAAAGCGTGCATGGGATTAACCGATAATAATATTACATGTATTTTCGGTATTACTGCTTATTTTCATTGCACGTATGAATTTCTAAAATAACTAAAAAAAAATACACTATGTTCGAAGGTAAACATGTGCGGTTGGGCGTTGGTAAAAACAATTTTAAACTGTTAGGGAATCCCACTTATGAGGTGTAATAGCATCTCAAAAGGGTTAGCCAAAATAAAAGGCATGAGGTTTTAATGAGAAAAATAGTCATTTACTCGAACATAGTGATGGTTCTCATAAATTATTCACGAGATTCAATATTTATGTATTTACAGTTGCGTATCACTTCATTAATAATCTCACATTTTTACATCAATAATATCTAGTTCATAATTATAAGAATCACAGTTTTAAATTAAGATTCACAATTTACGCACCTTACTTCGGAGAGTCTCGTTCGTCAACTTTTCAACATGGCGGCCCCGACTCACATTAAAAACCACAGACTAACAAACATGGCTAGTACCCGACACAGAATTATAGTGTATAGTGGACTATACCAAATTATGTTGTGTTACACGAGGTCTCGCAATCGGAATGAGTACACTTTAAATATTTTAACGAGGTAAAATTTAAGGGCATTGAGGGTCTGGTGCCAGTGGTGGTTGATTAGATCCACACACTATACTTTTTATAATTATGTGGCGTTATGTCTCTATAAAAGTGGTGGTCTTTTATTATGTTATTTATTAATGGTATTTTTTTAATATCATATCAATATTGTACCCCGCACGGGGGGAGGTAGGGGGGTAGGTAGTGACGAAAAATAACGATACGGGACTCTTACGAGGTCTCGTAATCGGAATGAGTTTCTGCGACTACCATTGTTTGTCGCGGGTAACGGGGAATCAGGGTTCGATTCCGGTGAGGGAGCCTGAGAAACTGCTACCACATCCAAGGAAGGCAGCAGGCGCGCAAATTACCCACTCCCTGCACGGGGGGGGGGAGGTACGGGTAGGTAGTGACGAAAAATAACGATACGGGACTCTTACGAGGTCTCGTCATCGAATAATCAATACACGAACTGCCCACACACTTGTAAATATAGACGCGCAAGATCGTTACACGAACCGCTTACCATTATAGTAAACTACTATGCAAACACACATAACATATACGCAATAAGGGAACTTTAAATTGGAGATTTTACCCTACCACACCCGTCTGTCTCATTCTGAAAACTATTCAAAATAATTGCTATTTTTCATTCTCATTCAAATATAAATAATAGTAAATAATATATAATTTTCGACTGAACTGAACCCAAGTGCCCGGCCTGTGGCCGGGCACCCCTCGTATTCATGTTCTAACCTAACCTAACCTAAATCTAGTTTTGACACCTTTAGACTTTAGATTCAAGATTTAATGTGAATATATGCATTAATAAAAACTCATTACTATTTTAATACTAGTTATGCTGCTGTTGATGCACTGATGAAAGCCAGATAGCTAGATCAGTGTTTAGTTAGTCGTAGTTGCCGGTGGGCTGAGGTCTAAAGGAATCCAAACTAGTTTTAAAAGGTTTGGATAGGTTAGGTTAGGTTAGAACATGAATAAGACGGGTGCCCGGCCGCAGGCCGGTCACTTAGGTTCAGTTCCGTTTAAAAAAAAAAAAAAACAAAAAACAAAACGTACCAATACAAAGTACTCTTATTCATAATATTAGAAGATATTGTAAAATAACAATTAATTTAATTTTTTTTTTTTTTTTTTTCACTTACACATTAGCCTCGTCGCGCCGCGACATTACTATATGGGGCGAAGGTGCGAAGTCGACGGCGACGACAAAGTACCGAGTCTAAGGAGACTGATGGCGGCGCCACACAGTGGCGTTATGTCTCTATAAAAGTGGTGGTCTTTTATTATGTTATTTATTAATGGTATTATTTTAATATCATATCAATATTGTACCCCGCACAGGGGGGAGGTACGGGTAGGTAGTGACGAAAAATAACGATACGGGACTCTTACGAGGTCTCGCAATCGGAATGAGTACACTTTAAATATTTTAACGAGGTAAAATTTAAGGGCATTGAGGGTCTGGTGCCAGTGGTGGTTGATTAGATCCACACACTATACTTTTTATAATTATGTGGCGTTATGTCTCTATAAAAGTGGTGGTCTTTTATTATGTTATTTATTAATGGTATTTTTTTAATATCATATCAATATTGTACCCCGCACGGGGGGAGGTAGGGGGGGTAGGTAGTGACGAAAAATAACGATACGGGACTCTTACGAGGTCTCGTAATCGGAATGAGTTTCTGCGACTACCATTGTTTGTCGCGGGTAACGGGGAATCAGGGTTCGATTCCGGTGAGGGAGCCTGAGAAACTGCTACCACATCCAAGGAAGGCAGCAGGCGCGCAAATTACCCACTCCCTGCACGGGGGGGGGGGGGAGGTACGGGTAGGTAGTGACGAAAAATAACGATACGGGACTCTTACGAGGTCTCGTCATCGAATAATCAATACACGAACTGCCCACACACTTGTAAATATAGACGCGCAAGATCGTTACACGAACCGCTTACCATTATAGTAAACTACTATGCAAACACACATAACATATACGCAATAAGGGAACTTTAAATTGGAGATTTTACCCTACCACACCCGTCTGTCTCATTCTGAAAACTATTCAAAATAATTGCTATTTTTCATTCTCATTCAAATATAAATAATAGTAAATAATATATAATTTTCGACTGAACTGAACCCAAGTGCCCGGCCTGTGGCCGGGCACCCCTCGTATTCATGTTCTAACCTAACCTAACCTAAATCTAGTTTTGACACCTTTAGACTTTAGATTCAAGATTTAATGTGAATATATGCATTAATAAAAACTCATTACTATTTTAATACTAGTTATGCTGCTGTTGATGCACTGATGAAAGCCAGATAGCTAGATCAGTGTTTAGTTAGTCGTAGTTGCCGGTGGGCTGAGGTCTAAAGGAATCCAAACTAGTTTTAAAAGGTTTGGATAGGTTAGGTTAGGTTAGAACATGAATAAGACGGGTGCCCGGCCGCAGGCCGGTCACTTAGGTTCAGTTCCGTTTAAAAAAAAAAAAAAACAAAAAACAAAACGTACCAATACAAAGTACTCTTATTCATAATATTAGAAGATATTGTAAAATAACAATTAATTTAATTTTTTTTTTTTTTTTTTTCACTTACACATTAGCCTCGTCGCGCCGCGACATTACTATATGGGGCGAAGGTGCGAAGTCGACGGCGACGACAAAGTACCGAGTCTAAGGAGACTGATGGCGGCGCCACACAGTGGCGTTATGTCTCTATAAAAGTGGTGGTCTTTTATTATGTTATTTATTAATGGTATTATTTTAATATCATATCAATATTGTACCCCGCACAGGGGGGAGGTACGGGTAGGTAGTGACGAAAAATAACGATACGGGACTCTTACGAGGTCTCGCAATCGGAATGAGTACACTTTAAATATTTTAACGAGGTAAAATTTAAGGGCATTGAGGGTCTGGTGCCAGTGGTGGTTGATTAGATCCACACACTATACTTTTTATAATTATGTGGCGTTATGTCTCTATAAAAGTGGTGGTCTTTTATTATGTTATTTATTAATGGTATTTTTTTAATATCATATCAATATTGTACCCCGCACGGGGGGAGGTAGGGGGGATAGGTAGTGACGAAAAATAACGATACGGGACTCTTACGAGGTCTCGTAATCGGAATGAGTTTCTGCGACTACCATTGTTTGTCGCGGGTAACGGGGAATCAGGGTTCGATTCCGGTGAGGGAGCCTGAGAAACTGCTACCACATCCAAGGAAGGCAGCAGGCGCGCAAATTACCCACTCCCTGCACGGGGGGGGGGGGGGGGGGAGGTACGGGTAGGTAGTGACGAAAAATAACGATACGGGACTCTTACGAGGTCTCGTCATCGAATAATCAATACACGAACTGCCCACACACTTGTAAATATAGACGCGCAAGATCGTTACACGAACCGCTTACCATTATAGTAAACTACTATGCAAACACACATAACATATACGCAATAAGGGAACTTTAAATTGGAGATTTTACCCTACCACACCCGTCTGTCTCATTCTGAAAACTATTCAAAATAATTGCTATTTTTCATTCTCATTCAAATATAAATAATAGTAAATAATATATAATTTTCGACTGAACTGAACCCAAGTGCCCGGCCTGTGGCCGGGCACCCCTCGTATTCATGTTCTAACCTAACCTAACCTAAATCTAGTTTTGACACCTTTAGACTTTAGATTCAAGATTTAATGTGAATATATGCATTAATAAAAACTCATTACTATTTTAATACTAGTTATGCTGCTGTTGATGCACTGATGAAAGCCAGATAGCTAGATCAGTGTTTAGTTCGTCGTAGTTGCCGGTGGGCTGAGGTCTAAAGGAATCCAAACTAGTTTTAAAAGGTTTGGATAGGTTAGGTTAGGTTAGAACATGAATAAGACGGGTGCCCGGCCGCAGGCCGGTCACTTAGGTTCAGTTCCGTTTAAAAAAAAAAAAAACAAAAAACAAAACGTACCAATACAAAGTACTCTTATTCATATTAGAAGATATTGTAAAATAACAATTAATTTAATTTTTTTTTTTTTTTTTTTTTTCACTTACACATTAGGCCCGTCGCGCCACTACTATATGGGGCGAAGGTGCGAAGTCGACGGCGACGACAAAGTACCGAGTCTAAGGAGACTGATGGCGGCGCCACACAGTGGCGTTATGTCTCTATAAAAGTGGTGGTCTTTTATTATGTTATTTATTAATGGTATTATTTTAATATCATATCAATATTGTACCCCGCACAGGGGGGAGGTACGGGTAGGTAGTGACGAAAAATAATGATACGGGACTCTTACGAGGTCTCGCAATCGGAATGAGTACACTTTAAATATTTTAACGAGGTAAAATTTAAGGGCATTGAGGGTCTGGTGCCAGTGGTGGTTGATTAGATCCACACACTATACTTTTTATAATTATGTGGCGTTATGTCTCTATAAAAGTGGTGGTCTTTTATTATGTTATTTATTAATGGTATTTTTTTAATATCATATCAATATTGTACCCCGCACGGGGGGAGGTAGGGGGGTAGGTAGTGACGAAAAATAACGATACGGGACTCTTACGAGGTCTCGTAATCGGAATGAGTTTCTGCGACTACCATTGTTTGTCGCGGGTAACGGGGAATCAGGGTTCGATTCCGGTGAGGGAGCCTGAGAAACTGCTACCACATCCAAGGAAGGCAGCAGGCGCGCAAATTACCCACTCCCTGCACGGGGGGGGGGAGGTACGGGTAGGTAGTGACGAAAAATAACGATACGGGACTCTTACGAGGTCTCGTCATCGAATAATCAATACACGAACTGCCCACACACTTGTTTTTTGTTTTTTTTTTTTTTTAAACGGAACTGAACCCAAGTGCCCGGCCTGTGGCCGGGCACCCCTCGTATTCATGTTCTAACCTAACCTAACCTAAATCTAGTTTTGACACCTTTAGACTTTAGATTCAAGATTTAATGTGAATATATGCATTAATAAAAACTCATTACTATTTTAATACTAGTTATGCTGCTGTTGATGCACTGATGAAAGCCAGATAGCTAGATCAGTGTTTAGTTAGTCGTAGTTGCCGGTGGGCTGAGGTCTAAAGGAATCCAAACTAGTTTTAAAAGGTTTGGATAGGTTAGGTTAGGTTAGAACATGAATAAGACGGGTGCCCGGCCGCAGGCCGGTCACTTAGGTTCAGTTCCGTTTAAAAAAAAAAAAAACAAAAAACAAAACGTACCAATACAAAGTACTCTTATTCATATTAGAAGATATTGTAAAATAACAATTAATTTAATTTTTTTTTTTTTTTTTTTTTTCACTTACACATTAGGCCCGTCGCGCCGCGCCACTACTATATGGGGCGAAGGTGCGAAGTCGACGGCGACGACAAAGTACCGAGTCTAAGGAGACTGATGGCGGCGCCACACAGTGGCGTTATGTCTCTATAAAAGTGGTGGTCTTTTATTATGTTATTTATTAATGGTATTATTTTAATATCATATCAATATTGTACCCCGCACAGGGGGGAGGTACGGGTAGGTAGTGACGAAAAATAATGATACGGGACTCTTACGAGGTCTCGCAATCGGAATGAGTACACTTTCAATATTTTAACGAGGTAAAATTTAAGGGCATTGAGGGTCTGGTGCCAGTGGTGGTTGATTAGATCCACACACTATACTTTTTATAATTATGTGGCGTTATGTCTCTATAAAAGTGGTGGTCTTTTATTATGTTATTTATTAATGGTATTTTTTTAATATCATATCAATATTGTACCCCGCACGGGGGGAGGTAGGGGGGTAGGTAGTGACGAAAAATAACGATACGGGACTCTTACGAGGTCTCGTAATCGGAATGAGTTTCTGCGACTACCATTGTTTGTCGCGGGTAACGGGGAATCAGGGTTCGATTCCGGTGAGGGAGCCTGAGAAACTGCTACCACATCCAAGGAAGGCAGCAGGCGCGCAAATTACCCACTCCCTGCACGGGGGGGGGGAGGTACGGGTAGGTAGTGACGAAAAATAACGATACGGGACTCTTACGAGGTCTCGTCATCGAATAATCAATACACGAACTGCCCACACACTTGTAAATATAGACGCGCAAGATCGTTACACGAACCGCTTACCATTATAGTAAACTACTATGCAAACACACATAACATATACGCAATAAGGGAACTTTAAATTGGAGATTTTACCCTACCACACCCGTTTGTCTCATTCTGAAAACTATTCAAAATAATTGCTATTTTTCATTCTCATTCAAATATAAATAATAGTAAATAATATATAATTTTCGACTGAACTGAACCCAAGTGCCCGGCCTGTGGCCGGGCACCCCTCGTATTCATGTTCTAACCTAACCTAACCTAAATCTAGTTTTGACACCTTTAGACTTTAGATTCAAGATTTAATGTGAATATATGCATTAATAAAAACTCATTACTATTTTAATACTAGTTATGCTGCTGTTGATGCACTGATGAAAGCCAGATAGCTAGATCAGTGTTTAGTTAGTCGTAGTTGCCGGTGGGCTGAGGTCTAAAGGAATCCAAACTAGTTTCAAAAGGTTTGGATAGGTTAGGTTAGGTTAGAACATGAATAAGACGGGTGCCCGGCCGCAGGCCGGTCACTTAGGTTCAGTTCCGTTTAAAAAAAAAAAAAACAAAAAACAAAACGTACCAATACAAAGTACTCTTATTCATATTAGAAGATATTGTAAAATAACAATTAATTTCATTTTTTTTTTTTTTTTTTCACTTACACATTAGGCCCGTCGCGCCGCGCCACTACTATATGGGGCGAAGGTGCGAAGTCGACGGCGACGACAAAGTACCGAGTCTAAGGAGACTGATGGCGGCGCCACACAGTGGCGTTATGTCTCTATAAAAGTGGTGGTCTTTTATTATGTTATTTATTAATGGTATTATTTTAATATCATATCAATATTGTACCCCGCACAGGGGGGAGGTACGGGTAGGTAGTGACGAAAAATAATGATACGGGACTCTTACGAGGTCTCGCAATCGGAATGAGTACACTTTAAATATTTTAACGAGGTAAAATTTAAGGGCATTGAGGGTCTGGTGCCAGTGGTGGTTGATTAGATCCACACACTATACTTTTTATAATTATGTGGCGTTATGTCTCTATAAAAGTGGTGGTCTTTTATTATGTTATTTATTAATGGTATTTTTTTAATATCATATCAATATTGTACCCGCACGGGGGGAGGTAGGGGGGTAGGTAGTGACGAAAAATAACGATACGGGACTCTTACGAGGTCTCGTAATCGGAATGAGTTTCTGCGACTACCATTGTTTGTCGCGGGTAACGGGGAATCAGGGTTCGATTCCGGTGAGGGAGCCTGAGAAACTGCTACCACATCCAAGGAAGGCAGCAGGCGCGCAAATTACCCACTCCCTGCACGGGGGGGGGGGGGAGGTACGGGTAGGTAGTGACGAAAAATAACGATACGGGACTCTTACGAGGTCTCGTCATCGAATAATCAATACACGAACTGCCCACACACTTGTAAATATAGACGCGCAAGATCGTTACACGAACCGCTTACCATTATAGTAAACTACTATGCAAACACACATAACATATACGCAATAAGGGAACTTTAAATTGGAGATTTTACCCTACCACACCCGTCTGTCTCATTCTGAAAACTATTCAAAATAATTGCTATTTTTCATTCTCATTCAAATATAAATAATAGTAAATAATATATAATTTTCGACTGAACTGAACCCAAGTGCCCGGCCTGTGGCCGGGCACCCCTCGTATTCATGTTCTAACCTAACCTAACCTAAATCTAGTTTTGACACCTTTAGACTTTAGATTCAAGATTTAATGTGAATATATGCATTAATAAAAACTCATTACTATTTTAATACTAGTTATGCTGCTGTTGATGCACTGATGAAAGCCAGATAGCTAGATCAGTGTTTAGTTAGTCGTAGTTGCCGGTGGGCTGAGGTCTAAAGGAATCCAAACTAGTTTCAAAAGGTTTGGATAGGTTAGGTTAGGTTAGAACATGAATAAGACGGGTGCCCGGCCGCAGGCCGGTCACTTAGGTTCAGTTCCGTTTAAAAAAAAAAAAAACAAAAAACAAAACGTACCAATACAAAGTACTCTTATTCATATTAGAAGATATTGTAAAATAACAATTAATTTCATTTTTTTTTTTTTTTTTTCACTTACACATTAGGCCCGTCGCGCCGCGCCACTACTATATGGGGCGAAGGTGCGAAGTCGACGGCGACGACAAAGTACCGAGTCTAAGGAGACTGATGGCGGCGCCACACAGTGGCGTTATGTCTCTATAAAAGTGGTGGTCTTTTATTATGTTATTTATTAATGGTATTATTTTAATATCATATCAATATTGTACCCCGCACAGGGGGAGGTACGGGTAGGTAGTGACGAAAAATAACGATACGGGACTCTTACGAGGTCTCGCAATCGGAATGAGTACACTTTAAATATTTTAACGAGGTAAAATTTAAGGGCATTGAGGGTCTGGTGCCAGTGGTGGTTGATTAGATCCACACACTATACTTTTTATAATTATGTGGCGTTATGTCTCTATAAAAGTGGTGGTCTTTCATTATGTTATTTATTAATGGTATTTTTTTAATATCATATCAATATTGTACCCCGCACGGGGGGAGGTAGGGGGGTAGGTAGTGACGAAAAATAACGATACGGGACTCTTACGAGGTCTCGTAATCGGAATGAGTTTCTGCGACTACCATTGTTTGTCGCGGGTAACGGGGAATCAGGGTTCGATTCCGGTGAGGGAGCCTGAGAAACTGCTACCACATCCAAGGAAGGCAGCAGGCGCGCAAATTACCCACTCCCTGCACGGGGGGGGGGAGGTACGGGTAGGTAGTGACGAAAAATAACGATACGGGACTCTTACGAGGTCTCGTCATCGAATAATCAATACACGAACTGCCCACACACTTGTAAATATAGACGCGCAAGATCGTTACACGAACCGCTTACCATTATAGTAAACTACTATGCAAACACACATAACATATACGCAATAAGGGAACTTTAAATTGGAGATTTTACCCTACCACACCCGTCTGTCTCATTCTGAAAACTATTCAAAATAATTGCTATTTTTCATTCTCATTCAAATATAAATAATAGTAAATAATATATAATTTTCGACTGAACTGAACCCAAGTGCCCGGCCTGTGGCCGGGCACCCCTCGTATTCATGTTCTAACCTAACCTAACCTAAATCTAGTTTTGACACCTTTAGACTTTAGATTCAAGATTTAATGTGAATATATGCATTAATAAAAACTCATTACTATTTTAATACTAGTTATGCTGCTGTTGATGCACTGATGAAAGCCAGATAGCTAGATCAGTGTTTAGTTCGTCGTAGTTGCCGGTGGGCTGAGGTCTAAAGGAATCCAAACTAGTTTTAAAAGGTTTGGATAGGTTAGGTTAGGTTAGAACATGAATAAGACGGGTGCCCGGCCGCAGGCCGGTCACTTAGGTTCAGTTCCGTTTAAAAAAAAAAAAACAAAAAACAAAACGTACCAATACAAAGTACTCTTATTCATATTAGAAGATATTGTAAAATAACAATTAATTTATTTATTTTTTTTTTTTTTTTTTTCACTTACACATTAGGCCCGTCGCGCCGCGCCACTACTATATGGGGCGAAGGTGCGAAGTCGACGGCGACGACAAAGTACCGAGTCTAAGGAGACTGATGGCGGCGCCACACAGTGGCGTTATGTCTCTATAAAAGTGGTGGTCTTTTATTATGTTATTTATTAATGGTATTATTTTAATATCATATCAATATTGTACCCCGCACAGGGGGGAGGTACGGGTAGGTAGTGACGAAAAATAATGATACGGGACTCTTACGAGGTCTCGCAATCGGAATGAGTACACTTTAAATATTTTAACGAGGTAAAATTTAAGGGCATTGAGGGTCTGGTGCCAGTGGTGGTTGATTAGATCCACACACTATACTTTTTATAATTATGTGGCGTTATGTCTCTATAAAAGTGGTGGTCTTTTATTATGTTATTTATTAATGGTATTTTTTTAATATCATATCAATATTGTACCCCGCACGGGGGGAGGTAGGGGGGTAGGTAGTGACGAAAAATAACGATACGGGACTCTTACGAGGTCTCGTAATCGGAATGAGTTTCTGCGACTACCATTGTTTGTCGCGGGTAACGGGGAATCAGGGTTCGATTCCGGTGAGGGAGCCTGAGAAACTGCTACCACATCCAAGTAAGGCAGCAGGCGCGCAAATTACCCACTCCCTGCACGGGGGGGGGGAGGTACGGGTAGGTAGTGACGAAAAATAACGATACGGGACTCTTACGAGGTCTCGTCATCGAATAATCAATACACGAACTGCCCACACACTTGTAAATATAGACGCGCAAGATCGTTACACGAACCGCTTACCATTATAGTAAACTACTATGCAAACACACATAACATATACGCAATAAGGGAACTTTAAATTGGAGATTTTACCCTACCACACCCGTCTGTCTCATTCTGAAAACTATTCAAAATAATTGCTATTTTTCATTCTCATTCAAATATAAATAATAGTAAATAATATATAATTTTCGACTGAACTGAACCCAAGTGCCCGGCCTGTGGCCGGGCACCCCTCGTATTCATGTTCTAACCTAACCTAACCTAAATCTAGTTTTGACACCTTTAGACTTTAGATTCAAGATTTAATGTGAATATATGCATTAATAAAAACTCATTACTATTTTAATACTAGTTATGCTGCTGTTGATGCACTGATGAAAGCCAGATAGCTAGATCAGTGTTTAGTTCGTCGTAGTTGCCGGTGGGCTGAGGTCTAAAGGAATCCAAACTAGTTTTAAAAGGTTTGGATAGGTTAGGTTAGGTTAGAACATGAATAAGACGGGTGCCCGGCCGCAGGCCGGTCACTTAGGTTCAGTTCCGTTTAAAAAAAAAAAAACAAAAAACAAAACGTACCAATACAAAGTACTCTTATTCATATTAGAAGATATTGTAAAATAACAATTAATTTAATTTTTTTTTTTTTTTTTTTTTTTCACTTACACATTAGGCCCGTCGCGCCGCGCCACTACTATATGGGGCGAAGGTGCGAAGTCGACGGCGACGACAAAGTACCGAGTCTAAGGAGACTGATGGCGGCGCCACACAGTGGCGTTATGTCTCTATAAAAGTGGTGGTCTTTTATTATGTTATTTATTAATGGTATTATTTTAATATCATATCAATATTGTACCCCGCACAGGGCGGAGGTACGGGTAGGTAGTGACGAAAAATAATGATACGGGACTCTTACGAGGTCTCGCAATCGGAATGAGTACACTTTAAATATTTTAACGAGGTAAAATTTAAGGGCATTGAGGGTCTGGTGCCAGTGGTGGTTGATTAGATCCACACACTATACTTTTTATAATTATGTGGCGTTATGTCTCTATAAAAGTGGTGGTCTTTTATTATGTTATTTATTAATGGTATTTTTTTAATATCATATCAATATTGTACCCCGCACGGGGGGAGGTAGGGGGGTAGGTAGTGACGAAAAATAACGATACGGGACTCTTACGAGGTCTCGTAATCGGAATGAGTTTCTGCGACTACCATTGTTTGTCGCGGGTAACGGGGAATCAGGGTTCGATTCCGGTGAGGGAGCCTGAGAAACTGCTACCACATCCAAGGAAGGCAGCAGGCGCGCAAATTACCCACTCCCTGCAGGGGGGGGGGGGGAGGTACGGGTAGGTAGTGACGAAAAATAACGATACGGGACTCTTACGAGGTCTCGTCATCGAATAATCAATACACGAACTGCCCACACACTTGTAAATATAGACGCGCAAGATCGTTACACGAACCGCTTACCATTATAGTAAACTACTATGCAAACACACATAACATATACGCAATAAGGGAACTTTAAATTGGAGATTTTACCCTACCACACCCGTCTGTCTCATTCTGAAAACTATTCAAAATAATTGCTATTTTTCATTCTCATTCAAATATAAATAATAGTAAATAATATATAATTTTCGACTGAACTGAACCCAAGTGCCCGGCCTGTGGCCGGGCACCCCTCGTATTCATGTTCTAACCTAACCTAACCTAAATCTAGTTTTGACACCTTTAGACTTTAGATTCAAGATTTAATGTGAATATATGCATTAATAAAAACTCATTCAAAATTCAAAATTCAAAATTCAAAATTCATTTATTTCAAGTAGGCCTAATACAAGCACTTTTGAAACGTCAAGTCTGTCCGTGTGTAGTGACTCTACCACCGGTTCGGAAGGCAGATTCTACCGAGAAGAAGCCGGCAAGAAACTCCGCAGTTGCTCTTTTCCAACATCAAAAATTTACATTTTATATTTTAACATTCATTTTTCTATCTTGTGAGAGATGAAAGCGGAGCCGGGTGCTTCCAAGCAACCTTGTCATTAAGAAACTCATCAATTGTATAATAACCTCGCTGTAATAAATGTGTTTTAACACATTCTTTAAACTTATGGATTGGTAGGTCCAAAATTACCTTAGGAATCATATTATAAAAGCGTATACTCAATCCCACAAATGACTTCTGCACCTTTCGCAGACGATATGCAGATGTCACTAATTTATGACCATTTCTTGTAAGTCGACTGTTTATATCCACTTTTTGTTTATAAAGACTAATATGTTGTCTTACAAATACTATATTGTTATAAATGTATTGTGAGGCTACCGTAAGTATACCAATTTCTTTAAATTTTTCACGGAGCGATTCACGTGATTTAAGTTTATATATTGACCGTACAGCTCTTTTCTGCAATATGAATATAGTTTCAATATCAGCAGCTTTGCCCCATAATAAGATCCCGTAAGACATCACACTATGAAAGTACGCGAAGTAAACAAGTCTTGCTGTTTCTACGTCAGTAATCTGTCTAATTTTCCTGACGGCGTAGGCAGCCGAGCTTAGTTTACCTGCTAGTGTATCTATATGGGTACCCCACTGAAGCTTACAATCCAAGGTCATGCCCAGAAAAACTGTGGAATCTTCCATTTTTAGTGATTCTCCATTTATTATTATATTTTTATTAACTTTCTTTACATTTGGTAAAATAAATTCCACACACTTAGTTTTTTTTGCATTTAAAAGTAAATTATTGACAGTAAACCAGTGCGACACATGCGACATAGCACGGCTTACATCGTCAGAGTTGTCTCTACCTCTATCAGTTTTAAAAATTAGAGATGTATCATCAGCAAACAGTACAATGTCACAGGTTTCACTGACATGGTGTGGTAGATCATTTATATACACCAAAAATAGAAAGGGACCCAAGATTGAACCCTGTGGGACACCCATTGACGTAGCCGACCCCTGCGACTTAATGTCTTTTATGCAAACCCTTTGGGTTCTGTCACTGAGATAAGAGGCAACCAAATTTAGTGCAACGTTTTTGATACCATAATGGGCTAGTTTAAGAAGCAAGGTTTTATGATCGACACAATCGAATGCTTTGGATAGATCACAAAAAACACCAATGGCATTCTGCGAACGTTCCCAGGCATCGTACACATGTTTTAAAAGTTTAGCGCCTGCATCCGTGGTGCTACGACCTTTAGTAAAACCGTACTGCTCCGGATGTAGTAAGTTATTTACATTGAAGTGATTCAAAAGTTGATTTAATATAATTTTTTCAAAGACCTTACTAAGAGCTGGTAAGATTGAAATGGGTCTGTAATTGTTAATGTCGTTTTTATTGCCAGATTTAAACTACTACTGGTGGTCTTTTATTATGTTATTTACTATTCTAATACTAGTTATGCTGCTGTTGATGCACTGATGAAAGCCAGATAGCTAGATCAGTGTTTAGTTAGTCGTAGTTGCCGGTGGGCTGAGGTCTAAAGGAATCCAAACTAGTTTTAAAAGGTTTGGATAGGTTAGGTTAGGTTAGAACATGAATAAGACGGGTGCCCGGCCGCAGGCCGGTCACTTAGGTTCAGTTCCGTTTAAAAAAAAAAAAACAAAAAACAAAACGTACCAATACAAAGTACTCTTATTCATATTAGAAGATATTGTAAAATAACAATTAATTTAATTTTTTTTTTTTTTTTTTTTCACTTACACATTAGGCCCGTCGCGCCGCGCCACTACTATATGGGGCGAAGGTGCGAAGTCGACGGCGACGACAAAGTACCGAGTCTAAGGAGACTGATGGCGGCGCCACACAGTGGCGTTATGTCTCTATAAAAGTGGTGGTCTTTTATTATGTTATTTATTAATGGTATTTTTTTAATATCATATCAATATTGTACCCCGCACGGGGGGAGGTAGGGGGGTAGGTAGTGACGAAAAATAACGATACGGGACTCTTACGAGGTCTCGTAATCGGAATGAGTTTCTGCGACTACCATTGTTTGTCGCGGGTAACGGGGAATCAGGGTTCGATTCCGGTGAGGGAGCCTGAGAAACTGCTACCACATCCAAGGAAGGCAGCAGGCGCGCAAATTACCCACTCCCTGCACGGGGGGGGGAGGGACGGGTAGGTAGTGACGAAAAATAACGATACGGGACTCTTACGAGGTCTCGTCATCGAATAATCAATACACGAACTGCCCACACACTTGTAAATATAGACGCGCAAGATCGTTACACGAACCGCTTACCATTATAGTAAACTACTATGCAAACACACATAACATATACGCAATAAGGGAACTTTAAATTGGAGATTTTACCCTACCACACCCGTCTGTCTCATTCTGAAAACTATTCAAAATAATTGCTATTTTTCATTCTCATTCAAATATAAATAATAGTAAATAATATATAATTTTCGACTGAACTGAACCCAAGTGCCCGGCCTGTGGCCGGGCACCCCTCGTATTCATGTTCTAACCTAACCTAACCTAAATCTAGTTTTGACACCTTTAGACTTTAGATTCAAGATTTAATGTGAATATATGCATTAATAAAAACTCATTACTATTTTAATACTAGTTATGCTGCTGTTGATGCACTGATGAAAGCCAGATAGCTAGATCAGTGTTTAGTTCGTCGTAGTTGCCGGTGGGCTGAGGTCTAAAGGAATCCAAACTAGTTTTAAAAGGTTTGGATAGGTTAGGTTAGGTTAGAACATGAATAAGACGGGTGCCCGGCCGCAGGCCGGTCACTTAGGTTCAGTTCCGTTTAAAAAAAAAAAAAACAAAAAACAAAACGTACCAATACAAAGTACTCTTATTCATATTAGAAGATATTGTAAAATAACAATTAATTTAATTTTTTTTTTTTTTTTTTTTTTTCACTTACACATTAGGCCCGTCGCGCCGCGCCACTACTATATGGGGCGAAGGTGCGAAGTCGACGGCGACGACAAAGTACCGAGTCTAAGGAGACTGATGGCGGCGCCACACAGTGGCGTTATGTCTCTATAAAAGTGGTGGTCTTTTATTATGTTATTTATTAATGGTATTATTTTAATATCATATCAATATTGTACCCCGCACAGGGGGGAGGTACGGGTAGGTAGTGACGAAAAATAATGATACGGGACTCTTACGAGGTCTCGCAATCGGAATGAGTACACTTTAAATATTTTAACGAGGTAAAATTTAAGGGCATTGAGGGTCTGGTGCCAGTGGTGGTTGATTAGATCCACACACTATACTTTTTATAATTATGTGGCGTTATGTCTCTATAAAAGTGGTGGTCTTTCATTATGTTATTTATTAATGGTATTTTTTTAATATCATATCAATATTGTACCCCGCACGGGGGGAGGTAGGGGGGTAGGTAGTGACGAAAAATAACGATACGGGACTCTTACGAGGTCTCGTAATCGGAATGAGTTTCTGCGACTACCATTGTTTGTCGCGGGTAACGGGGAATCAGGGTTCGATTCCGGTGAGGGAGCCTGAGAAACTGCTACCACATCCAAGGAAGGCAGCAGGCGCGCAAATTACCCACTCCCTGCACGGGGGGGGGGAGGTACGGGTAGGTAGTGACGAAAAATAACGATACGGGACTCTTACGAGGTCTCGTCATCGAATAATCAATACACGAACTGCCCACACACTTGTAAATATAGACGCGCAAGATCGTTACACGAACCGCTTACCATTATAGTAAACTACTATGCAAACACACATAACATATACGCAATAAGGGAACTTTAAATTGGAGATTTTACCCTACCACACCCGTCTGTCTCATTCTGAAAACTATTCAAAATAATTGCTATTTTTCATTCTCATTCAAATATAAATAATAGTAAATAATATATAATTTTCGACTGAACTGAACCCAAGTGCCCGGCCTGTGGCCGGGCACCCCTCGTATTCATGTTCTAACCTAACCTAACCTAAATCTAGTTTTGACACCTTTAGACTTTAGATTCAAGATTTAATGTGAATATATGCATTAATAAAAACTCATTACTATTTTAATACTAGTTATGCTGCTGTTGATGCACTGATGAAAGCCAGATAGCTAGATCAGTGTTTAGTTCGTCGTAGTTGCCGGTGGGCTGAGGTCTAAAGGAATCCAAACTAGTTTTAAAAGGTTTGGATAGGTTAGGTTAGGTTAGAACATGAATAAGACGGGTGCCCGGCCGCAGGCCGGTCACTTAGGTTCAGTTCCGTTTAAAAAAAAAAAAAACAAAAAACAAAACGTACCAATACAAAGTACTCTTATTCATATTAGAAGATATTGTAAAATAACAATTAATTTAATTTTTTTTTTTTTTTTTTTTTTCACTTACACATTAGGCCCGTCGCGCCGCGCCACTACTATATGGGGCGAAGGTGCGAAGTCGACGGCGACGACAAAGTACCGAGTCTAAGGAGACTGATGGCGGCGCCACACAGTGGCGTTATGTCTCTATAAAAGTGGTGGTCTTTTATTATGTTATTTATTAATGGTATTATTTTAATATCATATCAATATTGTACCCCGCACAGGGGGGAGGTACGGGTAGGTAGTGACGAAAAATAATGATACGGGACTCTTACGAGGTCTCGCAATCGGAATGAGTACACTTTAAATATTTTAACGAGGTAAAATTTAAGGGCATTGAGGGTCTGGTGCCAGTGGTGGTTGATTAGATCCACACACTATACTTTTTATAATTATGTGGCGTTATGTCTCTATAAAAGTGGTGGTCTTTTATTATGTTATTTATTAATGGTATTTTTTTAATATCATATCAATATTGTACCCCGCACGGGGGGAGGTAGGGGGGTAGGTAGTGACGAAAAATAACGATACGGGACTCTTACGAGGTCTCGTAATCGGAATGAGTTTCTGCGACTACCATTGTTTGTCGCGGGTAACGGGGAATCAGGGTTCGATTCCGGTGAGGGAGCCTGAGAAACTGCTACCACATCCAAGGAAGGCAGCAGGCGCGCAAATTACCCACTCCCTGCACGGGGGGGGGGAGGTACGGGTAGGTAGTGACGAAAAATAACGATACGGGACTCTTACGAGGTCTCGTCATCGAATAATCAATACACGAACTGCCCACACACTTGTAAATATAGACGCGCAAGATCGTTACACGAACCGCTTACCATTATATAGTAAACTACTATGCAAACACACATAACATATACGCAATAAGGGAACTTTAAATTGGAGATTTTACCCTACCACACCCGTCTGTCTCATTCTGAAAACTATTCAAAATAATTGCTATTTTTCATTCTCATTCAAATATAAATAATAGTAAATAATATATAATTTTCGACTGAACTGAACCCAAGTGCCCGGCCTGTGGCCGGCACCCCTCGTATTCATGTTCTAACCTAACCTAACCTAAATCTAGTTTTGACACCTTTAGACTTTAGATTCAAGATTTAATGTGAATATATGCATTAATAAAAACTCATTACTATTTTAATACTAGTTATGCTGCTGTTGATGCACTGATGAAAGCCAGATAGCTAGATCAGTGTTTAGTTAGTCGTAGTTGCCGGTGGGCTGAGGTCTAAAGGAATCCAAACTAGTTTTAAAAGGTTTGGATAGGTTAGGTTAGGTTAGAACATGAATAAGACGGGTGCCCGGCCGCAGGCCGGTCACTTAGGTTCAGTTCCGTTTAAAAAAAAAAAAAACAAAAAACAAAACGTACCAATACAAAGTACTCTTATTCATATTAGAAGATATTGTAAAATAACAATTAATTTAATTTTGTTTTTTTTTTTTTTTTCACTTACACATTAGGCCCGTCGCGCCGCGCCACTACTATATGGGGCGAAGGTGCGAAGTCGACGGCGACGACAAAGTACCGAGTCTAAGGAGACTGATGGCGGCGCCACACAGTGGCGTTATGTCTCTATAAAAGTGGTGGTCTTTTATTATGTTATTTATTAATGGTATTATTTTAATATCATATCAATATTGTACCCCGCACAGGGGGGAGGTACGGGTAGGTAGTGACGAAAAATAATGATACGGGACTCTTACGAGGTCTCGCAATCGGAATGAGTACACTTTAAATATTTTAACGAGGTAAAATTTAAGGGCATTGAGGGTCTGGTGCCAGTGGTGGTTGATTAGATCCACACACTATACTTTTTATAATTATGTGGCGTTATGTCTCTATAAAAGTGGTGGTCTTTTATTATGTTATTTATTAATGGTATTTTTTTAATATCATATCAATATTGTACCCCGCACGGGGGGAGGTAGGGGGGTAGGTAGTGACGAAAAATAACGATACGGGACTCTTACGAGGTCTCGTAATCGGAATGAGTTTCTGCGACTACCATTGTTTGTCGCGGGTAACGGGGAATCAGGGTTCGATTCCGGTGAGGGAGCCTGAGAAACTGCTACCACATCCAAGGAAGGCAGCAGGCGCGCAAATTACCCACTCCCTGCACGGGGGGGGGGAGGTACGGGTAGGTAGTGACGAAAAATAACGATACGGGACTCTTACGAGGTCTCGTCATCGAATAATCAATACACGAACTGCCCACACACTTGTAAATATAGACGCGCAAGATCGTTACACGAACCGCTTACCATTATAGTAAACTACTATGCAAACACACATAACATATACGCAATAAGGGAACTTTAAATTGGAGATTTTACCCTACCACACCCGTCTGTCTCATTCTGAAAACTATTCAAAATAATTGCTATTTTTCATTCTCATTCAAATATAAATAATAGTAAATAATATATAATTTTCGACTGAACTGAACCCAAGTGCCCGGCCTGTGGCCGGGCACCCCTCGTATTCATGTTCTAACCTAACCTAACCTAAATCTAGTTTTGACACCTTTAGACTTTAGATTCAAGATTTAATGTGAATATATGCATTAATAAAAACTCATTACTATTTTAATACTAGTTATGCTGCTGTTGATGCACTGATGAAAGCCAGATAGCTAGATCAGTGTTTAGTTAGTCGTAGTTGCCGGTGGGCTGAGGTCTAAAGGAATCCAAACTAGTTTTAAAAGGTTTGGATAGGTTAGGTTAGGTTAGAACATGAATAAGACGGGTGCCCGGCCGCAGGCCGGTCACTTAGGTTCAGTTCCGTTTAAAAAAAAAAAAAACAAAAAACAAAACGTACCAATACAAAGTACTCTTATTCATATTAGAAGATATTGTAAAATAACAATTAATTTAATTTTTTTTTTTTTTTTTTTTCACTTACACATTAGGCCCGTCGCGCCGCGCCACTACTATATGGGGCGAAGGTGCGAAGTCGACGGCGACGACAAAGTACCGAGTCTAAGGAGACTGATGGCGGCGCCACACAGTGGCGTTATGTCTCTATAAAAGTGGTGGTCTTTTATTATGTTATTTATTAATGGTATTATTTTAATATCATATCAATATTGTACCCCGCACAGGGGGGAGGTACGGGTAGGTAGTGACGAAAAATAATGATACGGGACTCTTACGAGGTCTCGCAATCGGAATGAGTACACTTTAAATATTTTAACGAGGTAAAATTTAAGGGCATTGAGGGTCTGGTGCCAGTGGTGGTTGATTAGATCCACACACTATACTTTTTATAATTATGTGGCGTTATGTCTCTATAAAAGTGGTGGTCTTTTATTATGTTATTTATTAATGGTATTTTTTTAATATCATATCAATATTGTACCCCGCACGGGGGGAGGTAGGGGGGTAGGTAGTGACGAAAAATAACGATACGGGACTCTTACGAGGTCTCGTAATCGGAATGAGTTTCTGCGACTACCATTGTTTGTCGCGGGTAACGGGGAATCAGGGTTCGATTCCGGTGAGGGAGCCGGAGAAACTGCTACCACATCCAAGGAAGGCAGCAGGCGCGCAAATTACCCACTCCCTGCACGGGGGGGGGGGAGGTACGGGTAGGTAGTGACGAAAAATAACGATACGGGACTCTTACGAGGTCTCGTCATCGAATAATCAATACACGAACTGCCCACACACTTGTAAATATAGACGCGCAAGATCGTTACACGAACCGCTTACCATTATAGTAAACTACTATGCAAACACACATAACATATACGCAATAAGGGAACTTTAAATTGGAGATTTTACCCTACCACACCCGTCTGTCTCATTCTGAAAACTATTCAAAATAATTGCTATTTTTCATTCTCATTCAAATATAAATAATAGTAAATAATATATAATTTTCGACTGAACTGAACCCAAGTGCCCGGCCTGTGGCCGGGCACCCCTCGTATTCATGTTCTAACCTAACCTAACCTAAATCTAGTTTTGACACCTTTAGACTTTAGATTCAAGATTTAATGTGAATATATGCATTAATAAAAACTCATTACTATTTTAATACTAGTTATGCTGCTGTTGATGCACTGATGAAAGCCAGATAGCTAGATCAGTGTTTAGTTAGTCGTAGTTGCCGGTGGGCTGAGGTCTAAAGGAATCCAAACTAGTTTTAAAAGGTTTGGATAGGTTAGGTTAGGTTAGAACATGAATAAGACGGGTGCCCGGCCGCAGGCCGGTCACTTAGGTTCAGTTCCGTTTAAAAAAAAAAAAAACAAAAAACAAAACGTACCAATACAAAGTACTCTTATTCATATTAGAAGATATTGTAAAATAACAATTAATTTAATTTTTTTTTTTTTTTTTTTCACTTACACATTAGGCCCGTCGCGCCGCGCCACTACTATATGGGGCGAAGGTGCGAAGTCGACGGCGACGACAAAGTACCGAGTCTAAGGAGACTGATGGCGGCGCCACACAGTGGCGTTATGTCTCTATAAAAGTGGTGGTCTTTTATTATGTTATTTATTAATGGTATTATTTTAATATCATATCAATATTGTACCCCGCACAGGGGGGAGGTACGGGTAGGTAGTGACGAAAAATAATGATACGGGACTCTTACGAGGTCTCGCAATCGGAATGAGTACACTTTAAATATTTTAACGAGGTAAAATTTAAGGGCATTGAGGGTCTGGTGCCAGTGGTGGTTGATTAGATCCACACACTATACTTTTTATAATTATGTGGCGTTATGTCTCTATAAAAGTGGTGGTCTTTTATTATGTTATTTATTAATGGTATTTTTTTAATATCATATCAATATTGTACCCCGCACGGGGGGAGGTAGGGGGGTAGGTAGTGACGAAAAATAACG
The DNA here is from genome assembly GCF_905163445.1 of Pararge aegeria. NCBI lineage: Eukaryota > Metazoa > Arthropoda > Insecta > Lepidoptera > Nymphalidae > Pararge > Pararge aegeria. Next base: position 18,146,254 of record NC_053195.1, read on the forward strand.
ATACGGGACTCTTACGAGGTCTCGTAATCGGAATGAGTTTCTGCGACTACCATTGTTTGTCGCGGGTAACGGGGAATCAGGGTTCGATTCCGGTGAGGGAGCCTGAGAAACTGCTACCACATCCAAGGAAGGCAGCAGGCGCGCAAATTACCCACTCCCTGCACGGGGGGGGGGGAGGTACGGGTAGGTAGTGACGAAAAATAACGATACGGGACTCTTACGAGGGCTCGTCATCGAATAATCAATACACGAACTGCCCACACACTTGTAAATATAGACGCGCAAGATCGTTACACGAACCGCTTACCATTATAGTAAACTACTATGCAAACACACATAACATATACGCAATAAGGGAACTTTAAATTGGAGATTTTACCCTACCACACCCGTCTGTCTCATTCTGAAAACTATTCAAAATAATTGCTATTTTTCATTCTCATTCAAATATAAATAATAGTAAATAATATATAATTTTCGACTGAACTGAACCCAAGTGCCCGGCCTGTGGCCGGGCACCCCTCGTATTCATGTTCTAACCTAACCTAACCTAAATCTAGTTTTGACACCTTTAGACTTTAGATTCAAGATTTAATGTGAATATATGCATTAATAAAAACTCATTACTATTTTAATACTAGTTATGCTGCTGTTGATGCACTGATGAAAGCCAGATAGCTAGATCAGTGTTTAGTTAGTCGTAGTTGCCGGTGGGCTGAGGTCTAAAGGAATCCAAACTAGTTTTAAAAGGTTTGGATAGGTTAGGTTAGGTTAGAACATGAATAAGACGGGTGCCCGGCCGCAGGCCGGTCACTTAGGTTCAGTTCCGTTTAAAAAAAAAAAAAACAAAAAACAAAACGTACCAATACAAAGTACTCTTATTCATATTAGAAGATATTGTAAAATAACAATTAATTTAATTTTGTTTTTTTTTTTTTTTCACTTACACATTAGGCCCGTCGCGCCGCGCCACTACTATATGGGGCGAAGGTGCGAAGTCGACGGCGACGACAAAGTACCGAGTCTAAGGAGACTGATGGCGGCGCCACACAGTGGCGTTATGTCTCTATAAAAGTGGTGGTCTTTTATTATGTTATTTATTAATGGTATTATTTTAATATCATATCAATATTGTACCCCGCACAGGGGGGAGGTACGGGTAGGTAGTGACGAAAAATAATGATACGGGACTCTTACGAGGTCTCGCAATCGGAATGAGTACACTTTAAATATTTTAACGAGGTAAAATTTAAGGGCATTGAGGGTCTGGTGCCAGTGGTGGTTGATTAGATCCACACACTATACTTTTTATAATTATGTGGCGTTATGTCTCTATAAAAGTGGTGGTCTTTTATTATGTTATTTATTAATGGTATTTTTTTAATATCATATCAATATTGTACCCCGCACGGGGGGAGGTAGGGGGGTAGGTAGTGACGAAAAATAACGATACGGGACTCTTACGAGGTCTCGTAATCGGAATGAGTTTCTGCGACTACCATTGTTTGTCGCGGGTAACGGGGAATCAGGGTTCGATTCCGGTGAGGGAGCCTGAGAAACTGCTACCACATCCAAGGAAGGCAGCAGGCGCGCAAATTACCCACTCCCTGCACGGGGGGGGGGAGGTACGGGTAGGTAGTGACGAAAAATAACGATACGGGACTCTTACGAGGTCTCGTCATCGAATAATCAATACACGAACTGCCCACACACTTGTAAATATAGACGCGCAAGATCGTTACACGAACCGCTTACCATTATAGTAAACTACTATGCAAACACACATAACATATACGCAATAAGGGAACTTTAAATTGGAGATTTTACCCTACCACACCCGTCTGTCTCATTCTGAAAACTATTCAAAATAATTGCTATTTTTCATTCTCATTCAAATATAAATAATAGTAAATAATATATAATTTTCGACTGAACTGAACCCAAGTGCCCGGCCTGTGGCCGGGCACCCCTCGTATTCATGTTCTAACCTAACCTAACCTAAATCTAGTTTTGACACCTTTAGACTTTAGATTCAAGATTTAATGTGAATATATGCATTAATAAAAACTCATTACTATTTTAATACTAGTTATGCTGCTGTTGATGCACTGATGAAAGCCAGATAGCTAGATCAGTGTTTAGTTAGTCGTAGTTGCCGGTGGGCTGAGGTCTAAAGGAATCCAAACTAGTTTTAAAAGGTTTGGATAGGTTAGGTTAGGTTAGAACATGAATAAGACGGGTGCCCGGCCGCAGGCCGGTCACTTAGGTTCAGTTCCGTTTAAAAAAAAAAAAAACAAAAAACAAAACGTACCAATACAAAGTACTCTTATTCATATTAGAAGATATTGTAAAATAACAATTAATTTAATTTTTTTTTTTTTTTTTTTTCACTTACACATTAGGCCCGTCGCGCCGCGCCACTACTATATGGGGCGAAGGTGCGAAGTCGACGGCGACGACAAAGTACCGAGTCTAAGGAGACTGATGGCGGCGCCACACAGTGGCGTTATGTCTCTATAAAAGTGGTGGTCTTTTATTATGTTATTTATTAATGGTATTATTTTAATATCATATCAATATTGTACCCCGCACAGGGGGGAGGTACGGGTAGGTAGTGACGAAAAATAATGATACGGGACTCTTACGAGGTCTCGCAATCGGAATGAGTACACTTTAAATATTTTAACGAGGTAAAATTTAAGGGCATTGAGGGTCTGGTGCCAGTGGTGGTTGATTAGATCCACACACTATACTTTTTATAATTATGTGGCGTTATGTCTCTATAAAAGTGGTGGTCTTTTATTATGTTATTTATTAATGGTATTTTTTTAATATCATATCAATATTGTACCCCGCACGGGGGGAGGTAGGGGGGTAGGTAGTGACGAAAAATAACGATACGGGACTCTTACGAGGTCTCGTAATCGGAATGAGTTTCTGCGACTACCATTGTTTGTCGCGGGTAACGGGGAATCAGGGTTCGATTCCGGTGAGGGAGCCTGAGAAACTGCTACCACATCCAAGGAAGGCAGCAGGCGCGCAAATTACCCACTCCCTGCACGGGGGGGGGGGAGGTACGGGTAGGTAGTGACGAAAAATAACGATACGGGACTCTTACGAGGTCTCGTCATCGAATAATCAATACACGAACTGCCCACACACTTGTAAATATAGACGCGCAAGATCGTTACACGAACCGCTTACCATTATAGTAAACTACTATGCAAACACACATAACATATACGCAATAAGGGAACTTTAAATTGGAGATTTTACCCTACCACACCCGTCTGTCTCATTCTGAAAACTATTCAAAATAATTGCTATTTTTCATTCTCATTCAAATATAAATAATAGTAAATAATATATAATTTTCGACTGAACTGAACCCAAGTGCCCGGCCTGTGGCCGGGCACCCCTCGTATTCATGTTCTAACCTAACCTAACCTAAATCTAGTTTTGACACCTTTAGACTTTAGATTCAAGATTTAATGTGAATATATGCATTAATAAAAACTCATTACTATTTTAATACTAGTTATGCTGCTGTTGATGCACTGATGAAAGCCAGATAGCTAGATCAGTGTTTAGTTAGTCGTAGTTGCCGGTGGGCTGAGGTCTAAAGGAATCCAAACTAGTTTTAAAAGGTTTGGATAGGTTAGGTTAGGTTAGAACATGAATAAGACGGGTGCCCGGCCGCAGGCCGGTCACTTAGGTTCAGTTCCGTTTAAAAAAAAAAAAACAAAAAACAAAACGTACCAATACAAAGTACTCTTATTCATATTAGAAGATATTGTAAAATAACAATTAATTTAATTTTTTTTTATTTTTTTTTTCACTTACACATTAGGCCCGTCGCGCCGCGCCACTACTATATGGGGCGAAGGTGCGAAGTCGACGGCGACGACAAAGTACCGAGTCTAAGGAGACTGATGGCGGCGCCACACAGTGGCGTTATGTCTCTATAAAAGTGGTGGTCTTTTATTATGTTATTTATTAATGGTATTTTTTTAATATCATATCAATATTGTACCCCGCACGGGGGGAGGTAGGGGGGTAGGTAGTGACGAAAAATAACGATACGGGACTCTTACGAGGTCTCGTAATCGGAATGAGTTTCTGCGACTACCATTGTTTGTCGCGGGTAACGGGGAATCAGGGTTCGATTCCGGTGAGGGAGCCTGAGAAACTGCTACCACATCCAAGGAAGGCAGCAGGCGCGCAAATTACCCACTCCCTGCACGGGGGGGGGAGGTACGGGTAGGTAGTGACGAAAAATAACGATACGGGACTCTTACGAGGTCTCGTCATCGAATAATCAATACACGAACTGCCCACACACTTGTAAATATAGACGCGCAAGATCGTTACACGAACCGCTTACCATTATAGTAAACTACTATGCAAACACACATAACATATACGCAATAAGGGAACTTTAAATTGGAGATTTTACCCTACCACACCCGTCTGTCTCATTCTGAAAACTATTCAAAATAATTGCTATTTTTCATTCTCATTCAAATATAAATAATAGTAAATAATATATAATTTTCGACTGAACTGAACCCAAGTGCCCGGCCTGTGGCCGGGCACCCCTCGTATTCATGTTCTAACCTAACCTAACCTAAATCTAGTTTTGACACCTTTAGACTTTAGATTCAAGATTTAATGTGAATATATGCATTAATAAAAACTCATTACTATTTTAATACTAGTTATGCTGCTGTTGATGCACTGATGAAAGCCAGATAGCTAGATCAGTGTTTAGTTCGTCGTAGTTGCCGGTGGGCTGAGGTCTAAAGGAATCCAAACTAGTTTTAAAAGGTTTGGATAGGTTAGGTTAGGTTAGAACATGAATAAGACGGGTGCCCGGCCGCAGGCCGGTCACTTAGGTTCAGTTCCGTTTAAAAAAAAAAAAAACAAAAAACAAAACGTACCAATACAAAGTACTCTTATTCATATTAGAAGATATTGTAAAATAACAATTAATTTAATTTTTTTTTTTTTTTTTTTCACTTACACATTAGGCCCGTCGCGCCGCGCCACTACTATATGGGGCGAAGGTGCGAAGTCGACGGCGACGACAAAGTACCGAGTCTAAGGAGACTGATGGCGGCGCCACACAGTGGCGTTATGTCTCTATAAAAGTGGTGGTCTTTTATTATGTTATTTATTAATGGTATTATTTTAATATCATATCAATATTGTACCCCGCACAGGGGGGAGGTACGGGTAGGTAGTGACGAAAAATAATGATACGGGACTCTTACGAGGTCTCGCAATCGGAATGAGTACACTTTAAATATTTTAACGAGGTAAAATTTAAGGGCATTGAGGGTCTGGTGCCAGTGGTGGTTGATTAGATCCACACACTATACTTTTTATAATTATGTGGCGTTATGTCTCTATAAAAGTGGTCGTCTTTTATTATGTTATTTATTAATGGTATTTTTTTAATATCATATCAATATTGTACCCCGCACGGGGGGAGGTAGGGGGGTAGGTAGTGACGAAAAATAACGATACGGGACTCTTACGAGGTCTCGTAATCGGAATGAGTTTCTGCGACTACCATTGTTTGTCGCGGGTAACGGGGAATCAGGGTTCGATTCCGGTGAGGGAGCCTGAGAAACTGCTACCACATCCAAGGAAGGCAGCAGGCGCGCAAATTACCCACTCCCTGCACGGGGGGGGGGAGGTACGGGTAGGTAGTGACGAAAAATAACGATACGGGACTCTTACGAGGTCTCGTCATCGAATAATCAATACACGAACTGCCCACACACTTGTAAATATAGACGCGCAAGATCGTTACACGAACCGCTTACCATTATAGTAAACTACTATGCAAACACACATAACATATACGCAATAAGGGAACTTTAAATTGGAGATTTTACCCTACCACACCCGTCTGTCTCATTCTGAAAACTATTCAAAATAATTGCTATTTTTCATTCTCATTCAAATATAAATAATAGTAAATAATATATAATTTTCGACTGAACTGAACCCAAGTGCCCGGCCTGTGGCCGGGCACCCCTCGTATTCATGTTCTAACCTAACCTAACCTAAATCTAGTTTTGACACCTTTAGACTTTAGATTCAAGATTTAATGTGAATATATGCATTAATAAAAACTCATTACTATTTTAATACTAGTTATGCTGCTGTTGATGCACTGATGAAAGCCAGATAGCTAGATCAGTGTTTAGTTAGCCGTAGTTGCCGGTGGGCTGAGGTCTAAAGGAATCCAAACTAGTTTTAAAAGGTTTGGATAGGTTAGGTTAGGTTAGAACATGAATAAGACGGGTGCCCGGCCGCAGGCCGGTCACTTAGGTTCAGTTCCGTTTAAAAAAAAAAAAAAACAAAAAACAAAACGTACCAATACAAAGTACTCTTATTCATATTAGAAGATATTGTAAAATAACAATTAATTTAATTTTTTTTTTTTTTTTTTTCACTTACACATTAGGCCCGTCGCGCCGCGCCACTACTATATGGGGCGAAGGTGCGAAGTCGACGGCGACGACAAAGTACCGAGTCTAAGGAGACTGATGGCGGCGCCACACAGTGGCGTTATGTCTCTATAAAAGTGGTGGTCTTTTATTATGTTATTTATTAATGGTATTATTTTAATATCATATCAATATTGTACCCCGCACAGGGGGGAGGTACGGGTAGGTAGTGACGAAAAATAACGATACGGGACTCTTACGAGGTCTCGCAATCGGAATGAGTACACTTTAAATATTTTAACGAGGTAAAATTTAAGGGCATTGAGGGTCTGGTGCCAGTGGTGGTTGATTAGATCCACACACTATACTTTTTATAATTATGTGGCGTTATGTCTCTATAAAAGTGGTGGTCTTTCATTATGTTATTTATTAATGGTATTTTTTTAATATCATATCAATATTGTACCCCGCACGGGGGGAGGTAGGGGGGTAGGTAGTGACGAAAAATAACGATACGGGACTCTTACGAGGTCTCGTAATCGGAATGAGTTTCTGCGACTACCATTGTTTGTCGCGGGTAACGGGGAATCAGGGTTCGATTCCGGTGAGGGAGCCTGAGAAACTGCTACCACATCCAAGGAAGGCAGCAGGCGCGCAAATTACCCACTCCCTGCACGGGGGGGGGGAGGTACGGGTAGGTAGTGACGAAAAATAACGATACGGGACTCTTACGAGGTCTCGTCATCGAATAATCAATACACGAACTGCCCACACACTTGTAAATATAGACGCGCAAGATCGTTACACGAACCGCTTACCATTATAGTAAACTACTATGCAAACACACATAACATATACGCAATAAGGGAACTTTAAATTGGAGATTTTACCCTACCACACCCGTCTGTCTCATTCTGAAAACTATTCAAAATAATTGCTATTTTTCATTCTCATTCAAATATAAATAATAGTAAATAATATATAATTTTCGACTGAACTGAACCCAAGTGCCCGGCCTGTGGCCGGGCACCCCTCGTATTCATGTTCTAACCTAACCTAACCTAAATCTAGTTTTGACACCTTTAGACTTTAGATTCAAGATTTAATGTGAATATATGCATTAATAAAAACTCATTACTATTTTAATACTAGTTATGCTGCTGTTGATGCACTGATGAAAGCCAGATAGCTAGATCAGTGTTTAGTTAGTCGTAGTTGCCGGTGGGCTGAGGTCTAAAGGAATCCAAACTAGTTTTAAAAGGTTTGGATAGGTTAGGTTAGGTTAGAACATGAATAAGACGGGTGCCCGGCCGCAGGCCGGTCACTTAGGTTCAGTTCCGTTTAAAAAAAAAAAAAACAAAAAACAAAACGTACCAATACAAAGTACTCTTATTCATATTAGAAGATATTGTAAAATAACAATTAATTTAATTTTTTTTTTTTTTTTTTTTCACTTACACATTAGGCCCGTCGCGCCGCGCCACTACTATATGGGGCGAAGGTGCGAAGTCGACGGCGACGACAAAGTACCGAGTCTAAGGAGACTGATGGCGGCGCCACACAGTGGCGTTATGTCTCTATAAAAGTGGTGGTCTTTTATTATGTTATTTATTAATGGTATTTTTTTAATATCATATCAATATTGTACCCCGCACGGGGGGAGGTAGGGGGGTAGGTAGTGACGAAAAATAACGATACGGGACTCTTACGAGGTCTCGTAATCGGAATGAGTTTCTGCGACTACCATTGTTTGTCGCGGGTAACGGGGAATCAGGGTTCGATTCCGGTGAGGGAGCCTGAGAAACTGCTACCACATCCAAGGAAGGCAGCAGGCGCGCAAATTACCCACTCCCTGCACGGGGGGGGGGAGGTACGGGTAGGTAGTGACGAAAAATAACGATACGGGACTCTTACGAGGTCTCGTCATCGAATAATCAATACACGAACTGCCCACACACTTGTAAATATAGACGCGCAAGATCGTTACACGAACCGCTTACCATTATAGTAAACTACTATGCAAACACACATAACATATACGCAATAAGGGAACTTTAAATTGGAGATTTTACCCTACCACACCCGTCTGTCTCATTCTGAAAACTATTCAAAATAATTGCTATTTTTCATTCTCATTCAAATATAAATAATAGTAAATAATATATAATTTTCGACTGAACTGAACCCAAGTGCCCGGCCTGTGGCCGGGCACCCCTCGTATTCATGTTCTAACCTAACCTAACCTAAATCTAGTTTTGACACCTTTAGACTTTAGATTCAAGATTTAATGTGAATATATGCATTAATAAAAACTCATTACTATTTTAATACTAGTTATGCTGCTGTTGATGCACTGATGAAAGCCAGATAGCTAGATCAGTGTTTAGTTAGCCGTAGTTGCCGGTGGGCTGAGGTCTAAAGGAATCCAAACTAGTTTTAAAAGGTTTGGATAGGTTAGGTTAGGTTAGAACATGAATAAGACGGGTGCCCGGCCGCAGGCCGGTCACTTAGGTTCAGTTCCGTTTAAAAAAAAAAAAAAACAAAAAACAAAACGTACCAATACAAAGTACTCTTATTCATATTAGAAGATATTGTAAAATAACAATTAATTTAATTTTTTTTTTTTTTTTTTTCACTTACACATTAGGCCCGTCGCGCCGCGCCACTACTATATGGGGCGAAGGTGCGAAGTCGACGGCGACGACAAAGTACCGAGTCTAAGGAGACTGATGGCGGCGCCACACAGTGGCGTTATGTCTCTATAAAAGTGGTGGTCTTTTATTATGTTATTTATTAATGGTATTATTTTAATATCATATCAATATTGTACCCCGCACAGGGGGGAGGTACGGGTAGGTAGTGACGAAAAATAACGATACGGGACTCTTACGAGGTCTCGCAATCGGAATGAGTACACTTTAAATATTTTAACGAGGTAAAATTTAAGGGCATTGAGGGTCTGGTGCCAGTGGTGGTTGATTAGATCCACACACTATACTTTTTATAATTATGTGGCGTTATGTCTCTATAAAAGTGGTGGTCTTTCATTATGTTATTTATTAATGGTATTTTTTTAATATCATATCAATATTGTACCCCGCACGGGGGGAGGTAGGGGGGTAGGTAGTGACGAAAAATAACGATACGGGACTCTTACGAGGTCTCGTAATCGGAATGAGTTTCTGCGACTACCATTGTTTGTCGCGGGTAACGGGGAATCAGGGTTCGATTCCGGTGAGGGAGCCTGAGAAACTGCTACCACATCCAAGGAAGGCAGCAGGCGCGCAAATTACCCACTCCCTGCACGGGGGGGGGGAGGTACGGGTAGGTAGTGACGAAAAATAACGATACGGGACTCTTACGAGGTCTCGTCATCGAATAATCAATACACGAACTGCCCACACACTTGTAAATATAGACGCGCAAGATCGTTACACGAACCGCTTACCATTATAGTAAACTACTATGCAAACACACATAACATATACGCAATAAGGGAACTTTAAATTGGAGATTTTACCCTACCACACCCGTCTGTCTCATTCTGAAAACTATTCAAAATAATTGCTATTTTTCATTCTCATTCAAATATAAATAATAGTAAATAATATATAATTTTCGACTGAACTGAACCCAAGTGCCCGGCCTGTGGCCGGGCACCCCTCGTATTCATGTTCTAACCTAACCTAACCTAAATCTAGTTTTGACACCTTTAGACTTTAGATTCAAGATTTAATGTGAATATATGCATTAATAAAAACTCATTACTATTTTAATACTAGTTATGCTGCTGTTGATGCACTGATGAAAGCCAGATAGCTAGATCAGTGTTTAGTTAGTCGTAGTTGCCGGTGGGCTGAGGTCTAAAGGAATCCAAACTAGTTTTAAAAGGTTTGGATAGGTTAGGTTAGGTTAGAACATGAATAAGACGGGTGCCCGGCCGCAGGCCGGTCACTTAGGTTCAGTTCCGTTTAAAAAAAAAAAAAACAAAAAACAAAACGTACCAATACAAAGTACTCTTATTCATATTAGAAGATATTGTAAAATAACAATTAATTTAATTTTTTTTTTTTTTTTTTTTCACTTACACATTAGGCCCGTCGCGCCGCGCCACTACTATATGGGGCGAAGGTGCGAAGTCGACGGCGACGACAAAGTACCGAGTCTAAGGAGACTGATGGCGGCGCCACACAGTGGCGTTATGTCTCTATAAAAGTGGTGGTCTTTTATTATGTTATTTATTAATGGTATTATTTTAATATCATATAAATATTGTACCCCGCACAGGGGGGAGGTACGGGTAGGTAGTGACGAAAAATAACGATACGGGACTCTTACGAGGTCTCGCAATCGGAATGAGTACACTTTAAATATTTTAACGAGGTAAAATTTAAGGGCATTGAGGGTCTGGTGCCAGTGGTGGTTGATTAGATCCACACACTATACTTTTTATAATTATGTGGCGTTATGTCTCTATAAAAGTGGTGGTCTTTTATTATGTTATTTATTAATGGTATTTTTTTAATATCATATCAATATTGTACCCCGCACGGGGGGAGGTAGGGGGGTAGGTAGTGACGAAAAATAACGATACGGGACTCTTACGAGGTCTCGTAATCGGAATGAGTTTCTGCGACTACCATTGTTTGTCGCGGGTAACGGGGAATCAGGGTTCGATTCCGGTGAGGGAGCCTGAGAAACTGCTACCACATCCAAGGAAGGCAGCAGGCGCGCAAATTACCCACTCCCTGCACGGGGGGGGGAGGTACGGGTAGGTAGTGACGAAAAATAACGATACGGGACTCTTACGAGGTCTCGTCATCGAATAATCAATACACGAACTGCCCACACACTTGTAAATATAGACGCGCAAGATCGTTACACGAACCGATTACCATTATAGTAAACTACTATGCAAACACACATAACATATACGCAATAAGGGAACTTTAAATTGGAGATTTTACCCTACCACACCCGTCTGTCTCATTCTGAAAACTATTCAAAATAATTGCTATTTTTCATTCTCATTCAAATATAAATAATAGTAAATAATATATAATTTTCGACTGAACTGAACCCAAGTGCCCGGCCTGTGGCCGGGCACCCCTCGTATTCATGTTCTAACCTAACCTAACCTAAATCTAGTTTTGACACCTTTAGACTTTAGATTCAAGATTTAATGTGAATATATGCATTAATAAAAACTCATTACTATTTTAATACTAGTTATGCTGCTGTTGATGCACTGATGAAAGCCAGATAGCTAGATCAGTGTTTAGTTCGTCGTAGTTGCCGGTGGGCTGAGGTCTAAAGGAATCCAAACTAGTTTTAAAAGGTTTGGATAGGTTAGGTTAGGTTAGAACATGAATAAGACGGGTGCCCGGCCGCAGGCCGGTCACTTAGGTTCAGTTCCGTTTAAAAAAAAAAAAACAAAAAACAAAACGTACCAATACAAAGTACTCTTATTCATATTAGAAGATATTGTAAAATAACAATTAATTTAATTTTTTTTTTTTTTTTTTTTTTCACTTACACATTAGGCCCGTCGCGCCGCGCCACTACTATATGGGGCGAAGGTGCGAAGTCGACGGCGACGACAAAGTACCGAGTCTAAGGAGACTGATGGCGGCGCCACACAGTGGCGTTATGTCTCTATAAAAGTGGTGGTCTTTTATTATGTTATTTATTAATGGTATTATTTTAATATCATATCAATATTGTACCCCGCACAGGGGGGAGGTACGGGTAGGTAGTGACGAAAAATAATGATACGGGACTCTTACGAGGTCTCGCAATCGGAATGAGTACACTTTAAATATTTTAACGAGGTAAAATTTAAGGGCATTGAGTTTTTTATTAGATCCACACACTATACTTTTTATAATTATGTGGCGTTATGTCTCTATAAAAGTGGTGGTCTTTTATTATGTTATTTATTAATGGTATTTTTTTAATATCATATCAATATTGTACCCCGCACGGGGGGAGGTAGGGGGGTAGGTAGTGACGAAAAATAACGATACGGGACTCTTACGAGGTCTCGTAATCGGAATGAGTTTCTGCGACTACCATTGTTTGTCGCGGGTAACGGGGAATCAGGGTTCGATTCCGGTGAGGGAGCCTGAGAAACTGCTACCACATCCAAGGAAGGCAGCAGGCGCGCAAATTACCCACTCCCTGCACGGGGGGGGGGGGGAGGTACGGGTAGGTAGTGACGAAAAATAACGATACGGGACTCTTACGAGGTCTCGTCATCGAATAATCAATACACGAACTGCCCACACACTTGTAAATATAGACGCGCAAGATCGTTACACGAACCGCTTACCATTATAGTAAACTACTATGCAAACACACATAACATATACGCAATAAGGGAACTTTAAATTGGAGATTTTACCCTACCACACCCGTCTGTCTCATTCTGAAAACTATTCAAAATAATTGCTATTTTTCATTCTCATTCAAATATAAATAATAGTAAATAATATATAATTTTCGACTGAACTGAACCCAAGTGCCCGGCCTGTGGCCGGGCACCCCTCGTATTCATGTTCTAACCTAACCTAACCTAAATCTAGTTTTGACACCTTTAGACTTTAGATTCAAGATTTAATGTGAATATATGCATTAATAAAAACTCATTACTATTTTAATACTAGTTATGCTGCTGTTGATGCACTGATGAAAGCCAGATAGCTAGATCAGTGTTTAGTTAGTCGTAGTTGCCGGTGGGCTGAGGTCTAAAGGAATCCAAACTAGTTTTAAAAGGTTTGGATAGGTTAGGTTAGGTTAGAACATGAATAAGACGGGTGCCCGGCTGCAGGCCGGTCACTTAGGTTCAGTTCCGTTTAAAAAAAAAAAAAAACAAAAAACAAAACGTACCAATACAAAGTACTCTTATTCATAATATTAAAAGATATTGTAAAATAACAATTAATTTAATTTTTTTTTTTTTTTTTTTCACTTACACATTAGCCTCGTCGCGCCGCGACATTACTATATGGGGCGAAGGTGCGAAGTCGACGGCGACGACAAAGTACCGAGTCTAAGGAGACTGATGGCGGCGCCACACAGTGGCGTTATGTCTCTATAAAAGTGGTGGTCTTTTATTATGTTATTTATTAATGGTATTATTTTAATATCATATCAATATTGTACCCCGCACAGGGGGGAGGTACGGGTAGGTAGTGACGAAAAATAACGATACGGGACTCTTACGAGGTCTCGCAATCGGAATGAGTACACTTTAAATATTTTAACGAGGTAAAATTTAAGGGCATTGAGGGTCTGGTGCCAGTGGTGGTTGATTAGATCCACACACTATACATTTTATAATTATGTGGCGTTATGTCTCTATAAAAGTGGTGGTCTTTTATTATGTTATTTATTAATGGTATTTTTTTAATATCATATCAATATTGTACCCCGCACGGGGGGAGGTAGGGGGGTAGGTAGTGACGAAAAATAACGATACGGGACTCTTACGAGGTCTCGTAATCGGAATGAGTTTCTGCGACTACCATTGTTTGTCGCGGGTAACGGGGAATCAGGGTTCGATTCCGGTGAGGGAGCCTGAGAAACTGCTACCACATCCAAGGAAGGCAGCAGGCGCGCAAATTACCCACTCCCTGCACGGGGGGGGGAGGTACGGGTAGGTAGTGACGAAAAATAACGATACGGGACTCTTACGAGGTCTCGTCATCGAATAATCAATACACGAACTGCCCACACACTTGTAAATATAGACGCGCAAGATCGTTACACGAACCGCTTACCATTATAGTAAACTACTATGCAAACACACATAACATATACGCAATAAGGGAACTTTAAATTGGAGATTTTACCCTACCACACCCGTCTGTCTCATTCTGAAAACTATTCAAAATAATTGCTATTTTTCATTCTCATTCAAATATAAATAATAGTAAATAATATATAATTTTCGACTGAACTGAACCCAAGTGCCCGGCCTGTGGCCGGGCACCCCTCGTATTCATGTTCTAACCTAACCTAACCTAAATCTAGTTTTGACACCTTTAGACTTTAGATTCAAGATTTAATGTGAATATATGCATTAATAAAAACTCATTACTATTTTAATACTAGTTATGCTGCTGTTGATGCACTGATGAAAGCCAGATAGCTAGATCAGTGTTTAGTTAGCCGTAGTTGCCGGTGGGCTGAGGTCTAAAGGAATCCAAACTAGTTTTAAAAGGTTTGGATAGGTTAGGTTAGGTTAGAACATGAATAAGACGGGTGCCCGGCCGCAGGCCGGTCACTTAGGTTCAGTTCCGTTTAAAAAAAAAAAAAAACAAAAAACAAAACGTACCAATACAAAGTACTCTTATTCATATTAGAAGATATTGTAAAATAACAATTAATTTAATTTTTTTTTTTTTTTTTTTCACTTACACATTAGGCCCGTCGCGCCGCGCCACTACTATATGGGGCGAAGGTGCGAAGTCGACGGCGACGACAAAGTACCGAGTCTAAGGAGACTGATGGCGGCGCCACACAGTGGCGTTATGTCTCTATAAAAGTGGTGGTCTTTTATTATGTTATTTATTAATGGTATTATTTTAATATCATATCAATATTGTACCCCGCACAGGGGGGAGGTACGGGTAGGTAGTGACGAAAAATAATGATACGGGACTCTTACGAGGTCTCGCAATCGGAATGAGTACACTTTAAATATTTTAACGAGGTAAAATTTAAGGGCATTGAGGGTCTGGTGCCAGTGGTGGTTGATTAGATCCACACACTATACTTTTTATAATTATGTGGCGTTATGTCTCTATAAAAGTGGTGGTCTTTTATTATGTTATTTATTAATGGTATTTTTTTAATATCATATGAATATTGTACCCCGCACGGGGGGAGGTAGGGGGGTAGGTAGTGACGAAAAATAACGATACGGGACTCTTACGAGGTCTCGTAATCGGAATGAGTTTCTGCGACTACCATTGTTTGTCGCGGGTAACGGGGAATCAGGGTTCGATTCCGGTGAGGGAGCCTGAGAAACTGCTACCACATCCAAGTAAGGCAGCAGGCGCGCAAATTACCCACTCCCTGCACGGGGGGTGGGGAGGTACGGGTAGGTAGTGACGAAAAATAACGATACGGGACTCTTACGAGGTCTCGTCATCGAATAATCAATACACGAACTGCCCACACACTTGTAAATATAGACGCGCAAGATCGTTACACGAACCGCTTACCATTATAGTAAACTACTATGCAAACACACATAACATATACGCAATAAGGGAACTTTAAATTGGAGATTTTACCCTACCACACCCGTCTGTCTCATTCTGAAAACTATTCAAAATAATTGCTATTTTTCATTCTCATTCAAATATAAATAATAGTAAATAATATATAATTTTTGACTGAACTGAACCCAAGTGCCCGGCCTGTGGCCGGGCACCCCTCGTATTCATGTTCTAACCTAACCTAACCTAAATCTAGTTTTGACACCTTTAGACTTTAGATTCAAGATTTATTGTGAATATATGCATTAATAAAAACTCATTACTATTTTAATACTAGTTATGCTGCTGTTGATGCACTGATGAAAGCCAGATAGCTAGATCAGTGTTTAGTTAGTCGTAGTTGCCGGTGGGCTGAGGTCTAAAGGAATCCAAACTAGTTTTAAAAGGTTTGGATAGGTTAGGTTAGGTTAGAACATGAATAAGACGGGTGCCCGGCCGCAGGCCGGTCACTTAGGTTCAGTTCCGTTTAAAAAAAAAAAAAACAAAAAACAAAACGTACCAATACAAAGTACTCTTATTCATATTAGAAGATATTGTAAAATAACAATTAATTTAATTTTTTTTTTTTTTTTTTTCACTTACACATTAGGCCCGTCGCGCCGCGCCACTACTATATGGGGCGAAGGTGCGAAGTCGACGGCGACGACAAAGTACCGAGTCTAAGGAGACTGATGGCGGCGCCACACAGTGGCGTTATGTCTCTATAAAAGTGGTGGTCTTTTATTATGTTATTTATTAATGGTATTATTTTAATATCATATCAATATTGTACCCCGCACAGGGGGGAGGTACGGGTAGGTAGTGACGAAAAATAACGATACGGGACTCTTACGAGGTCTCGCAATCGGAATGAGTACACTTTAAATATTTTAACGAGGTAAAATTTAAGGGCATTGAGGGTCTGGTGCCAGTGGTGGTTGATTAGATCCACACACTATACTTTTTATAATTATGTGGCGTTATGTCTCTATAAAAGTGGTGGTCTTTTATTATGTTATTTATTAATGGTATTTTTTTAATATCATATCAATAGTGTACCCCGCACGGGGGGAGGTAGGGGGGTAGGTAGTGACGAAAAATAACGAGACGGGACTCTTACGAGGTCTCGTAATCGGAATGAGTTTCTGCGACTACCATTGTTTGTCGCGGGTAACGGGGAATCAGGGTTCGATTCCGGTTAGGGAGCCTGAGAAACTGCTACCACATCCAAGGAAGGCAGCAGGCGCGCAAATTACCCACTCCCTGCACGGGGGGGGGGGAGGTACGGGTAGGTAGTGACGAAAAATAACGATACGGGACTCTTACGAGGTCTCGTCATCGAATAATCAATACACGAACTGCCCACACACTTGTAAATATAGACGCGCAAGATCGTTACACGAACCGCTTACCATTATAGTAAACTACTATGCAAACACACATAACATATACGCAATAAGGGAACTTTAAATTGGAGATTTTACCCTACCACACCCGTCTGTCTCATTCTGAAAACTATTCAAAATAATTGCTATTTTTCATTCTCATTCAAATATAAATAATAGTAAATAATATATAATTTTCGACTGAACTGAACCCAAGTGCCCGGCCTGTGGCCGGGCACCCCTCGTATTCATGTTCTAACCTAACCTAACCTAAATCTAGTTTTGACACCTTTAGACTTTAGATTCAAGATTTAATGTGAATATATGCATTAATAAAAACTCATTACTATTTTAATACTAGTTATGCTGCTGTTGATGCACTGATGAAAGCCAGATAGCTAGATCAGTGTTTAGTTCGTCGTAGTTGCCGGTGGGCTGAGGTCTAAAGGAATCCAAACTAGTTTTAAAAGGTTTGGATAGGTTAGGTTAGGTTAGAACATGAATAAGACGGGTGCCCGGCCGCAGGCCGGTCACTTAGGTTCAGTTCCGTTTAAAAAAAAAAAAAACAAAAAACAAAACGTACCAATACAAAGTACTCTTATTCAAATTAGAAGATATTGTAAAATAACAATTAATTTATTTTTTTTTTTTTTTTTTTTTCACTTACACATTAGGCCCGTCGCGCCGCGCCACTACTATATGGGGCGAAGGTGCGAAGTCGACGGCGACGACAAAGTACCGAGTCTAAGGAGACTGATGGCGGCGCCACACAGTGGCGTTATGTCTCTATAAAAGTGGTGGTCTTTTATTATGTTATTTATTAATGGTATTATTTTAATATCATATCAATATTGTACCCCGCACAGGGGGGAGGTACGGGTAGGTAGTGACGAAAAATAATGATACGGGACTCTTACGAGGTCTCGCAATCGGAATGAGTACACTTTAAATATTTTAACGAGGTAAAATTTAAGGGCATTGAGGGTCTGGTGCCAGTGGTGGTTGATTAGATCCACACACTATACTTTTTATAATTATGTGGCGTTATGTCTCTATAAAAGTGGTGGTCTTTTATTATGTTATTTATTAATGGTATTTTTTTAATATCATATCAATATTGTACCCCGCACGGGGGGAGGTAGGGGGGTAGGTAGTGACGAAAAATAACGATACGGGACTCTTACGAGGTCTCGTAATCGGAATGAGTTTCTGCGACTACCATTGTTTGTCGCGGGTAACGGGGAATCAGGGTTCGATTCCGGTGAGGGAGCCTGAGAAACTGCTACCACATCCAAGGAAGGCAGCAGGCGCGCAAATTACCCACTCCCTGCACGGGGGGGGGGGAGGTACGGGTAGGTAGTGACGAAAAATAACGATACGGGACTCTTACGAGGTCTCGTCATCGAATAATCAATACACGAACTGCCCACACACTTGTAAATATAGACGCGCAAGATCGTTACACGAACCGCTTACCATTATAGTAAACTACTATGCAAACACACATAACATATACGCAATAAGGGAACTTTAAATTGGAGATTTTACCCTACCACACCCGTCTGTCTCATTCTGAAAACTATTCAAATAATTGCTATTTTTCATTCTCATTCAAATATAAATAATAGTAAATAATATATAATTTTCGACTGAACTGAACCCAAGTGCCCGGCCTGTGGCCGGGCACCCCTCGTATTCATGTTCTAACCTAACCTAACCTAAATCTAGTTTTGACACCTTTAGACTTTAGATTCAAGATTTAATGTGAATATATGCATTAATAAAAACTCATTACTATTTTAATACTAGTTATGCTGCTGTTGATGCACTGATGAAAGCCAGATAGCTAGATCAGTGTTTAGTTAGTCGTAGTTGCCGGTGGGCTGAGGTCTAAAGGAATCCAAACTAGTTTTAAAAGGTTTGGATAGGTTAGGTTAGGTTAGAACATGAATAAGACGGGTGCCCGGCTGCAGGCCGGTCACTTAGGTTCAGTTCCGTTTAAAAAAAAAAAAAAACAAAAAACAAAACGTACCAATACAAAGTACTCTTATTCATAATATTAGAAGATATTGTAAAATAACAATTAATTTAATTTTTTTTTTTTTTTTTGTCACTTACACATTAGCCTCGTCGCGCCGCGACATTACTATATGGGGCGAAGGTGCGAAGTCGACGGCGACGACAAAGTACCGAGTCTAAGGAGACTGATGGCGGCGCCACACAGTGGCGTTATGTCTCTATAAAAGTGGTGGTCTTTTATTATGTTATTTATTAATGGTATTATTTTAATATCATATCAATATTGTACCCCGCACAGGGGGGAGGTACGGGTAGGTAGTGACGAAAAATAACGATACGGGACTCTTACGAGGTCTCGCAATCGGAATGAGTACACTTTAAATATTTTAACGAGGTAAAATTTAAGGGCATTGAGGGTCTGGTGCCAGTGGTGGTTGATTAGATCCACACACTATACATTTTATAATTATGTGGCGTTATGTCTCTATAAAAGTGGTGGTCTTTTATTATGTTATTTATTAATGGTATTTTTTTAATATCATATCAATATTGTACCCCGCACGGGGGGAGGTAGGGGGGTAGGTAGTGACGAAAAATAACGATACGGGACTCTTACGAGGTCTCGTAATCGGAATGAGTTTCTGCGACTACCATTGTTTGTCGCGGGTAACGGGGAATCAGGGTTCGATTCCGGTGAGGGAGCCTGAGAAACTGCTACCACATCCAAGGAAGGCAGCAGGCGCGCAAATTACCCACTCCCTGCACGGGGGGGGGAGGTACGGGTAGGTAGTGACGAAAAATAACGATACGGGACTCTTACGAGGTCTCGTCATCGAATAATCAATACACGAACTGCCCACACACTTGTAAATATAGACGCGCAAGATCGTTACACGAACCGCTTACCATTATAGTAAACTACTATGCAAACACACATAACATATACGCAATAAGGGAACTTTAAATTGGAGATTTTACCCTACCACACCCGTCTGTCTCATTCTGAAAACTATTCAAAATAATTGCTATTTTTCATTCTCATTCAAATATAAATAATAGTAAATAATATATAATTTTCGACTGAACTGAACCCAAGTGCCCGGCCTGTGGCCGGGCACCCCTCGTATTCATGTTCTAACCTAACCTAACCTAAATCTAGTTTTGACACCTTTAGACTTTAGATTCAAGATTTAATGTGAATATATGCATTAATAAAAACTCATTACTATTTTAATACTAGTTATGCTGCTGTTGATGCACTGATGAAAGCCAGATAGCTAGATCAGTGTTTAGTTAGTCGTAGTTGCCGGTGGGCTGAGGTCTAAAGGAATCCAAACTAGTTTTAAAAGGTTTGGATAGGTTAGGTTAGGTTAGAACATGAATAAGACGGGTGCCCGGCCGCAGGCCGGTCACTTAGGTTCAGTTCCGTTTAAAAAAAAAAAAAACAAAAAACAAAACGTACCAATACAAAGTACTCTTATTCATATTAGAAGATATTGTAAAATAACAATTAATTTAATTTTTTTTTTTTTTTTTTTCACTTACACATTAGGCCCGTCGCGCCGCGCCACTACTATATGGGGCGAAGGTGCGAAGTCGACGGCGACGACAAAGTACCGAGTCTAAGGAGACTGATGGCGGCGCCACACAGTGGCGTTATGTCTCTATAAAAGTGGTGGTCTTTTATTATGTTATTTATTAATGGTATTATTTTAATATCATATCAATATTGTACCCCGCACAGGGGGGAGGTACGGGTAGGTAGTGACGAAAAATAACGATACGGGACTCTTACGAGGTCTCGCAATCGGAATGAGTACACTTTAAATATTTTAACGAGGTAAAATTTAAGGGCATTGAGGGTCTGGTGCCAGTGGTGGTTGATTAGATCCACACACTATACTTTTTATAATTATGTGGCGTTATGTCTCTATAAAAGTGGTGGTCTTTTATTATGTTATTTATTAATGGTATTTTTTTAATATCATATCAATAGTGTACCCCGCACGGGGGGAGGTAGGGGGGTAGGTAGTGACGAAAAATAACGATACGGGACTCTTACGAGGTCTCGTAATCGGAATGAGTTTCTGCGACTACCATTGTTTGTCGCGGGTAACGGGGAATCAGGGTTCGATTCCGGTGAGGGAGCCTGAGAAACTGCTACCACATCCAAGGAAGGCAGCAGGCGCGCAAATTACCCACTCCCTGCACGGGGGGGGGGAGGTACGGGTAGGTAGTGACGAAAAATAACGATACGGGACTCTTACGAGGTCTCGTCATCGAATAATCAATACACGAACTGCCCACACACTTGTAAATATAGACGCGCAAGATCGTTACACGAACCGCTTACCATTATAGTAAACTACTATGCAAACACACATAACATATACGCAATAAGGGAACTTTAAATTGGAGATTTTACTCTACCACACCCGTCTGTCTCATTCTGAAAACTATTCAAAATAATTGCTATTTTTCATTCTCATTCAAATATAAATAATAGTAAATAATATATAATTTTCGACTGAACTGAACCCAAGTGCCCGGCCTGTGGCCGGGCACCCCTCGTATTCATGTTCTAACCTAACCTAACCTAAATCTAGTTTTGACACCTTTAGACTTTAGATTCAAGATTTAATGTGAATATATGCATTAATAAAAACTCATTACTATTTTAATACTAGTTATGCTGCTGTTGATGCACTGATGAAAGCCAGATAGCTAGATCAGTGTTTAGTTAGTCGTAGTTGCCGGTGGGCTGAGGTCTAAAGGAATCCAAACTAGTTTTAAAAGGTTTGGATAGGTTAGGTTAGGTTAGAACATGAATAAGACGGGTGCCCGGCCGCAGGCCGGTCACTTAGGTTCAGTTCCGTTTAAAAAAAAAAAAAACAAAAAACAAAACGTACCAATACAAAGTACTCTTATTCATATTAGAAGATATTGTAAAATAACAATTAATTTAATTTTTTTTTTTTTTTTTTTCACTTACACATTAGGCCCGTCGCGCCGCGCCACTACTATATGGGGCGAAGGTGCGAAGTCGACGGCGACGACAAAGTACCGAGTCTAAGGAGACTGATGGCGGCGCCACACAGTGGCGTTATGTCTCTATAAAAGTGGTGGTCTTTTATTATGTTATTTATTAATGGTATTATTTTAATATCATATCAATATTGTACCCCGCACAGGGGGGAGGTACGGGTAGGTAGTGACGAAAAATAACGATACGGGACTCTTACGAGGTCTCGCAATCGGAATGAGTACACTTTAAATATTTTAACGAGGTAAAATTTAAGGGCATTGAGGGTCTGGTGCCAGTGGTGGTTGATTAGATCCACACACTATACTTTTTATAATTATGTGGCGTTATGTCTCTATAAAAGTGGTGGTCTTTTATTATGTTATTTATTAATGGTATTTTTTTAATATCATATCAATATTGTACCCCGCACGGGGGGAGGTAGGGGGGTAGGTAGTGACGAAAAATAACGATACGGGACTCTTACGAGGTCTCGTAATCGGAATGAGTTTCTGCGACTACCATTGTTTGTCGCGGGTAACGGGGAATCAGGGTTCGATTCCGGTGAGGGAGCCTGAGAAACTGCTACCACATCCAAGGAAGGCAGCAGGCGCGCAAATTACCCACTCCCTGCACGGGGGGGGGGGGGGTACGGGTAGGTAGTGACGAAAAATAACGATACGGGACTCTTACGAGGTCTCGTCATCGAATAATCAATACACGAACTGCCCACACACTTGTAAATATAGACGCGCAAGATCGTTACACGAACCGCTTACCATTATAGTAAACTACTATGCAAACACACATAACATATACGCAATAAGGGAACTTTAAATTGGAGATTTTACCCTACCACACCCGTCTGTCTCATTCTGAAAACTATTCAAAATAATTGCTATTTTTCATTCTCATTCAAATATAAATAATAGTAAATAATATATAATTTTCGACTGAACTGAACCCAAGTGCCCGGCCTGTGGCCGGGCACCCCTCGTATTCATGTTCTAACCTAACCTAATCTAAATCTAGTTTTGACACCTTTAGACTTTAGATTCAAGATTTAATGTGAATATATGCATTAATAAAAACTCATTACTATTTTAATACTAGTTATGCTGCTGTTGATGCACTGATGAAAGCCAGATAGCTAGATCAGTGTTTAGTTAGTCGTAGTTGCCGGTGGGCTGAGGTCTAAAGGAATCCAAACTAGTTTTAAAAGGTTTGGATAGGTTAGGTTAGGTTAGAACATGAATAAGACGGGTGCCCGGCCGCAGGCCGGTCACTTAGGTTCAGTTCCGTTTAAAAAAAAAAAAAACAAAAAACAAAACGTACCAATACAAAGTACTCTTATTCATATTAGAAGATATTGTAAAATAACAATTAATTTAATTTTTTTTTTTTTTTTTTTCACTTACACATTAGGCCCGTCGCGCCGCGCTACTACTATATGGGGCGAAGGTGCGAAGTCGACGGCGACGACAAAGTACCGAGTCTAAGGAGACTGATGGCGGCGCCACACAGTGGCGTTATGTCTCTATAAAAGTGGTGGTCTTTTATTATGTTATTTATTAATGGTATTATTTTAATATCATATCAATATTGTACCCCGCACAGGGGGGAGGTACGGGTAGGTAGTGACGAAAAATAACGATACGGGACTCTTACGAGGTCTCGCAATCGGAATGAGTACACTTTAAATATTTTAACGAGGTAAAATTTACGGGCATTGAGGGTCTGGTGCCAGTGGTGGTTGATTAGATCCACACACTATACTTTTTATAATTATGTGGCGTTATGTCTCTATAAAAGTGGTGGTCTTTTATTATGTTATTTATTAATGGTATTTTTTTAATATCATATCAATAGTGTACCCCGCACGGGGGGAGGTAGGGGGGTAGGTAGTGACGAAAAATAACGATACGGGACTCTTACGAGGTCTCGTAATCGGAATGAGTTTCTGCGACTACCATTGTTTGTCGCGGGTAACGGGGAATCAGGGTTCGATTCCGGTGAGGGAGCCTGAGAAACTGCTACCACATCCAAGGAAGGCAGCAGGCGCGCAAATTACCCACTCCCTGCACGGGGGGGGGAGGTACGGGTAGGTAGTGACGAAAAATAACGATACGGGACTCTTACGAGGTCTCGTCATCGAATAATCAATACACGAACTGCCCACACACTTGTAAATATAGACGCGCAAGATCGTTACACGAACCGCTTACCATTATAGTAAACTACTATGCAAACACACATAACATATACGCAATAAGGGAACTTTAAATTGGAGATTTTACCCTACCACACCCGTCTGTCTCATTCTGAAAACTATTCAAAATAATTGCTATTTTTCATTCTCATTCAAATATAAATAATAGTAAATAATATATAATTTTCGACTGAACTGAACCCAAGTGCCCGGCCTGTGGCCGGGCACCCCTCGTATTCATGTTCTAACCTAACCTAATCTAAATCTAGTTTTGACACCTTTAGACTTTAGATTCAAGATTTAATGTGAATATATGCATTAATAAAAACTCATTACTATTTGAATACTAGTTATGCTGCTGTTGATGCACTGATGAAAGCCAGATAGCTAGATCAGTGTTTAGTTAGTCGTAGTTGCCGGTGGGCTGAGGTCTAAAGGAATCCAAACTAGTTTTAAAAGGTTTGGATAGGTTAGGTTAGGTTAGAACATGAATAAGACGGGTGCCCGGCCGCAGGCCGGTCACTTAGGTTCAGTTCCGTTAAAAAAAAAAAAAAACAAAAACAAAACGTACCAATACAAAGTACTCTTATTCATATTAGAAGATATTGTAAAATAACAATTAATTTAATTTTTTTTTTTTTTTTTTTTCACTTACACATTAGGCCCGTCGCGCCGCGCCACTACTATATGGGGCGAAGGTGCGAAGTCGACGGCGACGACAAAGTACCGAGTCTAAGGAGACTGATGGCGGCGCCACACAGTGGCGTTATGTCTCTATAAAAGTGGTGGTCTTTTATTATGTTATTTATTAATGGTATTTTTTTAATATCATATCAATATTGTACCCCGCACGGGGGGAGGTAGGGGGGTAGGTAGTGACGAAAAATAACGATACGGGACTCTTACGAGGTCTCGTAATCGGAATGAGTTTCTGCGACTACCATTGTTTGTCGCGGGTAACGGGGAATCAGGGTTCGATTCCGGTGAGGGAGCCTGAGAAACTGCTACCACATCCAAGGAAGGCAGCAGGCGCGCAAATTACCCACTCCCTGCACGGGGGGGGGGAGGTACGGGTAGGTAGTGACGAAAAATAACGATACGGGACTCTTACGAGGTCTCGTCATCGAATAATCAATACACGAACTGCCCACACACTTGTAAATATAGACGCGCAAGATCGTTACACGAACCGCTTACCATTATAGTAAACTACTATGCAAACACACATAACATATACGCAATAAGGG
Source organism: Pararge aegeria (assembly GCF_905163445.1). NCBI lineage: Eukaryota > Metazoa > Arthropoda > Insecta > Lepidoptera > Nymphalidae > Pararge > Pararge aegeria. The sequence continues at coordinate 18,171,863 of NC_053195.1, forward strand.
AACTTTAAATTGGAGATTTTACCCTACCACACCCGTCGGTCTCATTCTGAAAACTATTCAAAATAATTGCTATTTTTCATTCTCATTCAAATATAAATAATAGTAAATAATATATAATTTTCGACTGAACTGAACCCAAGTGCCCGGCCTGTGGCCGGGCACCCCTCGTATTCATGTTCTAACCTAACCTAACCTAAATCTAGTTTTGACACCTTTAGACTTTAGATTCAAGATTTAATGTGAATATATGCATTAATAAAAACTCATTACTATTTTAATACTAGTTATGCTGCTGTTGATGCACTGATGAAAGCCAGATAGCTAGATCAGTGTTTAGTTAGTCGTAGTTGCCGGTGGGCTGAGGTCTAAAGGAATCCAAACTAGTTTTAAAAGGTTTGGATAGGTTAGGTTAGGTTAGAACATGAATAAGACGGGTGCCCGGCCGCAGGCCGGTCACTTAGGTTCAGTTCCGTTTAAAAAAAAAAAAAACAAAAAACAAAACGTACCAATACAAAGTACTCTTATTCATATTAGAAGATATTGTAAAATAACAATTAATTTAATTTTTTTTTTTTTTTTTTTCACTTACACATTAGGCCCGTCGCGCCGCGCCACTACTATATGGGGCGAAGGTGCGAAGTCGACGGCGACGACAAAGTACCGAGTCTAAGGAGACTGATGGCGGCGCCACACAGTGGCGTTATGTCTCTATAAAAGTGGTGGTCTTTTATTATGTTATTTATTAATGGTATTATTTTAATATCATATCAATATTGTACCCCGCACAGGGGGGAGGTACGGGTAGGTAGTGACGAAAAATAACGATACGGGACTCTTACGAGGTCTCGCAATCGGAATGAGTACACTTTAAATATTTTAACGAGGTAAAATTTAAGGGCATTGAGGGTCTGGTGCCATTGGTGGTTGATTAGATCCACACACTATACTTTTTATAATTATGTGGCGTTATGTCTCTATAAAAGTGGTGGTCTTTTATTATGTTATTTATTAATGGTATTTTTTTAATATCATATCAATATTGTACCCCGCACGGGGGGAGGTAGGGGGGTAGGTAGTGACGAAAAATAACGATACGGGACTCTTACGAGGTCTCGTAATCGGAATGAGTTTCTGCGACTACCATTGTTTGTCGCGGGTAACGGGGAATCAGGGTTCGATTCCGGTGAGGGAGCCTGAGAAACTGCTACCACATCCAAGGAAGGCAGCAGGCGCGCAAATTACCCACTCCCTGCACGGGGGGGGGAGGTACGGGTAGGTAGTGACGAAAAATAACGATACGGGACTCTTACGAGGTCTCGTCATCGAATAATCAATACACGAACTGCCCACACACTTGTAAATATAGACGCGCAAGATCGTTACACGAACCGCTTACCATTATAGTAAACTACTATGCAAACACACATAACATATACGCAATAAGGGAACTTTAAATTGGAGATTTTACCCTACCACACCCGTCTGTCTCATTCTGAAAACTATTCAAAATAATTGCTATTTTTCATTCTCATTCAAATATAAATAATAGTATATAATATATAATTTTCGACTGAACTGAACCCAAGTGCCCGGCCTGTGGCCGGGCACCCCTCGTATTCATGTTCTAACCTAACCTAACCTAAATCTAGTTTTGACACCTTTAGACTTTAGATTCAAGATTTAATGTGAATATATGCATTAATAAAAACTCATTACTATTTTAATACTAGTTATGCTGCTGTTGATGCACTGATGAAAGCCAGATAGCTAGATCAGTGTTTAGTTAGTCGTAGTTGCCGGTGGGCTGAGGTCTAAAGGAATCCAAACTAGTTTTAAAAGGTTTGGATAGGTTAGGTTAGGTTAGAACATGAATAAGACGGGTGCCCGGCCGCAGGCCGGTCACTTAGGTTCAGTTCCGTTTAAAAAAAAAAAAAACAAAAACAAAACGTACCAATACAAAGTACTCTTATTCATATTAGAAGATATTGTAAAATAACAATTAATTTAATTTTTTTTTTTTTTTTTTTTCACTTACACATTAGGCCCGTCGCGCCGCGCCACTACTATATGGGGCGAAGGTGCGAAGTCGACGGCGACGACAAAGTACCGAGTCTAAGGAGACTGATGGCGGCGCCACACAGTGGCGTTATGTCTCTATAAAAGTGGTGGTCTTTTATTATGTTATTTATTAATGGTATTTTTTTAATATCATATCAATATTGTACCCCGCACGGGGGGAGGTAGGGGGGTAGGTAGTGACGAAAAATAACGATACGGGACTCTTACGAGGTCTCGTAATCGGAATGAGTTTCTGCGACTACCATTGTTTGTCGCGGGTAACGGGGAATCAGGGTTCGATTCCGGTGAGGGAGCCTGAGAAACTGCTACCACATCCAAGTAAGGCAGCAGGCGCGCAAATTACCCACTCCCTGCACGGGGGGGGGGGGGAGGTACGGGTAGGTAGTGACGAAAAATAACGATACGGGACTCTTACGAGGTCTCGTCATCGAATAATCAATACACGAACTGCCCACACACTTGTAAATATAGACGCGCAAGATCGTTACACGAACCGCTGACCATTATAGTAAACTACTATGCAAACACACATAACATATACGCAATAAGGGAACTTTAAATTGGAGATTTTACCCTACCACACCCGTCTGTCTCATTCTGAAAACTATTCAAAATAATTGCTATTTTTCATTCTCATTCAAATATAAATAATAGTAAATAATATATAATTTTCGACTGAACTGAACCCAAGTGCCCGGCCTGTGGCCGGGCACCCCTCGTATTCATGTTCTAACCTAACCTAACCTAAATCTAGTTTTGACACCTTTAGACTTTAGATTCAAGATTTAATGTGAATATATGCATTAATAAAAACTCATTACTATTTTAATACTAGTTATGCTGCTGTTGATGCACTGATGAAAGCCAGATAGCTAGATCAGTGTTTAGTTCGTCGTAGTTGCCGGTGGGCTGAGGTCTAAAGGAATCCAAACTAGTTTTAAAAGGTTTGGATAGGTTAGGTTAGGTTAGAACATGAATAAGACGGGTGCCCGGCCGCAGGCCGGTCACTTAGGTTCAGTTCCGTTTAAAAAAAAAAAAAACAAAAACAAAACGTACCAATACAAAGTACTCTTATTCATATTAGAAGATATTGTAAAATAACAATTAATTTAATTTTTTTTTTTTTTTTTTTTCACTTACACATTAGGCCCGTCGCGCCGCGCCACTACTATATGGGGCGAAGGTGCGAAGTCGACGGCGACGACAAAGTACCGAGTCTAAGGAGACTGATGGCGGCGCCACACAGTGGCGTTATGTCTCTATAAAAGTGGTGGTCTTTTATTATGTTATTTATTAATGGTATTATTTTAATATCATATCAATATTGTACCCCGCACAGGGGGGAGGTACGGGTAGGTAGTGACGAAAAATAATGATACGGGACTCTTACGAGGTCTCGCAATCGGAATGAGTACACTTTAAATATTTTAACGAGGTAAAATTTAAGGGCATTGAGGGTCTGGTGCCAGTGGTGGTTGATTAGATCCACACACTATACTTTTTATAATTATGTGGCGTTATGTCTCTATAAAAGTGGTGGTCTTTTATTATGTTATTTATTAATGGTATTTTTTTAATATCATATCAATATTGTACCCCGCACGGGGGGAGGTAGGGGGGTAGGTAGTGACGAAAAATAACGATACGGGACTCTTACGAGGTCTCGTAATCGGAATGAGTTTCTGCGACTACCATTGTTTGTCGCGGGTAACGGGGAATCAGGGTTCGATTCCGGTGAGGGAGCCTGAGAAACTGCTACCACATCCAAGGAAGGCAGCAGGCGCGCAAATTACCCACTCCCTGCACGGGGGGGGGGAGGTACGGGTAGGTAGTGACGAAAAATAACGATACGGGACTCTTACGAGGTCTCGTCATCGAATAATCAATACACGAACTGCCCACACACTTGTAAATATAGACGCGCAAGATCGTTACACGAACCGCTTACCATTATAGTAAACTACTATGCAAACACACATAACATATACGCAATAAGGGAACTTTAAATTGGAGATTTTACCCTACCACACCCGTCTGTCTCATTCTGAAAACTATTCAAAATAATTGCTATTTTTCATTCTCATTCAAATATAAATAATAGTAAATAATATATAATTTTCGACTGAACTGAACCCAAGTGCCCGGCCTGTGGCCGGGCACCCCTCGTATTCATGTTCTAACCTAACCTAACCTAAATCTAGTTTTGACACCTTTAGACTTTAGATTCAAGATTTAATGTGAATATATGCATTAATAAAAACTCATTACTATTTTAATACTAGTTATGCTGCTGTTGATGCACTGATGAAAGCCAGATAGCTAGATCAGTGTTTAGTTAGTCGTAGTTGCCGGTGGGCTGAGGTCTAAAGGAATCCAAACTAGTTTTAAAAGGTTTGGATAGGTTAGGTTAGGTTAGAACATGAATAAGACGGGTGCCCGGCCGCAGGCCGGTCACTTAGGTTCAGTTCCGTTTAAAAAAAAAAAAAACAAAAACAAAACGTACCAATACAAAGTACTCTTATTCATATTAGAAGATATTGTAAAATAACAATTAATTTAATTTTTTTTTTTTTTTTTTTTCACTTACACATTAGGCCCGTCGCGCCGCGCCACTACTATATGGGGCGAAGGTGCGAAGTCGACGGCGACGACAAAGTACCGAGTCTAAGGAGACTGATGGCGGCGCCACACAGTGGCGTTATGTCTCTATAAAAGTGGTGGTCTTTTATTATGTTATTTATTAATGGTATTTTTTTAATATCATATCAATATTGTACCCCGCACGGGGGGAGGTAGGGGGGTAGGTAGTGACGAAAAATAACGATACGGGACTCTTACGAGGTCTCGTAATCGGAATGAGTTTCTGCGACTACCATTGTTTGTCGCGGGTAACGGGGAATCAGGGTTCGATTCCGGTGAGGGAGCCTGAGAAACTGCTACCACATCCAAGTAAGGCAGCAGGCGCGCAAATTACCCACTCCCTGCACGGGGGGGGGGGGAGGTACGGGTAGGTAGTGACGAAAAATAACGATACGGGACTCTTACGAGGTCTCGTCATCGAATAATCAATACACGAACTGCCCACACACTTGTAAATATAGACGCGCAAGATCGTTACACGAACCGCTGACCATTATAGTAAACTACTATGCAAACACACATAACATATACGCAATAAGGGAACTTTAAATTGGAGATTTTACCCTACCACACCCGTCTGTCTCATTCTGAAAACTATTCAAAATAATTGCTATTTTTCATTCTCATTCAAATATAAATAATAGTAAATAATATATAATTTTCGACTGAACTGAACCCAAGTGCCCGGCCTGTGGCCGGGCACCCCTCGTATTCATGTTCTAACCTAACCTAACCTAAATCTAGTTTTGACACCTTTAGACTTTAGATTCAAGATTTAATGTGAATATATGCATTAATAAAAACTCATTACTATTTTAATACTAGTTATGCTGCTGTTGATGCACTGATGAAAGCCAGATAGCTAGATCAGTGTTTAGTTCGTCGTAGTTGCCGGTGGGCTGAGGTCTAAAGGAATCCAAACTAGTTTTAAAAGGTTTGGATAGGTTAGGTTAGGTTAGAACATGAATAAGACGGGTGCCCGGCCGCAGGCCGGTCACTTAGGTTCAGTTCCGTTTAAAAAAAAAAAAAACAAAAAACAAAACGTACCAATACAAAGTACTCTTATTCATATTAGAAGATATTGTAAAATAACAATTAATTTAATTTTTTTTTTTTTTTTTTTTTTCACTTACACATTAGGCCCGTCGCGCCGCGCCACTACTATATGGGGCGAAGGTGCGAAGTCGACGGCGACGACAAAGTACCGAGTCTAAGGAGACTGATGGCGGCGCCACACAGTGGCGTTATGTCTCTATAAAAGTGGTGGTCTTTTATTATGTTATTTATTAATGGTATTATTTTAATATCATATCAATATTGTACCCCGCACAGGGGGGAGGTACGGGTAGGTAGTGACGAAAAATAATGATACGGGACTCTTACGAGGTCTCGCAATCGGAATGAGTACACTTTAAATATTTTAACGAGGTAAAATTTAAGGGCATTGAGGGTCTGGTGCCAGTGGTGGTTGATTAGATCCACACACTATACTTTTTATAATTATGTGGCGTTATGTCTCTATAAAAGTGGTGGTCTTTTATTATGTTATTTATTAATGGTATTTTTTTAATATCATATCAATATTGTACCCCGCACGGGGGGAGGTAGGGGGGTAGGTAGTGACGAAAAATAACGATACGGGACTCTTACGAGGTCTCGTAATCGGAATGAGTTTCTGCGACTACCATTGTTTGTCGCGGGTAACGGGGAATCAGGGTTCGATTCCGGTGAGGGAGCCTCAGAAACTGCTACCACATCCAAGTAAGGCAGCAGGCGCGCAAATTACCCACTCCCTGCACGGGGGGGGGGGGGGGGGAGGTACGGGTAGGTAGTGACGAAAAATAACGATACGGGACTCTTACGAGGTCTCGTCATCGAATAATCAATACACGAACTGCCCACACACTTGTAAATATAGACGCGCAAGATCGTTACACGAACCGCTTACCATTATAGTAAACTACTATGCAAACACACATAACATATACGCAATAAGGGAACTTTAAATTGGAGATTTTACCCTACCACACCCGTCTGTCTCATTCTGAAAACTATTCAAAATAATTGCTATTTTTCATTCTCATTCAAATATAAATAATAGTAAATAATATATAATTTTCGACTGAACTGAACCCAAGTGCCCGGCCTGTGGCCGGGCACCCCTCGTATTCATGTTCTAACCTAACCTAACCTAAATCTAGTTTTGACACCTTTAGACTTTAGATTCAAGATTTAATGTGAATATATGCATTAATAAAAACTCATTACTATTTTAATACTAGTTATGCTGCTGTTGATGCACTGATGAAAGCCAGATAGCTAGATCAGTGTTTAGTTCGTCGTAGTTGCCGGTGGGCTGAGGTCTAAAGGAATCCAAACTAGTTTTAAAAGGTTTGGATAGGTTAGGTTAGGTTAGAACATGAATAAGACGGGTGCCCGGCCGCAGGCCGGTCACTTAGGTTCAGTTCCGTTTAAAAAAAAAAAAAACAAAAAACAAAACGTACCAATACAAAGTACTCTTATTCATATTAGAAGATATTGTAAAATAACAATTAATTTAATTTTTTTTTTTTTTTTTTTTTCACTTACACATTAGGCCCGTCGCGCCGCGCCACTACTATATGGGGCGAAGGTGCGAAGTCGACGGCGACGACAAAGTACCGAGTCTAAGGAGACTGATGGCGGCGCCACACAGTGGCGTTATGTCTCTATAAAAGTGGTGGTCTTTTATTATGTTATTTATTAATGGTATTATTTTAATATCATAATATCAATATTGTACCCCGCACAGGGGGGAGGTACGGGTAGGTAGTGACGAAAAATAATGATACGGGACTCTTACGAGGTCTCGCAATCGGAATGAGTACACTTTAAATATTTTAACGAGGTAAAATTTAAGGGCATTGAGGGTCTGGTGCCAGTGGTGGTTGATTAGATCCACACACTATACTTTTTATAATTATGTGGCGTTATGTCTCTATAAAAGTGGTGGTCTTTTATTATGTTATTTATTAATGGTATTTTTTTAATATCATATCAATATTGTACCCCGCACGGGGGGAGGTAGGGGGGTAGGTAGTGACGAAAAATAACGATACGGGACTCTTACGAGGTCTCGTAATCGGAATGAGTTTCTGCGACTACCATTGTTTGTCGCGGGTAACGGGGAATCAGGGTTCGATTCCGGTGAGGGAGCCTGAGAAACTGCTACCACATCCAAGGAAGGCAGCAGGCGCGCAAATTACCCACTCCCTGCACGGGGGGGGGGGGAGGTACGGGTAGGTAGTGACGAAAAATAACGATACGGGACTCTTACGAGGTCTCGTCATCGAATAATCAATACACGAACTGCCCACACACTTGTAAATATAGACGCGCAAGATCGTTACACGAACCGCTTACCATTATAGTAAACTACTATGCAAACACACATAACATATACGCAATAAGGGAACTTTAAATTGGAGATTTTACCCTACCACACCCGTCTGTCTCATTCTGAAAACTATTCAAAATAATTGCTATTTTTCATTCTCATTCAAATATAAATAATAGTAAATAATATATAATTTTCGACTGAACTGAACCCAAGTGCCCGGCCTGTGGCCGGGCACCCCTCGTATTCATGTTCTAACCTAACCTAACCTAAATCTAGTTTTGACACCTTTAGACTTTAGATTCAAGATTTAATGTGAATATATGCATTAATAAAAACTCATTACTATTTTAATACGAGTTATGCTGCTGTTGATGCACTGATGAAAGCCAGATAGCTAGATCAGTGTTTAGTTAGTCGTAGTTGCCGGTGGGCTGAGGTCAAAAGGAATCCAAACTAGTTTTAAAAGGTTTGGATAGGTTAGGTTAGGTTAGAATTTGAATTCGCGGTCGTGTGCGAAAGCGTTCCCGTAACCCAGTCACCAGGCGAAGTGTTTGAACACCGTGGGGTTTAGTCGGTAAGAGTCCGACATAACCATTGCACCTCCCCGGGTGTGTTGGTATCCATGAGGATTCCCCACGTAAAAAAAAAAAAAAATAAAAAGGTTAGAACATGAATAAGACGGGTGCCCGGCCGCAGGCCGGTCACTTAGGTTCAGTTCCGTTTAAAAAAAAAAAAAACAAAAAACAAAACGTACCAATACAAAGTACTCTTATTCATATTAGAAGATATTGTAAAATAACAATTAATTAAATTTTTTTTTTTTTTTTTTCACTTACACATTAGGCCCGTCGCGCCGCGCCACTACTATATGGGGCGAAGGTGCGAAGTCGACGGCGACGACAAAGTACCGAGTCTAAGGAGACTGATGGCGGCGCCACACAGTGGCGTTATGTCTCTATAAAAGTGGTGGTCTTTTATTATGTTATTTATTAATGGTATTATTTTAATATCATATCAATATTGTACCCCGCACAGGGGGGAGGTACGGGTAGGTAGTGACGAAAAATAACGATACGGGACTCTTACGAGGTCTCGCAATCGGAATGAGTACACTTTAAATATTTTAACGAGGTAAAATTTAAGGGCATTGAGGGTCTGGTGCCAGTGGTGGTTGATTAGATCCACACACTATACTTTTTATAATTATGTGGCGTTATGTCTCTATAAAAGTGGTGGTCTTTTATTATGTTATTTATTAATGGTATTTTTTTAATATCATATCAATATTGTACCCCGCACGGGGGGAGGTAAGGGGGTAGGTAGTGACGAAAAATAACGATACGGGACTCTTACGAGGTCTCGTAATCGGAATGAGTTTCTGCGACTACCATTTGTTGTCGCGGGTAACGGGGAATCAGGGTTCGATTCCGGTGAGGGAGCCTGAGAAACTGCTACCACATCCAAGTAAGGCAGCAGGCGCGCAAATTACCCACTCCCTGCACGGGGGGGGGGGGAGGTACGGGTAGGTAGTGACGAAAAATAACGATACGGGACTCTTACGAGGTCTCGTCATCGAATAATCAATACACGAACTGCCCACACACTTGTAAATATAGACGCGCAAGATCGTTACACGAACCGCTTACCATTATAGTAAACTACTATGCAAACACACATAACATATACGCAATAAGGGAACTTTAAATTGGAGATTTTACCCTACCACACCCGTCTGTCTCATTCTAAAAACTATTCAAAATAATTGCTATTTTTCATTCTCATTCAAATATAAATAATAGTAAATAATATATAATTTTCGACTGAACTGAACCCAAGTGCCCGGCCTGTGGCCGGGCACCCCTCGTATTCATGTTCTAACCTAACCTAACCTAAATCTAGTTTTGACACCTTTAGACTTTAGATTCAAGATTTAATGTGAATATATGCATTAATAAAAACTCATTACTATTTTAATACTAGTTATGCTGCTGTTGATGCACTGATGAAAGCCAGATAGCTAGATCAGTGTTTAGTTCGTCGTAGTTGCCGGTGGGCTGAGGTCTAAAGGAATCCAAACTAGTTTTAAAAGGTTTGGATAGGTTAGGTTAGGTTAGAACATGAATAAGACGGGTGCCCGGCCGCAGGCCGGTCACTTAGGTTCAGTTCCGTTTAAAAAAAAAAAAAACAAAAAACAAAACGTACCAATACAAAGTACTCTTATTCATATTAGAAGATATTGTAAAATAACAATTAATTTAATTTTTTTTTTTTTTTTTTTTTCACTTACACATTAGGCCCGTCGCGCCGCGCCACTACTATATGGGGCGAAGGTGCGAAGTCGACGGCGACGACAAAGTACCGAGTCTAAGGAGACTGATGGCGGCGCCACACAGTGGCGTTATGTCTCTATAAAAGTGGTGGTCTTTTATTATGTTATTTATTAATGGTATTATTTTAATATCATATCAATATTGTACCCCGCACAGGGGGGAGGTACGGGTAGGTAGTGACGAAAAATAACGATACGGGACTCTTACGAGGTCTCGCAATCGGAATGAGTACACTTTAAATATTTTAACGAGGTAAAATTTAAGGGCATTGAGGGTCTGGTGCCAGTGGTGGTTGATTAGATCCACACACTATACTTTTTATAATTATGTGGCGTTATGTCTCTATAAAAGTGGTGGTCTTTTATTATGTTATTTATTAATGGTATTTTTTTAATATCATATCAATATTGTACCCCGCACGGGGGGAGGTAAGGGGGTAGGTAGTGACGAAAAATAACGATACGGGACTCTTACGAGGTCTCGTAATCGGAATGAGTTTCTGCGACTACCATTTGTTGTCGCGGGTAACGGGGAATCAGGGTTCGATTCCGGTGAGGGAGCCTGAGAAACTGCTACCACATCCAAGTAAGGCAGCAGGCGCGCAAATTACCCACTCCCTGCACGGGGGGGGGGGAGGTACGGGTAGGTAGTGACGAAAAATAACGATACGGGACTCTTACGAGGTCTCGTCATCGAATAATCAATACACGAACTGCCCACACACTTGTAAATATAGACGCGCAAGATCGTTACACGAACCGCTTACCATTATAGTAAACTACTATGCAAACACACATAACATATACGCAATAAGGGAACTTTAAATTGGAGATTTTACCCTACCACACCCGTCTGTCTCATTCTAAAAACTATTCAAAATAATTGCTATTTTTCATTCTCATTCAAATATAAATAATAGTAAATAATATATAATTTTCGACTGAACTGAACCCAAGTGCCCGGCCTGTGGCCGGGCACCCCTCGTATTCATGTTCTAACCTAACCTAACCTAAATCTAGTTTTGACACCTTTAGACTTTAGATTCAAGATTTAATGTGAATATATGCATTAATAAAAACTCATTACTATTTTAATACTAGTTATGCTGCTGTTGATGCACTGATGAAAGCCAGATAGCTAGATCAGTGTTTAGTTCGTCGTAGTTGCCGGTGGGCTGAGGTCTAAAGGAATCCAAACTAGTTTTAAAAGGTTTGGATAGGTTAGGTTAGGTTAGAACATGAATAAGACGGGTGCCCGGCCGCAGGCCGGTCACTTAGGTTCAGTTCCGTTTAAAAAAAAAAAAAACAAAAAACAAAACGTACCAATACAAAGTACTCTTATTCATATTAGAAGATATTGTAAAATAACAATTAATTAAATTTTTTTTTTTTTTTTTTTTTCACTTACACATTAGGCCCGTCGCGCCGCGCCACTACTATATGGGGCGAAGGTGCGAAGTCGACGGCGACGACAAAGTACCGAGTCTAAGGAGACTGATGGCGGCGCCACACAGTGGCGTTATGTCTCTATAAAAGTGGTGGTCTTTTATTATGTTATTTATTAATGGTATTATTTTAATATCATATCAATATTGTACCCCGCACAGGGGGGAGGTACGGGTAGGTAGTGACGAAAAATAACGATACGGGACTCTTACGAGGTCTCGCAATCGGAATGAGTACACTTTAAATATTTTAACGAGGTAAAATTTAAGGGCATTGAGGGTCTGGTGCCAGTGGTGGTTGATTAGATCCACACACTATACTTTTTATAATTATGTGGCGTTATGTCTCTATAAAAGTGGTGGTCTTTTATTATGTTATTTATTAATGGTATTTTTTTAATATCATATCAATATTGTACCCCGCACGGGGGGAGGTAGGGGGGTAGGTAGTGACGAAAAATAACGATACGGGACTCTTACGAGGTCTCGTAATCGGAATGAGTTTCTGCGACTACCATTTGTTGTCGCGGGTAACGGGGAATCAGGGTTCGATTCCGGTGAGGGAGCCTGAGAAACTGCTACCACATCCAAGTAAGGCAGCAGGCGCGCAAATTACCCACTCCCTGCACGGGGGGGGGGGAGGTACGGGTAGGTAGTGACGAAAAATAACGATACGGGACTCTTACGAGGTCTCGTCATCGAATAATCAATACACGAACTGCCCACACACTTGTAAATATAGACGCGCAAGATCGTTACACGAACCGCTTACCATTATAGTAAACTACTATGCAAACACACATAACATATACGCAATAAGGGAACTTTAAATTGGAGATTTTACCCTACCACACCCGTCTGTCTCATTCTAAAAACTATTCAAAATAATTGCTATTTTTCATTCTCATTCAAATATAAATAATAGTAAATAATATATAATTTTCGACTGAACTGAACCCAAGTGCCCGGCCTGTGGCCGGGCACCCCTCGTATTCATGTTCTAACCTAACCTAACCTAAATCTAGTTTTGACACCTTTAGACTTTAGATTCAAGATTTAATGTGAATATATGCATTAATAAAAACTCATTACTATTTTAATACTAGTTATGCTGCTGTTGATGCACTGATGAAAGCCAGATAGCTAGATCAGTGTTTAGTTCATCGTAGTTGCCGGTGGGCTGAGGTCTAAAGGAATCCAAACTAGTTTTAAAAGGTTTGGATAGGTTAGGTTAGGTTAGAATTTGAATTCGCGGTCGTGTGCGAAAGCGTTCCCGTAACCCAGTCACCAGGCGAAGTGTTTGAACACCGTGGGGTTTAGTCGGTAAGAGTCCGACATAACCATTGCACCTCCCCGGGTGTGTTGGTATCCATGAGGATTCCCCACGTAAAAAAAAAAAAATAAAAAAAAAAAAAAAAGGTTAGAACATGAATAAGACGGGTGCCCGGCCGCAGGCCGGTCACTTAGGTTCAGTTCCGTTTAAAAAAAAAAAAAACAAAAAACAAAACGTACCAATACAAAGTACTCTTATTCATATTAGAAGATATTGTAAAATAACAATTAATTAAATTTTTTTTTTTTTTTTTTCACTTACACATTAGGCCCGTCGCGCCGCGCCACTACTATATGGGGCGAAGGTGCGAAGTCGACGGCGACGACAAAGTACCGAGTCTAAGGAGACTGATGGCGGCGCCACACAGTGGCGTTATGTCTCTATAAAAGTGGTGGTCTTTTATTATGTTATTTATTAATGGCATTATTTTAATATCATATCAATATTGTACCCCGCACAGGGGGGAGGTACGGGTAGGTAGTGACGAAAAATAACGATACGGGACTCTTACGAGGTCTCGCAATCGGAATGAGTACACTTTAAATATTTTAACGAGGTAAAATTTAAGGGCATTGAGGGTCTGGTGCCAGTGGTGGTTGATTAGATCCACACACTATACTTTTTATAATTATGTGGCGTTATGTCTCTATAAAAGTGGTGGTCTTTTATTATGTTATTTATTAATGGTATTTTTTTAATATCATATCAATATTGTACCCCGCACGGGGGGAGGTAGGGGGGTAGGTAGTGACGAAAAATAACGTTACGGGACTCTTACGAGGTCTCGTAATCGGAATGAGTTTCTGCGACTACCATTGTTTGTCGCGGGTAACGGGGAATCAGGGTTCGATTCCGGTGAGGGAGCCTGAGAAACTGCTACCACATCCAAGGAAGGCAGCAGGCGCGCAAATTACCCACTCCCTGCACGGGGGGGGGGGGAGGTACGGGTAGGTAGTGACGAAAAATAACGATACGGGACTCTTACGAGGGCTCGTCATCGAATAATCAATACACGAACTGCCCACACACTTGTAAATATAGACGCGCAAGATCGTTACACGAACCGCTTACCATTATAGTAAACTACTATGCAAACACACATAACATATACGCAATAAGGGAACTTTAAATTGGAGATTTTACCCTACCACACCCGTCGGTCTCATTCTGAAAACTATTCAAAATAATTGCTATTTTTCATTCTCATTCAAATATAAATAATAGTAAATAATATATAATTTTCGACTGAACTGAACCCAAGTGCCCGGCCTGTGGCCGGGCACCCCTCGTATTCATGTTCTAACCTAACCTAACCTAAATCTAGTTTTGACACCTTTAGACTTTAGATTCAAGATTTAATGTGAATATATGCATTAATAAAAACTCATTACTATTTTAATACTAGTTATGCTGCTGTTGATGCACTGATGAAAGCCAGATAGCTAGATCAGTGTTTAGTTAGTCGTAGTTGCCGGTGGGCTGAGGTCTAAAGGAATCCAAACTAGTTTTAAAAGGTTTGGATAGGTTAGGTTAGGTTAGAACATGAATAAGACGGGTGCCCGGCCGCAGGCCGGTCACTTAGGTTCAGTTCCGTTTAAAAAAAAAAAAAACAAAAAACAAAACGTACCAATACAAAGTACTCTTATTCATAATATTAGAAGATATTGTCAAATAACAATTAATTTAATTTTTTTTTTTTTTTTTTTCACTTACACATTAGCCTCGTCGCGCCGCGACATTACTATATGGGGCGAAGGTGCGAAGTCGACGGCGACGACAAAGTACCGAGTCTAAGGAGACTGATGGCGGCGCCACCCAGTGGCGTTATGTCTCTATAAAAGTGGTGGTCTTTTATTATGTTATTTATTAATGGTATTATTTTAATATCATATCAATATTGTACCCCGCACAGGGGGGAGGTACGGGTAGGTAGTGACGAAAAATAACGATACGGGACTCTTACGAGGTCTCGCAATCGGAATGAGTACACTTTAAATATTTTAACGAGGTAAAATTTAAGGGCATTGAGGGTCTGGTGCCAGTGGTGGTTGATTAGATCCACACACTATACTTTTTATAATTATGTGGCGTTATGTCTCTATAAAAGTGGTGGTCTTTTATTATGTTATTTATTAATGGTATTTTTTTAATATCATATCAATATTGTACCCCGCACGGGGGGAGGTAGGGGGGTAGGTAGTGACGAAAAATAACGATACGGGACTCTTACGAGGTCTCGTAATCGGAATGAGTTTCTGCGACTACCATTGTTTGTCGCGGGTAACGGGGAATCAGGGTTCGATTCCGGTGAGGGAGCCTGAGAAACTGCTACCACATCCAAGGAAGGCAGCAGGCGCGCAAATTACCCACTCCCTGCACGGGGGGGGGGAGGTACGGGTAGGTAGTGACGAAAAATAACGATACGGGACTCTTACGAGGTCTCGTCATCGAATAATCAATACACGAACTGCCCACACACTTGTAAATATAGACGCGCAAGATCGTTACACGAACCGCTTACCATTATAGTAAACTACTATGCAAACACACATAACATATACGCAATAAGGGAACTTTAAATTGGAGATTTTACCCTACCACACCCGTTTGTCTCATTCTGAAAACTATTCAAAATAATTGCTATTTTTCATTCTCATTCAAATATAAATAATAGTAAATAATATATAATTTTCGACTGAACTGAACCCAAGTGCCCGGCCTGTGGCCGGGCACCCCTCGTATTCATGTTCTAACCTAACCTAACCTAAATCTAGTTTTGACACCTTTAGACTTTAGATTCAAGATTTAATGTGAATATATGCATTAATAAAAACTCATTACTATTTTAATACTAGTTATGCTGCTGTTGATGCACTGATGAAAGCCAGATAGCTAGATCAGTGTTTAGTTAGTCGTAGTTGCCGGTGGGCTGAGGTCTAAAGGAATCCAAACTAGTTTTAAAAGGTTTGGATAGGTTAGGTTAGGTTATAACATGAATAAGACGGGTGCCCGGCCGCAGGCCGGTCACTTAGGTTCAGTTCCGTTTAAAAAAAAAAAAAACAAAAAACAAAACGTACCAATACAAAGTACTCTTATTCATATTAGAAGATATTGTAAAATAACAATTAATTAAATTTTTTTTTTTTTTTTTTCACTTACACATTAGGCCCGTCGCGCCGCGCCACTACTATATGGGGCGAAGGTGCGAAGTCGACGGCGACGACAAAGTACCGAGTCTAAGGAGACTGATGGCGGCGCCACACAGTGGCGTTATGTCTCTATAAAAGTGGTGGTCTTTTATTATGTTATTTATTAATGGTATTATTTTAATATCATATCAATATTGTACCCCGCACAGGGGGGAGGTACGGGTAGGTAGTGACGAAAAATAATGATACGGGACTCTTACGAGGTCTCGCAATCGGAATGAGTACACTTTAAATATTTTAACGAGGTAAAATTTAAGGGCATTGAGGGTCTGGTGCCAGTGGTGGTTGATTAGATCCACACACTATACTTTTTATAATTATGTGGCGTTATGTCTCTATAAAAGTGGTGGTCTTTCATTATGTTATTTATTAATGGTATTTTTTTAATATCATATCAATATTGTACCCCGCACGGGGGGAGGTAGGGGGGTAGGTAGTGACGAAAAATAACGATACGGGACTCTTGCGAGGTCTCGTAATCGGAATGAGTTTCTGCGACTACCATTGTTTGTCGCGGGTAACGGGGAATCAGGGTTCGATTCCGGTGAGGGAGCCTGAGAAACTGCTACCACATCCAAGGAAGGCAGCAGGCGCGCAAATTACCCACTCCCTGCACGGGGGGGGGGAGGTACGGGTAGGTAGTGACGAAAAATAACGATACGGGACTCTTACGAGGTCTCGTCATCGAATAATCAATACACGAACTGCCCACACACTTGTAAATATAGACGCGCAAGATCGTTACACGAACCGCTTACCATTATAGTAAACTACTATGCAAACACACATAACATATACGCAATAAGAGAACGTTAAATTGGAGATTTTACCCTACCACACCCGTCTGTCTCATTCTGAAAACTATTCAAAATAATTGCTATTTTTCATTCTCATTCAAATATAAATAATAGTAAATAATATATAATTTTCGACTGAACTGAACCCAAGTGCCCGGCCTGTGGCCGGGCACCCCTCGTATTCATGTTCTAACCTAACCTAACCTAAATCTAGTTTTGACACCTTTAGACTTTAGATTCAAGATTTAATGTGAATATATGCATTAATAAAAACTCATTACTATTTTAATACTAGTTATGCTGCTGTTGATGCACTGATGAAAGCCAGATAGCTAGATCAGTGTTTAGTTAGTCGTAGTTGCCGGTGGGCTGAGGTCTAAAGGAATCCAAACTAGTTTTAAAAGGTTTGGATAGGTTAGGTTAGGTTAGAACATGAATAAGACGGGTGCCCGGCCGCAGGCCGGTCACTTAGGTTCAGTTCCGTTTAAAAAAAAAAAAAACAAAAAACAAAACGTACCAATACAAAGTACTCTTATTCATATTAGAAGATATTGTAAAATAACAATTAATTTAATTTTTTTTTTTTTTTTTTTTTTCACTTACACATTAGGCCCGTCGCGCCGCGCCACTACTATATGGGGCGAAGGTGCGAAGTCGACGGCGACGACAAAGTACCGAGTCTAAGGAGACTGATGGCGGCGCCACACAGTGGCGTTATGTCTCTATAAAAGTGGTGGTCTTTTATTATGTTATTTATTAATGGCATTATTTTAATATCATATCAATATTGTACCCCGCACAGGGGGGAGGTACGGGTAGGTAGTGACGAAAAATAACGATACGGGACTCTTACGAGGTCTCGCAATCGGAATGAGTACACTTTAAATATTTTAACGAGGTAAAATTTAAGGGCATTGAGGGTCTGGTGCCAGTGGTGGTTGATTAGATCCACACACTATACTTTTTATAATTATGTGGCGTTATGTCTCTATAAAAGTGGTGGTCTTTTATTATGTTATTTATTAATGGTATTTTTTTAATATCATATCAATATTGTACCCCGCACGGGGGGAGGTAGGGGGGTAGGTAGTGACGAAAAATAACGTTACGGGACTCTTACGAGGTCTCGTAATCGGAATGAGTTTCTGCGACTACCATTGTTTGTCGCGGGTAACGGGGAATCAGGGTTCGATTCCGGTGAGGGAGCCTGAGAAACTGCTACCACATCCAAGGAAGGCAGCAGGCGCGCAAATTACCCACTCCCTGCACGGGGGGGGGGAGGTACGGGTAGGTAGTGACGAAAAATAACGATACGGGACTCTTACGAGGTCTCGTCATCGAATAATCAATACACGAACTGCCCACACACTTGTAAATATAGACGCGCAAGATCGTTACACGAACCGCTTACCATTATAGTAAACTACTATGCAAACACACATAACATATACGCAATAAGGGAACTTTAAATTGGAGATTTTACACTACCACACCCGTCTGTCTCATTCTGAAAACTATTCAAAATAATTGCTATTTTTCATTCTCATTCAAATATAAATAATAGTAAATAATATATAATTTTCGACTGAACTGAACCCAAGTGCCCGGCCTGTGGCCGGGCACCCCTCGTATTCATGTTCTAACCTAACCTAACCTAAATCTAGTTTTGACACCTTTAGACTTTAGATTCAAGATTTAATGTGAATATATGCATTAATAAAAACTCATTACTATTTTAATACTAGTTATGCTGCTGTTGATGCACTGATGAAAGCCAGATAGCTAGATCAGTGTTTAGTTCGTCGTAGTTGCCGGTGGGCTGAGGTCTAAAGGAATCCAAACTAGTTTTAAAAGGTTTGGATAGGTTAGGTTAGGTTAGAACATGAATAAGACGGGTGCCCGGCCGCAGGCCGGTCACTTAGGTTCAGTTCCGTTTAAAAAAAAACAAAACAAAAAACAAAACGTACCAATACAAAGTACTCTTATTCATATTAGAAGATATTGTAAAATAACAATTAATTTAATTTTTTTTTTTTTTTTTTTTTTCACTTACACATTAGGCCCGTCGCGCCGCGCCACTACTATATGGGGCGAAGGTGCGAAGTCGACGGCGACGACAAAGTACCGAGTCTAAGGAGACTGATGGCGGCGCCACACAGTGGCGTTATGTCTCTATAAAAGTGGTGGTCTTTTATTATGTTATTTATTAATGGCATTATTTTAATATCATATCAATATTGTACCCCGCACAGGGGGGAGGTACGGGTAGGTAGTGACGAAAAATAACGATACGGGACTCTTACGAGGTCTCGCAATCGGAATGAGTACACTTTAAATATTTTAACGAGGTAAAATTTAAGGGCATTGAGGGTCTGGTGCCAGTGGTGGTTGATTAGATCCACACACTATACTTTTTATAATTATGTGGCGTTATGTCTCTATAAAAGTGGTGGTCTTTTATTATGTTATTTATTAATGGTATTTTTTTAATATCATATCAATATTGTACCCCGCACGGGGGGAGGTAGGGGGGTAGGTAGTGACGAAAAATAACGTTACGGGACTCTTACGAGGTCTCGTAATCGGAATGAGTTTCTGCGACTACCATTGTTTGTCGCGGGTAACGGGGAATCAGGGTTCGATTCCGGTGAGGGAGCCTGAGAAACTGCTACCACATCCAAGGAAGGCAGCAGGCGCGCAAATTACCCACTCCCTGCACGGGGGGGGGGGGGGAGGTACGGGTAGGTAGTGACGAAAAATAACGATACGGGACTCTTACGAGGTCTCGTCATCGAATAATCAATACACGAACTGCCCACACACTTGTAAATATAGACGCGCAAGATCGTTACACGAACCGCTTACCATTATAGTAAACTACTATGCAAACACACATAACATATACGCAATAAGGGAACTTTAAATTGGAGATTTTACCCTACCACACCCGTCGGTCTCATTCTGAAAACTATTCAAAATAATTGCTATTTTTCATTCTCATTCAAATATAAATAATAGTAAATAATATATAATTTTCGACTGAACTGAACCCAAGTGCCCGGCCTGTGGCCGGGCACCCCTCGTATTCATGTTCTAACCTAACCTAACCTAAATCTAGTTTTGACACCTTTAGACTTTAGATTCAAGATTTAATGTGAATATATGCATTAATAAAAACTCATTACTATTTTAATACTAGTTATGCTGCTGTTGATGCACTGATGAAAGCCAGATAGCTAGATCAGTGTTTAGTTAGTCGTAGTTGCCGGTGGGCTGAGGTCTAAAGGAATCCAAACTAGTTTTAAAAGGTTTGGATAGGTTAGGTTAGGTTAGAACATGAATAAGACGGGTGCCCGGCCGCAGGCCGGTCACTTAGGTTCAGTTCCGTTTAAAAAAAAAAAAAACAAAAAACAAAACGTACCAATACAAAGTACTCTTATTCATAATATTAGAAGATATTGTAAAATAACAATTAATTTAATTTTTTTTTTTTTTTTTTCACTTACACATTAGCCTCGTCGCGCCGCGACATTACTATATGGGGCGAAGGTGCGAAGTCGACGGCGACGACAAAGTACCGAGTCTAAGGAGACTGATGGCGGCGCCACCCAGTGGCGTTATGTCTCTATAAAAGTGGTGGTCTTTTATTATGTTATTTATTAATGGTATTATTTTAATATCATATCAATATTGTACCCCGCACAGGGGGGAGGTACGGGTAGGTAGTGACGAAAAATAACGATACGGGACTCTTACGAGGTCTCGCAATCGGAATGAGTACACTTTAAATATTTTAACGAGGTAAAATTTAAGGGCATTGAGGGTCTGGTGCCAGTGGTGGTTGATTAGATCCACACACTATACTTTTTATAATTATGTGGCGTTATGTCTCTATAAAAGTGGTGGTCTTTTATTATGTTATTTATTAATGGTATTTTTTTAATATCATATCAATATTGTACCCCGCACGGGGGGAGGTAGGGGGGTAGGTAGTGACGAAAAATAACGATACGGGACTCTTACGAGGTCTCGTAATCGGAATGAGTTTCTGCGACTACCATTGTTTGTCGCGGGTAACGGGGAATCAGGGTTCGATTCCGGTGAGGGAGCCTGAGAAACTGCTACCACATCCAAGGAAGGCAGCAGGCGCGCAAATTACCCACTCCCTGCACGGGGGGGGGGGGGACGGGTAGGTAGTGACGAAAAATAACGATACGGGACTCTTACGAGGTCTCGTCATCGAATAATCAATACACGAACTGCCCACACACTTGTAAATATAGACGCGCAAGATCGTTACACGAACCGCTTACCATTATAGTAAACTACTATGCAAACACACATAACATATACGCAATAAGGGAACTTTAAATTGGAGATTTTACCCTACCACACCCGTTTGTCTCATTCTGAAAACTATTCAAAATAATTGCTATTTTTCATTCTCATTCAAATATAAATAATAGTAAATAATATATAATTTTCGACTGAACTGAACCCAAGTGCCCGGCCTGTGGCCGGGCACCCCTCGTATTCATGTTCTAACCTAACCTAACCTAAATCTAGTTTTTACACCTTTAGACTTTAGATTCAAGATTTAATGTGAATATATGCATTAATAAAAACTCATTACTATTTTAATACTAGTTATGCTGCTGTTGATGCACTGATGAAAGCCAGATAGCTAGATCAGTGTTTAGTTAGTCGTAGTTGCCGGTGGGCTGAGGTCTAAAGGAATCCAAACTAGTTTTAAAAGGTTTGGATAGGTTAGGTTAGGTTATAACATGAATAAGACGGGTGCCCGGCCGCAGGCCGGTCACTTAGGTTCAGTTCCGTTTAAAAAAAAAAAAAACAAAAAACAAAACGTACCAATACAAAGTACTCTTATTCATATTAGAAGATATTGTAAAATAACAATTAATTAAATTTTTTTTTTTTTTTTTTTCACTTACACATTAGGCCCGTCGCGCCGCGCCACTACTATATGGGGCGAAGGTGCGAAGTCGACGGCGACGACAAAGTACCGAGTCTAAGGAGACTGATGGCGGCGCCACACAGTGGCGTTATGTCTCTATAAAAGTGGTGGTCTTTTATTATGTTATTTATTAATGGTATTATTTTAATATCATATCAATATTGTACCCCGCACAGGGGGGAGGTACGGGTAGGTAGTGACGAAAAATAATGATACGGGACTCTTACGAGGTCTCGCAATCGGAATGAGTACACTTTAAATATTTTAACGAGGTAAAATTTAAGGGCATTGAGGGTCTGGTGCCAGTGGTGGTTGATTAGATCCACACACTATACTTTTTATAATTATGTGGCGTTATGTCTCTATAAAAGTGGTGGTCTTTCATTATGTTATTTATTAATGGTATTTTTTTAATATCATATCAATATTGTACCCCGCACGGGGGGAGGTAGGGGGGTAGGTAGTGACGAAAAATAACGATACGGGACTCTTACGAGGTCTCGTAATCGGAATGAGTTTCTGCGACTACCATTGTTTGTCGCGGGTAACGGGGAATCAGGGTTCGATTCCGGTGAGGGAGCCTGAGAAACTGCTACCACATCCAAGGAAGGCAGCAGGCGCGCAAATTACCCACTCCCTGCACGGGGGGGGGGAGGTACGGGTAGGTAGTGACGAAAAATAACGATACGGGACTCTTACGAGGTCTCGTCATCGAATAATCAATACACGAACTGCCCACACACTTGTAAATATAGACGCGCAAGATCGTTACACGAACCGCTTACCATTATAGTAAACTACTATGCAAACACACATAACATATACGCAATAAGGGAACTTTAAATTGGAGATTTTACCCTACCACACCCGTCTGTCTCATTCTGAAAACTATTCAAAATAATTGCTATTTTTCATTCTCATTCAAATATAAATAATAGTAAATAATATATAATATCCGACTGAACTGAACCCAAGTGCCCGGCCTGTGGCCGGGCACCCCTCGTATTCATGTTCTAACCTAACCTAACCTAAATCTAGTTTTGACACCTTTAGACTTTAGATTCAAGATTTAATGTGAATATATGCATTAATAAAAACTCATTACTATTTTAATACTAGTTATGCTGCTGTTGATGCACTGATGAAAGCCAGATAGCTAGATCAGTGTTTAGTTAGTCGTAGTTGCCGGTGGGCTGAGGTCTAAAGGAATCCAAACTAGTTTTAAAAGGTTTGGATAGGTTAGGTTAGGTTAGAACATGAATAAGACGGGTGCCCGGCCGCAGGCCGGTCACTTAGGTTCAGTTCCGTTTAAAAAAAAAAAAAACAAAAAACAAAACGTACCAATACAAAGTACTCTTATTCATATTAGAAGATATTGTAAAATAACAATTAATTTAATTTTTTTTTTTTTTTTTTTTTTCACTTACACATTAGGCCCGTCGCGCCGTGCCACTACTATATGGGGCGAAGGTGCGAAGTCGACGGCGACGACAAAGTACCGAGTCTAAGGAGACTGATGGCGGCGCCACACAGTGGCGTTATGTCTCTATAAAAGTGGTGGTCTTTTATTATGTTATTTATTAATGGCATTATTTTAATATCATATCAATATTGTACCCCGCACAGGGGGGAGGTACGGGTAGGTAGTGACGAAAAATAACGATACGGGACTCTTACGAGGTCTCGCAATCGGAATGAGTACACTTTAAATATTTTAACGAGGTAAAATTTAAGGGCATTGAGGGTCTGGTGCCAGTGGTGGTTGATTAGATCCACACACTATACTTTTTATAATTATGTGGCGTTATGTCTCTATAAAAGTGGTGGTCTTTTATTATGTTATTTATTAATGGTATTTTTTTAATATCATATCAATATTGTACCCCGCACGGGGGGAGGTAGGGGGGTAGGTAGTGACGAAAAATAACGTTACGGGACTCTTACGAGGTCTCGTAATCGGAATGAGTTTCTGCGACTACCATTGTTTGTCGCGGGTAACGGGGAATCAGGGTTCGATTCCGGTGAGGGAGCCTGAGAAACTGCTACCACATCCAAGGAAGGCAGCAGGCGCGCAAATTACCCACTCCCTGCACGGGGGGGGGGAGGTAGGGGTAGGTAGTGACGAAAAATAACGATACGGGACTCTTACGAGGTCTCGTCATCGAATAATCAATACACGAACTGCCCACACACTTGTAAATATAGACGCGCAAGATCGTTACACGAACCGCTTACCATTATAGTAAACTACTATGCAAACACACATAACATATACGCAATAAGGGAACTTTAAATTGGAGATTTTACACTACCACACCCGTCTGTCTCATTCTGAAAACTATTCAAAATAATTGCTATTTTTCATTCTCATTCAAATATAAATAATAGTAAATAATATATAATTTTCGACTGAACTGAACCCAAGTGCCCGGCCTGTGGCCGGGCACCCCTCGTATTCATGTTCTAACCTAACCTAACCTAAATCTAGTTTTGACACCTTTAGACTTTAGATTCAAGATTTAATGTGAATATATGCATTAATAAAAACTCATTACTATTTTAATACTAGTTATGCTGCTGTTGATGCACTGATGAAAGCCAGATAGCTAGATCAGTGTTTAGTTCGTCGTAGTTGCCGGTGGGCTGAGGTCTAAAGGAATCCAAACTAGTTTTAAAAGGTTTGGATAGGTTAGGTTAGGTTAGAACATGAATAAGACGGGTGCCCGGCCGCAGGCCGGTCACTTAGGTTCAGTTCCGTTTAAAAAAAAAAAAAACAAAAAACAAAACGTACCAATACAAAGTACTCTTATTCATATTAGAAGATATTGTAAAATAACAATTGATTTAATTTTTTTTTTTTTTTTTTTTTTCACTTACACATTAGGCCCGTCGCGCCGCGCCACTACTATATGGGGCGAAGGTGCGAAGTCGACGGCGACGACAAAGTACCGAGTCTAAGGAGACTGATGGCGGCGCCACACAGTGGCGTTATGTCTCTATAAAAGTGGTGGTCTTTTATTATGTTATTTATTAATGGCATTATTTTAATATCATATCAATATTGTACCCCGCACAGGGGGGAGGTACGGGTAGGTAGTGACGAAAAATAACGATACGGGACTCTTACGAGGTCTCGCAATCGGAATGAGTACACTTTAAATATTTTAACGAGGTAAAATTTAAGGGCATTGAGGGTCTGGTGCCAGTGGTGGTTGATTAGATCCACACACTATACTTTTTATAATTATGTGGCGTTATGTCTCTATAAAAGTGGTGGTCTTTTATTATGTTATTTATTAATGGTATTTTTTTAATATCATATCAATATTGTACCCCGCACGGGGGGAGGTAGGGGGGTAGGTAGTGACGAAAAATAACGTTACGGGACTCTTACGAGGTCTCGTAATCGGAATGAGTTTCTGCGACTACCATTGTTTGTCGCGGGTAACGGGGAATCAGGGTTCGATTCCGGTGAGGGAGCCTGAGAAACTGCTACCACATCCAAGGAAGGCAGCAGGCGCGCAAATTACCCACTCCCTGCACGGGGGGGGGGGGGGAGGTACGGGTAGGTAGTGACGAAAAATAACGATACGGGACTCTTACGAGGGCTCGTCATCGAATAATCAATACACGAACTGCCCACACACTTGTAAATATAGACGCGCAAGATCGTTACACGAACCGCTTACCATTATAGTAAACTACTATGCAAACACACATAACATATACGCAATAAGGGAACTTTAAATTGGAGATTTTACCCTACCACACCCGTCGGTCTCATTCTGAAAACTATTCAAAATAATTGCTATTTTTCATTCTCATTCAAATATAAATAATAGTAAATAATATATAATTTTCGACTGAACTGAACCCAAGTGCCCGGCCTGTGGCCGGGCACCCCTCGTATTCATGTTCTAACCTAACCTAACCTAAATCTAGTTTTGACACCTTTAGACTTTAGATTCAAGATTTAATGTGAATATATGCATTAATAAAAACTCATTACTATTTTAATACTAGTTATGCTGCTGTTGATGCACTGATGAAAGCCAGATAGCTAGATCAGTGTTTAGTTAGTCGTAGTTGCCGGTGGGCTGAGGTCTAAAGGAATCCAAACTAGTTTTAAAAGGTTTGGATAGGTTAGGTTAGGTTAGAACATGAATAAGACGGGTGCCCGGCCGCAGGCCGGTCACTTAGGTTCAGTTCCGTTTAAAAAAAAAAAAAACAAAAAACAAAACGTACCAATACAAAGTACTCTTATTCATAATATTAGAAGATATTGTAAAATAACAATTAATTTAATTTTTTTTTTTTTTTTTTTCACTTACACATTAGCCTCGTCGCGCCGCGACATTACTATATGGGGCGAAGGTGCGAAGTCGACGGCGACGACAAAGTACCGAGTCTAAGGAGACTGATGGCGGCGCCACCCAGTGGCGTTATGTCTCTATAAAAGTGGTGGTCTTTTATTATGTTATTTATTAATGGTATTATTTTAATATCATATCAATATTGTACCCCGCACAGGGGGGAGGTACGGGTAGGTAGTGACGAAAAATAACGATACGGGACTCTTACGAGGTCTCGCAATCGGAATGAGTACACTTTAAATATTTTAACGAGGTAAAATTTAAGGGCATTGAGGGTCTGGTGCCAGTGGTGGTTGATTAGATCCACACACTATACTTTTTATAATTATGTGGCGTTATGTCTCTATAAAAGTGGTGGTCTTTTATTATGTTATTTATTAATGGTATTTTTTTAATATCATATCAATATTGTACCCCGCACGGGGGGAGGTAGGGGGGTAGGTAGTGACGAAAAATAACGATACGGGACTCTTACGAGGTCTCGTAATCGGAATGAGTTTCTGCGACTACCATTGTTTGTCGCGGGTAACGGGGAATCAGGGTTCGATTCCGGTGAGGGAGCCTGAGAAACTGCTACCACATCCAAGGAAGGCAGCAGGCGCGCAAATTACCCACTCCCTGCACGGGGGGGGGGGGGAGGTACGGGTAGGTAGTGACGAAAAATAACGATACGGGACTCTTACGAGGTCTCGTCATCGAATAATCAATACACGAACTGCCCACACACTTGTAAATATAGACGCGCAAGATCGTTACACGAACCGCTTACCATTATAGAAAACTACTATGCAAACACACATAACATATACGCAATAAGGGAACTTTAAATTGGAGATTTTACCCTACCACACCCGTTTGTCTCATTCTGAAAACTATTCAAAATAATTGCTATTTTTCATTCTCATTCAAATATAAATAATAGTAAATAATATATAATTTTCGACTGAACTGAACCCAAGTGCCCGGCCTGTGGCCGGGCACCCCTCGTATTCATGTTCTAACCTAACCTAACCTAAATCTAGTTTTGACACCTTTAGACTTTAGATTCAAGATTTAATGTGAATATATGCATTAATAAAAACTCATTACTATTTTAATACTAGTTATGCTGCTGTTGATGCACTGATGAAAGCCAGATAGCTAGATCAGTGTTTAGTTCGTCGTAGTTGCCGGTGGGCTGAGGTCTAAAGGAATCCAAACTAGTTTTAAAAGGTTTGGATAGGTTAGGTTAGGTTAGAACATGAATAAGACGGGTGCCCGGCCGCAGGCCGGTCACTTAGGTTCAGTTCCGTTTAAAAAAAAAAAAAACAAAAAACAAAACGTACCAATACAAAGTACTCTTATTCATATTAGAAGATATTGTAAAATAACAATTAATTTAATTTTTTTTTTTTTTTTTTTTTTCACTTACACATTAGGCCCGTCGCGCCGCGCCACTACTATATGGGGCGAAGGTGCGAAGTCGACGGCGACGACAAAGTACCGAGTCTAAGGAGACTGATGGCGGCGCCACACAGTGGCGTTATGTCTCTATAAAAGTGGTGGTCTTTTATTATGTTATTTATTAATGGTATTATTTTAATATCATATCAATATTGTACCCCGCACAGGGGGGAGGTACGGGTAGGTAGTGACGAAAAATAACGATACGGGACTCTTACGAGGTCTCGTCATCGAATAATCAATACACGAACTGCCCACACACTTGTAAATATAGACGCGCAAGATCGTTACACGAACCGCTTACCATTATAGTAAACTACTATGCAAACACACATAACATATACGCAATAAGGGAACTTTAAATTGGAGATTTTACCCTACCACACCCGTCTGTCTCATTCTGAAAACTATTCAAAATAATTGCTATTTTTCATTCTCATTCAAATATAAATAATAGTAAATAATATATAATTTTCGACTGAACTGAACCCAAGTGCCCGGCCTGTGGCCGGGCATCCCTCGTATTCATGTTCTAACCTAACCTAACCTAAATCTAGTTTTGACACCTTTAGACTTTAGATTCAAGATTTAATGTGAATATATGCATTAATAAAAACTCATTACTATTTTAATACTAGTTATGCTGCTGTTGATGCACTGATGAAAGCCAGATAGCTAGATCAGTGTTTAGTTCGTCGTAGTTGCCGGTGGGCTGAGGTCTAAAGGAATCCAAACTAGTTTTAAAAGGTTTGGATAGGTTAGGTTAGGTTAGAACATGAATAAGACGGGTGCCCGGCCGCAGGCCGGTCACTTAGGTTCAGTTCCGTTTAAAAAAAAAAAAAACAAAAAACAAAACGTACCAATACAAAGTACTCTTATTCATATTAGAAGATATTGTAAAATAACAATTAATTTAATTTTTTTTTTTTTTTTTTTTTCACTTACACATTAGGCCCGTCGCGCCGCGCCACTACTATATGGGGCGAAGGTGCGAAGTCGACGGCGACGACAAAGTACCGAGTCTAAGGAGACTGATGGCGGCGCCACACAGTGGCGTTATGTCTCTATAAAAGTGGTGGTCTTTTATTATGTTATTTATTAATGGTATTATTTTAATATCATATCAATATTGTACCCCGCACAGGGGGGAGGTACGGGTAGGTAGTGACGAAAAATAATGATACGGGACTCTTACGAGGTCTCGCAATCGGAATGAGTACACTTTAAATATTTTAACGAGGTAAAATTTAAGGGCATTGAGGGTCTGGTGCCAGTGGTGGTTGATTAGATCCACACACTATACTTTTTATAATTATGTGGCGTTATGTCTCTATAAAAGTGGTGGTCTTTTATTATGTTATTTATTAATGGTATTTTTTTAATATCATATCAATATTGTACCCCGCACGGGGGGAGGTAGGGGGGTAGGTAGTGACGAAAAATAACGATACGGGACTCTTACGAGGTCTCGTAATCGGAATGAGTTTCTGCGACTACCATTGTTTGTCGCGGGTAACGGGGAATCAGGGTTCGATTCCGGTGAGGGAGCCTGAGAAACTGCTACCACATCCAAGGAAGGCAGCAGGCGCGAAAATTACCCACTCCCTGCACGGGGGGGGGGGGAGGTACGGGTAGGTAGTGACGAAAAATAACGATACGGGACTCTTACGAGGTCTCGTCATCGAATAATCAATACACGAACTGCCCACACACTTGTAAATATAGACGCGCAAGATCGTTACACGAACCGCTTACCATTATAGTAAACTACTATGCAAACACACATAACATATACGCAATAAGGGAACTTTAAATTGGAGATTTTACCCTACCACACCCGTCTGTCTCATTCTGAAAACTATTCAAAATAATTGCTATTTTTCATTCTCATTCAAATATAAATAATAGTAAATAATATATAATTTTCGACTGAACTGAACCCAAGTGCCCGGCCTGTGGCCGGGCACCCCTCGTATTCATGTTCTAACCTAACCTAACCTAAATCTAGTTTTGACACCTTTAGACTTTAGATTCAAGATTTAATGTGAATATATGCATTAATAAAAACTCATTACTATTTTAATACTAGTTATGCTGCTGTTGATGCACTGATGAAAGCCAGATAGCTAGATCAGTGTTTAGTTAGTCGTAGTTGCCGGTGGGCTGAGGTCAAAAGGAATCCAAACTAGTTTTAAAAGGTTTGGATAGGTTAGGTTAGGTTAGAATTTGAATTCGCGGTCGTGTGCGAAAGCGTTCCCGTAACCCAGTCACCAGGCGAAGTGTTTGAACACCGTGGGGTTTAGTCGGTAAGAGTCCGACATAACCATTGCACCTCCCCGGGTGTGTTGGTATCCATGAGGATTCCCCACGTAAAAAAAAAAAAAAATAAAAAGGTTAGAACATGAATAAGACGGGTGCCCGGCCGCAGGCCGGTCACTTAGGTTCAGTTCCGTTTAAAAAAAAAAAAAACAAAAAACAAAACGTACCAATACAAAGTACTCTTATTCATATTAGAAGATATTGTAAAATAACAATTAATTAAATTTTTTTTTTTTTTTTTTCACTTACACATTAGGCCCGTCGCGCCGCGCCACTACTATATGGGGCGAAGGTGCGAAGTCGACGGCGACGACAAAGTACCGAGTCTAAGGAGACTGATGGCGGCGCCACACAGTGGCGTTATGTCTCTATAAAAGTGGTGGTCTTTTATTATGTTATTTATTAATGGTATTATTTTAATATCATATCAATATTGTACCCCGCACAGGGGGGAGGTACGGGTAGGTAGTGACGAAAAATAACGATACGGGACTCTTACGAGGTCTCGCAATCGGAATGAGTACACTTTAAATATTTTAACGAGGTAAAATTTAAGGGCATTGAGGGTCTGGTGCCAGTGGTGGTTGATTAGATCCACACACTATACTTTTTATAATTATGTGGCGTTATGTCTCTATAAAAGTGGTGGTCTTTTATTATGTTATTTATTAATGGTATTTTTTTAATATCATATCAATATTGTACCCCGCACGGGGGGAGGTAGGGGGGTAGGTAGTGACGAAAAATAACGATACGGGACTCTTACGAGGTCTCGTAATCGGAATGAGTTTCTGCGACTACCATTTGTTGTCGCGGGTAACGGGGAATCAGGGTTCGATTCCGGTGAGGGAGCCTGAGAAACTGCTACCACATCCAAGTAAGGCAGCAGGCGCGCAAATTACCCACTCCCTGCACGGGGGGGGGGGAGGTACGGGTAGGTAGTGACGAAAAATAACGATACGGGACTCTTACGAGGTCTCGTCATCGAATAATCAATACACGAACTGCCCACACACTTGTAAATATAGACGCGCAAGATCGTTACACGAACCGCTTACCATTATAGTAAACTACTATGCAAACACACATAACATATACGCAATAAGGGAACTTTAAATTGGAGATTTTACCCTACCACACCCGTCTGTCTCATTCTAAAAACTATTCAAAATAATTGCTATTTTTCATTCTCATTCAAATATAAATAATAGTAAATAATATATAATTTTCGACTGAACTGAACCCAAGTGCCCGGCCTGTGGCCGGGCACCCCTCGTATTCATGTTCTAACCTAACCTAACCTAAATCTAGTTTTGACACCTTTAGACTTTAGATTCAAGATTTAATGTGAATATATGCATTAATAAAAACTCATTACTATTTTAATACTAGTTATGCTGCTGTTGATGCACTGATGAAAGCCAGATAGCTAGATCAGTGTTTAGTTCATCGTAGTTGCCGGTGGGCTGAGGTCTAAAGGAATCCAAACTAGTTTTAAAAGGTTTGGATAGGTTAGGTTAGGTTAGAATTTGAATTCGCGGTCGTGTGCGAAAGCGTTCCCGTAACCCAGTCACCAGGCGAAGTGTTTGAACACCGTGGGGTTTAGTCGGTAAGAGTCCGACATAACCATTGCACCTCCCCGGGTGTGTTGGTATCCATGAGGATTCCCCACGTAAAAAAAAAAAAAATAAAAAAAAAAAAAAAAAAAAAAAGGTTAGAACATGAATAAGACGGGTGCCCGGCCGCAGGCCGGTCACTTAGGTTCAGTTCCGTTTAAAAAAAAAAAAAACAAAAAACAAAACGTACCAATACAAAGTACTCTTATTCATATTAGAAGATATTGTAAAATAACAATTAATTAAATTTTTTTTTTTTTTTTTTCACTTACACATTAGGCCCGTCGCGCCGCGCCACTACTATATGGGGCGAAGGTGCGAAGTCGACGGCGACGACAAAGTACCGAGTCTAAGGAGACTGATGGCGGCGCCACACAGTGGCGTTATGTCTCTATAAAAGTGGTGGTCTTTTATTATGTTATTTATTAATGGTATTATTTTAATATCATATCAATATTGTACCCCGCACAGGGGGGAGGTACGGGTAGGTAGTGACGAAAAATAATGATACGGGACTCTTACGAGGTCTCGCAATCGGAATGAGTACACTTTAAATATTTTAACGAGGTAAAATTTAAGGGCATTGAGGGTCTGGTGCCAGTGGTGGTTGATTAGATCCACACACTATACTTTTTATAATTATGTGGCGTTATGTCTCTATAAAAGTGGTGGTCTTTCATTATGTTATTTATTAATGGTATTTTTTTAATATCATATCAATATTGTACCCCGCACAGGGGGGAGGTACGGGTAGGTAGTGACGAAAAATAACGATACGGGACTCTTACGAGGTCTCGTCATCGAATAATCAATACACGAACTGCCCACACACTTGTAAATATAGACGCGCAAGATCGTTACACGAACCGCTTACCATTATAGTAAACTACTATGCAAACACACATAACATATACGCAATAAGGGAACTTTAAATTGGAGATTTTACCCTACCACACCCGTCGGTCTCATTCTGAAA
The DNA here is from genome assembly GCF_905163445.1 of Pararge aegeria. Taxonomy (NCBI): domain Eukaryota; kingdom Metazoa; phylum Arthropoda; class Insecta; order Lepidoptera; family Nymphalidae; genus Pararge; species Pararge aegeria. The sequence continues at coordinate 18,204,776 of NC_053195.1, forward strand.
ACTATTCAAAATAATTGCTATTTTTCATTCTCATTCAAATATAAATAATAGTAAATAATATATAATTTTCGACTGAACTGAACCCAAGTGCCCGGCCTGTGGCCGGGCACCCCTCGTATTCATGTTCTAACCTAACCTAACCTAAATCTAGTTTTGACACCTTTAGACTTTAGATTCAAGATTTAATGTGAATATATGCATTAATAAAAACTCATTACTATTTTAATACTAGTTATGCTGCTGTTGATGCACTGATGAAAGCCAGATAGCTAGATCAGTGTTTAGTTAGTCGTAGTTGCCGGTGGGCTGAGGTCTAAAGGAATCCAAACTAGTTTTAAAAGGTTTGGATAGGTTAGGTTAGGTTAGAACATGAATAAGACGGGTGCCCGGCCGCAGGCCGGTCACTTAGGTTCAGTTCCGTTTAAAAAAAAAAAAAACAAAAAACAAAACGTACCAATACAAAGTACTCTTATTCATAATATTAGAAGATATTGTAAAATAACAATTAATTTAATTTTTTTTTTTTTTTTTTTCACTTACACATTAGCCTCGTCGCGCCGCGACATTACTATATGGGGCGAAGGTGCGAAGTCGACGGCGACGACAAAGTACCGAGTCTAAGGAGACTGATGGCGGCGCCACCCAGTGGCGTTATGTCTCTATAAAAGTGGTGGTCTTTTATTATGTTATTTATTAATGGTATTATTTTAATATCATATCAATATTGTACCCCGCACAGGGGGGAGGTACGGGTAGGTAGTGACGAAAAATAACGATACGGGACTCTTACGAGGTCTCGCAATCGGAATGAGTACACTTTAAATATTTTAACGAGGTAAAATTTAAGGGCATTGAGGGTCTGGTGCCAGTGGTGGTTGATTAGATCCACACACTATACTTTTTATAATTATGTGGCGTTATGTCTCTATAAAAGTGGTGGTCTTTTATTATGTTATTTATTAATGGTATTTTTTTAATATCATATCAATATTGTACCCCGCACGGGGGGAGGTAGGGGGGTAGGTAGTGACGAAAAATAACGATACGGGACTCTTACGAGGTCTCGTAATCGGAATGAGTTTCTGCGACTACCATTGTTTGTCGCGGGTAACGGGGAATCAGGGTTCGATTCCGGTGAGGGAGCCTGAGAAACTGCTACCACATCCAAGGAAGGCAGCAGGCGCGCAAATTACCCACTCCCTGCACGGGGGGGGGAGGTACGGGTAGGTAGTGACGAAAAATAACGATACGGGACTCTTACGAGGTCTCGTCATCGAATAATCAATACACGAACTGCCCACACACTTGTAAATATAGACGCGCAAGATCGTTACACGAACCGCTTACCATTATAGTAAACTACTATGCAAACACACATAACATATACGCAATAAGGGAACTTTAAATTGGAGATTTTACCCTACCACACCCGTTTGTCTCATTCTGAAAACTATTCAAAATAATTGCTATTTTTCATTCTCATTCAAATATAAATAATAGTAAATAATATATAATTTTCGACTGAACTGAACCCAAGTGCCCGGCCTGTGGCCGGGCACCCCTCGTATTCATGTTCTAACCTAACCTAACCTAAATCTAGTTTTGACACCTTTAGACTTTAGATTCAAGATTTAATGTGAATATATGCATTAATAAAAACTCATTACTATTTTAATACTAGTTATGCTGCTGTTGATGCACTGATGAAAGCCAGATAGCTAGATCAGTGTTTAGTTAGTCGTAGTTGCCGGTGGGCTGAGGTCTAAAGGAATCCAAACTAGTTTTAAAAGGTTTGGATAGGTTAGGTTAGGTTAGAACATGAATAAGACGGGTGCCCGGCCGCAGGCCGGTCACTTAGGTTCAGTTCCGTTTAAAAAAAAAAAAAACAAAAAACAAAACGTACCAATACAAAGTACTCTTATTCATAATATTAGAAGATATTGTAAAATAACAATTAATTTAATTTTTTTTTTTTTTTTTTTCACTTACACATTAGCCTCGTCGCGCCGCGACATTACTATATGGGGCGAAGGTGCGAAGTCGACGGCGACGACAAAGTACCGAGTCTAAGGAGACTGATGGCGGCGCCACACAGTGGCGTTATGTCTCTATAAAAGTGGTGGTCTTTTATTATGTTATTTATTAATGGTATTATTTTAATATCATATCAATATTGTACCCCGCACAGGGGGGAGGTACGGGTAGGTAGTGACAAAAAATAACGATACGGGACTCTTACGAGGTCTCGCAATCGGAATGAGTACACTTTAAATATTTTAACGAGGTAAAATTTAAGGGCATTGAGGGTCTGGTGCCAGTGGTGGTTGATTAGATCCACACACTATACTTTTTATAATTATGTGGCGTTATGTCTCTATAAAAGTGGTGGTCTTTTATTATGTTATTTATTAATGGTATTTTTTTAATATCATATCAATATTGTACCCCGCACGGGGGGAGGTAGGGGGGTAGGTAGTGACGAAAAATAACGATACGGGACTCTTACGAGGTCTCGTAATCGGAATGAGTTTCTGCGACTACCATTGTTTGTCGCGGGTAACGGGGAATCAGGGTTCGATTCCGGTGAGGGAGCCTGAGAAACTGCTACCACATCCAAGTAAGGCAGCAGGCGCGCAAATTACCCACTCCCTGCACGGGGGGGGGGAGGTACGGGTAGGTAGTGACGAAAAATAACGATACGGGACTCTTACGAGGTCTCGTCATCGAATAATCAATACACGAACTGCCCACACACTTGTAAATATAGACGCGCAAGATCGTTACACGAACCGCTTACCATTATAGTAAACTACTATGCAAACACACATAACATATACGCAATAAGGGAACTTTAAATTGGAGATTTTACCCTACCACACCCGTCTGTCTCATTCTGAAAACTATTCAAAATAATTGCTATTTTTCATTCTCATTCAAATATAAATAATAGTAAATAATATATAATTTTCGACTGAACTGAACCCAAGTGCCCGGCCTGTGGCCGGGCACCCCTCGTATTCATGTTCTAACCTAACCTAACCTAAATCTAGTTTTGACACCTTTAGACTTTAGATTCAAGATTTAATGTGAATATATGCATTAATAAAAACTCATTACTATTTTAATACTAGTTATGCTGCTGTTGATGCACTGATGAAAGCCAGATAGCTAGATCAGTGTTTAGTTCGTCGTAGTTGCCGGTGGGCTGAGGTCTAAAGGAATCCAAACTAGTTTTAAAAGGTTTGGATAGGTTAGGTTAGGTTAGAACATGAATAAGACGGGTGCCCGGCCGCAGGCCGGTCACTTAGGTTCAGTTCCGTTTAAAAAAAAAAAAAACAAAAAACAAAACGTACCAATACAAAGTACTCTTATTCATATTAGAAGATATTGTAAAATAACAATTAATTTAATTTTTTTTTTTTTTTTTTTTTCACTTACACATTAGGCCCGTCGCGCCGCGCCACTACTATATGGGGCGAAGGTTCGAAGTCGACGGCGACGACAAAGTACCGAGTCTAAGGAGACTGATGGCGGCGCCACCCAGTGGCGTTATGTCTCTATAAAAGTGGTGGTCTTTTATTATGTTATTTATTAATGGTATTATTTTAATATCATATCAATATTGTACCCCGCACAGGGGGGAGGTACGGGTAGGTAGTGACGAAAAATAACGATACGGGACTCTTACGAGGTCTCGCAATCGGAATGAGTACACTTTAAATATTTTAACGAGGTAAAATTTAAGGGCATTGAGGGTCTGGTGCCAGTGGTGGTTGATTAGATCCACACACTATACTTTTTATAATTATGTGGCGTTATGTCTCTATAAAAGTGGTGGTCTTTTATTATGTTATTTATTAATGGTATTTTTTTAATATCATATCAATATTGTACCCCGCACGGGGGGAGGTAGGGGGGTAGGTAGTGACGAAAAATAACGATACGGGACTCTTACGAGGTCTCGTAATCGGAATGAGTTTCTGCGACTACCATTGTTTGTCGCGGGTAACGGGGAATCAGGGTTCGATTCCGGTGAGGGAGCCTGAGAAACTGCTACCACATCCAAGGAAGGCAGCAGGCGCGCAAATTACCCACTCCCTGCACGGGGGGGGGAGGTACGGGTAGGTAGTGACGAAAAATAACGATACGGGACTCTTACGAGGTCTCGTCATCGAATAATCAATACACGAACTGCCCACACACTTGTAAATATAGACGCGCAAGATCGTTACACGAACCGCTTACCATTATAGTAAACTACTATGCAAACACACATAACATATACGCAATAAGGGAACTTTAAATTGGAGATTTTACCCTACCACACCCGTTTGTCTCATTCTGAAAACTATTCAAAATAATTGCTATTTTTCATTCTCATTCAAATATAAATAATAGTAAATAATATATAATTTTCGACTGAACTGAACCCAAGTGCCCGGCCTGTGGCCGGGCACCCCTCGTATTCATGTTCTAACCTAACCTAACCTAAATCTAGTTTTGACACCTTTAGACTTTAGATTCAAGATTTAATGTGAATATATGCATTAATAAAAACTCATTACTATTTTAATACTAGTTATGCTGCTGTTGATGCACTGATGAAAGCCAGATAGCTAGATCAGTGTTTAGTTAGTCGTAGTTGCCGGTGGGCTGAGGTCTAAAGGAATCCAAACTAGTTTTAAAAGGTTTGGATAGGTTAGGTTAGGTTAGAACATGAATAAGACGGGTGCCCGGCCGCAGGCCGGTCACTTAGGTTCAGTTCCGTTTAAAAAAAAAAAAAACAAAAAACAAAACGTACCAATACAAAGTACTCTTATTCATAATATTAGAAGATATTGTAAAATAACAATTAATTTAATTTTTTTTTTTTTTTTTTTCACTTACACATTTACCTCGTCGCGCCGCGAAATTACTATATGGGGCGAAGGTGCGAAGTCGACGGCGACGACAAAGTACCGAGTCTAAGGAGACTGATGGCGGCGCCACACAGTGGCGTTATGTCTCTATAAAAGTGGTGGTCTTTTATTATGTTATTTATTAATGGTATTATTTTAATATCATATCAATATTGTACCCCGCACAGGGGGGAGGTACGGGTAGGTAGTGACAAAAAATAACGATACGGGACTCTTACGAGGTCTCGCAATCGGAATGAGTACACTTTAAATATTTTAACGAGGTAAAATTTAAGGGCATTGAGGGTCTGGTGCCAGTGGTGGTTGATTAGATCCACACACTATACTTTTTATAATTATGTGGCGTTATGTCTCTATAAAAGTGGTGGTCTTTTATTATGTTATTTATTAATGGTATTTTTTTAATATCATATCAATATTGTACCCCGCACGGGGGGAGGTAGGGGGGTAGGTAGTGACGAAAAATAACGATACGGGACTCTTACGAGGTCTCGTAATCGGAATGAGTTTCTGCGACTACCATTGTTTGTCGCGGGTAACGGGGAATCAGGGTTCGATTCCGGTGAGGGAGCCTGAGAAACTGCTACCACATCCAAGTAAGGCAGCAGGCGCGCAAATTACCCACTCCCTGCACGGGGGGGGGGAGGTACGGGTAGGTAGTGACGAAAAATAACGATACGGGACTCTTACGAGGTCTCGTCATCGAATAATCAATACACGAACTGCCCACACACTTGTAAATATAGACGCGCAAGATCGTTACACGAACCGCTTACCATTATAGTAAACTACTATGCAAACACACATAACATATACGCAATAAGGGAACTTTAAATTGGAGATTTTACCCTACCACACCCGTCTGTCTCATTCTGAAAACTATTCAAAATAATTGCTATTTTTCATTCTCATTCAAATATAAATAATAGTAAATAATATATAATTTTCGACTGAACTGAACCCAAGTGCCCGGCCTGTGGCCGGGCACCCCTCGTATTCATGTTCTAACCTAACCTAACCTAAATCTAGTTTTGACACCTTTAGACTTTAGATTCAAGATTTAATGTGAATATATGCATTAATAAAAACTCATTACTATTTTAATACTAGTTATGCTGCTGTTGATGCACTGATGAAAGCCAGATAGCTAGATCAGTGTTTAGTTAGTCGTAGTTGCCGGTGGGCTGAGGTCTAAAGGAATCCAAACTAGTTTTAAAAGGTTTGGATAGGTTAGGTTAGGTTAGAACATGAATAAGACGGGTGCCCGGCCGCAGGCCGGTCACTTAGGTTCAGTTCCGTTTAAAAAAAAAAAAAACAAAAAACAAAACGTACCAATACAAAGTACTCTTATTCATATTAGAAGATATTGTAAAATAACAATTAATTTAATTTTGTTTTTTTTTTTTTTTCACTTACACATTAGGCCCGTCGCGCCGCGCCACTACTATATGGGGCGAAGGTTCGAAGTCGACGGCGACGACAAAGTACCGAGTCTAAGGAGACTGATGGCGGCGCCACACAGTGGCGTTATGTCTCTATAAAAGTGGTGGTCTTTTATTATGTTATTTATTAATGGTATTATTTTAATATCATATCAATATTGTACCCCGCACAGGGGGGAGGTACGGGTAGGTAGTGACGAAAAATAACGATACGGGACTCTTACGAGGTCTCGCAATCGGAATGAGTACACTTTAAATATTTTAACGAGGTAAAATTTAAGGGCATTGAGGGTCTGGTGCCAGTGGTGGTTGATTAGATCCACACACTATACTTTTTATAATTATGTGGCGTTATGTCTCTATAAAAGTGGTGGTCTTTTATTATGTTATTTATTAATGGTATTTTTTTAATATCATATCAATATTGTACCCCGCACGGGGGGAGGTAGGGGGGTAGGTAGTGACGAAAAATAACGATACGGGACTCTTACGAGGTCTCGTAATCGGAATGAGTTTCTGGGACTACCATTGTTTGTCGCGGGTAACGGGGAATCAGGGTTCGATTCCGGTGAGGGAGCCTGAGAAACTGCTACCACATCCAAGGAAGGCAGCAGGCGCGCAAATTACCCACTCCCTGCACGGGGGGGGGGGAGGTACGGGTAGGTAGTGACGAAAAATAACGATACGGGACTCTTACGAGGTCTCGTCATCGAATAATCAATACACGAACTGCCCACACACTTGTAAATATAGACGCGCAAGATCGTTACACGAACCGCTTACCATTATAGTAAACTACTATGCAAACACACATAACATATACGCAATAAGGGAACTTTAAATTGGAGATTTTACCCTACCACACCCGTCTGTCTCATTCTGAAAACTATTCAAAATAATTGCTATTTTTCATTCTCATTCAAATATAAATAATAGTAAATAATATATAATTTTTGACTGAACTGAACCCAAGTGCCCGGCCTGTGGCCGGGCACCCCTCGTATTCATGTTCTAACCTAACCTAACCTAAATCTAGTTTTGACACCTTTAGACTTTAGATTCAAGATTTAATGTGAATATATGCATTAATAAAAACTCATTACTATTTTAATACTAGTTATGCTGCTGTTGATGCACTGATGAAAGCCAGATAGCTAGATCAGTGTTTAGTTCGTCGTAGTTGCCGGTGGGCTGAGGTCTAAAGGAATCCAAACTAGTTTTAAAAGGTTTGGATAGGTTAGGTTAGGTTAGAACATGAATAAGACGGGTGCCCGGCCGCAGGCCGGTCACTTAGGTTCAGTTCCGTTTAAAAAAAAAAAAAACAAAAAACAAAACGTACCAATACAAAGTACTCTTATTCATATTAGAAGATATTGTAAAATAACAATTAATTTAATTTTTTTTTTTTTTTTTTTTTTTCACTTACACATTAGGCCCGTCGCGCCGCGCCACTACTATATGGGGCGAAGGTGCGAAGTCGACGGCGACGACAAAGTACCGAGTCTAAGGAGACTGATGGCGGCGCCACACAGTGGCGTTATGTCTCTATAAAAGTGGTGGTCTTTTATTATGTTATTTATTAATGGTATTATTTTATATCATATCAATATTGTACCCCGCACAGGGGGGAGGTACGGGTAGGTAGTGACGAAAAATAACGATACGGGACTCTTACGAGGTCTCGCAATCGGAATGAGTACACTTTAAATATTTTAACGAGGTAAAATTTAAGGGCATTGAGGGTCTGGTGCCAGTGGTGGTTGATTAGATCCACACACTATACTTTTTATAATTATGTGGCGTTATGTCTCTATAAAAGTGGTGGTCTTTTATTATGTTATTTATTAATGGTATTTTTTTAATATCATATCAATATTGTACCCCGCACGGGGGGAGGTAGGGGGGTAGGTAGTGACGAAAAATAACGATACGGGACTCTTACGAGGTCTCGTAATCGGAATGAGTTTCTGCGACTACCATTGTTTGTCGCGGGTAACGGGGAATCAGGGTTCGATTCCGGTGAGGGAGCCTGAGAAACTGCTACCACATCCAAGTAAGGCAGCAGGCGCGCAAATTACCCACTCCCTGCACGGGGGGGGGGAGGTACGGGTAGGTAGTGACGAAAAATAACGATACGGGACTCTTACGAGGTCTCGTCATCGAATAATCAATACACGAACTGCCCACACACTTGTAAATATAGACGCGCAAGATCGTTACACGAACCGCTTACCATTATAGTAAACTACTATGCAAACACACATAACATATACGCAATAAGGGAACTTTAAATTGGAGATTTTACCCTACCACACCCGTCTGTCTCATTCTGAAAACTATTCAAAATAATTGCTATTTTTCATTCTCATTCAAATATAAATAATAGTAAATAATATATAATTTTCGACTGAACTGAACCCAAGTGCCCGGCCTGTGGCCGGGCACCCCTCGTATTCATGTTCTAACCTAACCTAACCTAAATCTAGTTTTGACACCTTTAGACTTTAGATTCAAGATTTAATGTGAATATATGCATTAATAAAAACTCATTACTATTTTAATACTAGTTATGCTGCTGTTGATGCACTGATAAAAGCCAGATAGCTAGATCAGTGTTTAGTTCGTCGTAGTTGCCGGTGGGCTGAGGTCTAAAGGAATCCAAACTAGTTTTAAAAGGTTTGGATAGGTTAGGTTAGGTTAGAACATGAATAAGACGGGTGCCCGGCCGCAGGCCGGTCACTTAGGTTCAGTTCCGTTTAAAAAAAAAAAAAACAAAAAACAAAACGTACCAATACAAAGTACTCTTATTCATATTAGAAGATATTGTAAAATAACAATTAATTTAATTTTTTTTTTTTTTTTTTTTCACTTACACATTAGGCCCGTCGCGCCGCGCCACTACTATATGGGGCGAAGGTGCGAAGTCGACGGCGACGACAAAGTACCGAGTCTAAGGAGACTGATGGCGGCGCCACACAGTGGCGTTATGTCTCTATAAAAGTGGTGGTCTTTTATTATGTTATTTATTAATGGTATTATTTTAATATCATATCAATATTGTACCCCGCACAGGGGGGAGGTACGGGTAGGTAGTGACGAAAAATAACGATACGGGACTCTTACGAGGTCTCGCAATCGGAATGAGTACACTTTAAATATTTTAACGAGGTAAAATTTAAGGGCATTGAGGGTCTGGTGCCAGTGGTGGTTGATTAGATCCACACACTATACTTTTTATAATTATGTGGCGTTATGTCTCTATAAAAGTGGTGGTCTTTTATTATGTTATTTATTAATGGTATTTTTTTAATATCATATCAATATTGTACCCCGCACGGGGGGAGGTAGGGGGGTAGGTAGTGACGAAAAATAACGATACGGGACTCTTACGAGGTCTCGTAATCGGAATGAGTTTCTGCGACTACCATTGTTTGTCGCGGGTAACGGGGAATCAGGGTTCGATTCCGGTGAGGGAGCCTGAGAAACTGCTACCACATCCAAGGAAGGCAGCAGGCGCGCAAATTACCCACTCCCTGCACGGGGGGGGGGGAGGTACGGGTAGGTAGTGACGAAAAATAACGATACGGGACTCTTACGAGGTCTCGTCATCGAATAATCAATACACGAACTGCCCACACACTTGTAAATATAGACGCGCAAGATCGTTACACGAACCGCTTACCATTATAGTAAACTACTATGCAAACACACATAACATATACGCAATAAGGGAACTTTAAATTGGAGATTTTACCCTACCACACCCGTCTGTCTCATTCTGAAAACTATTCAAAATAATTGCTATTTTTCATTCTCATTCAAATATAAATAATAGTAAATAATATATAATTTTTGACTGAACTGAACCCAAGTGCCCGGCCTGTGGCCGGGCACCCCTCGTATTCATGTTCTAACCTAACCTAACCTAAATCTAGTTTTGACACCTTTAGACTTTAGATTCAAGATTTAATGTGAATATATGCATTAATAAAAACTCATTACTATTTTAATACTAGTTATGCTGCTGTTGATGCACTGATGAAAGCCAGATAGCTAGATCAGTGTTTAGTTAGTCGTAGTTGCCGGTGGGCTGAGGTCTAAAGGAATCCAAACTAGTTTTAAAAGGTTTGGATAGGTTAGGTTAGGTTAGAACATGAATAAGACGGGTGCCCGGCCGCAGGCCGGTCACTTAGGTTCAGTTCCGTTTAAAAACAAAAAAAACAAAAAACAAAACGTACCAATACAAAGTACTCTTATTCATATTAGAAGATATTGTAAAATAACAATTAATTTAATTTTTTTTTTTTTTTTTTTCACTTACACATTAGGCCCGTCGCGCCGCGCCACTACTATATGGGGCGAAGGTGCGAAGTCGACGGCGACGACAAAGTACCGAGTCTAAGGAGACTGATGGCGGCGCCACACAGTGGCGTTATGTCTCTATAAAAGTGGTGGTCTTTTATTATGTTATTTATTAATGGTATTATTTTAATATCATATCAATATTGTACCCCGCACAGGGGGGGGGGAGGTACGGGTAGGTAGTGACGAAAAATAACGATACGGGACTCTTACGAGGTCTCGCAATCGGAATGAGTACACTTTAAATATTTTAACGAGGTAAAATTTAAGGGCATTGAGGGTCTGGTGCCAGTGGTGGTTGATTAGATCCACACACTATACTTTTTATAATTATGTGGCGTTATGTCTCTATAAAAGTGGTGGTCTTTTATTATGTTATTTATTAATGGTATTTTTTTAATATCATATCAATATTGTACCCCGCACGGGGGGAGGTAGGGGGGTAGGTAGTGACGAAAAATAACGATACGGGACTCTTACGAGGTCTCGTAATCGGAATGAGTTTCTGCGACTACCATTGTTTGTCGCGGGTAACGGGGAATCAGGGTTCGATTCCGGTGAGGGAGCCTGAGAAACTGCTACCACATCCAAGTAAGGCAGCAGGCGCGCAAATTACCCACTCCCTGCACGGGGGGGGGGAGGTACGGGTAGGTAGTGACGAAAAATAACGATACGGGACTCTTACGAGGTCTCGTCATCGAATAATCAATACACGAACTGCCCACACACTTGTAAATATAGACGCGCAAGATCGTTACACGAACCGCTTACCATTATAGTAAACTACTATGCAAACACACATAACATATACGCAATAAGGGAACTTTAAATTGGAGATTTTACCCTACCACACCCGTCTGTCTAATTCTGAAAACTATTCAAAATAATTGCTATTTTTCATTCTCATTCAAATATAAATAATAGTAAATAATATATAATTTTCGACTGAACTGAACCCAAGTGCCCGGCCTGTGGCCGGGCACCCCTCGTATTCATGTTCTAACCTAACCTAACCTAAATCTAGTTTTGACACCTTTAGACTTTAGATTCAAGATTTAATGTGAATATATGCATTAATAAAAACTCATTACTATTTTAATACTAGTTATGCTGCTGTTGATGCACTGATGAAAGCCAGATAGCTAGATCAGTGTTTAGTTCGTCGTAGTTGCCGGTGGGCTGAGGTCTAAAGGAATCCAAACTAGTTTTAAAAGGTTTGGATAGGTTAGGTTAGGTTAGAACATGAATAAGACGGGTGCCCGGCCGCAGGCCGGTCACTTAGGTTCAGTTCCGTTTAAAAAAAAAAAAAACAAAAAACAAAACGTACCAATACAAAGTACTCTTATTCATATTAGAAGATATTGTAAAATAACAATTAATTTAATTTTTTTTTTTTTTTTTTTTTTCACTTACACATTAGGCCCGTCGCGCCGCGCCACTACTATATGGGGCGAAGGTGCGAAGTCGACGGCGACGACAAAGTACCGAGTCTAAGGAGACTGATGGCGGCGCCACACAGTGGCGTTATGTCTCTATAAAAGTGGTGGTCTTTTATTATGTTATTTATTAATGGTATTATTTTAATATCATATCAATATTGTACCCCGCACAGGGGGGAGGTACGGGTAGGTAGTGACGAAAAATAACGATACGGGACTCTTACGAGGTCTCGCAATCGGAATGAGTACACTTTAAATATTTTAACGAGGTAAAATTTAAGGGCATTGAGGGTCTGGTGCCAGTGGTGGTTGATTAGATCCACACACTATACTTTTTATAATTATGTGGCGTTATGTCTCTATAAAAGTGGTGGTCTTTTATTATGTTATTTATTAATGGTATTTTTTTAATATCATATCAATATTGTACCCCGCACGGGGGAGGTAGGGGGGTAGGTAGTGACGAAAAATAACGATACGGGACTCTTACGAGGTCTCGTAATCGGAATGAGTTTCTGCGACTACCATTGTTTGTCGCGGGTAACGGGGAATCAGGGTTCGATTCCGGTGAGGGAGCCTGAGAAACTGCTACCACATCCAAGGAAGGCAGCAGGCGCGCAAATTACCCACTCCCTGCACGGGGGGGGGGGAGGTACGGGTAGGTAGTGACGAAAAATAACGATACGGGACTCTTACGAGGTCTCGTCATCGAATAATCAATACACGAACTGCCCACACACTTGTAAATATAGACGCGCAAGATCGTTACACGAACCGCTTACCATTATAGTAAACTACTATGCAAACACACATAACATATACGCAATAAGGGAACTTTAAATTGGAGATTTTACCCTACCACACCCGTCTGTCTCATTCTGAAAACTATTCAAAATAATTGCTATTTTTCATTCTCATTCAAATATAAATAATAGTAAATAATATATAATTTTCGACTGAACTGAACCCAAGTGCCCGGCCTGTGGCCGGGCACCCCTCGTATTCATGTTCTAACCTAACCTAACCTAAATCTAGTTTTGACACCTTTAGACTTTAGATTCAAGATTTAATGTGAATATATGCATTAATAAAAACTCATTACTATTTTAATACTAGTTATGCTGCTGTTGATGCACTGATGAAAGCCAGATAGCTAGATCAGTGTTTAGTTCGTCGTAGTTGCCGGTGGGCTGAGGTCTAAAGGAATCCAAACTAGTTTTAAAAGGTTTGGATAGGTTAGGTTAGGTTAGAACATGAATAAGACGGGTGCCCGGCCGCAGGCCGGTCACTTAGGTTCAGTTCCGTTTAAAAAAAAAAAAAACAAAAAACAAAACGTACCAATACAAAGTACTCTTATTCATATTAGAAGATATTGTAAAATAACAATTAATTTAATTTTTTTTTTTTTTTTTTTTTTTCACTTACACATTAGGCCCGTCGCGCCGCGCCACTACTATATGGGGCGAAGGTGCGAAGTCGACGGCGACGACAAAGTACCGAGTCTAAGGAGACTGATGGCGGCGCCACACAGTGGCGTTATGTCTCTATAAAAGTGGTGGTCTTTTATTATGTTATTTATTAATGGTATTATTTTAATATCATATCAATATTGTACCCCGCACAGGGGGGAGGTACGGGTAGGTAGTGACGAAAAATAACGATACGGGACTCTTACGAGGTCTCGCAATCGGAATGAGTACACTTTAAATATTTTAACGAGGTAAAATTTAAGGGCATTGAGGGTCTGGTGCCAGTGGTGGTTGATTAGATCCACACACTATACTTTTTATAATTATGTGGCGTTATGTCTCTATAAAAGTGGTGGTCTTTTATTATGTTATTTATTAATGGTATTTTTTTAATATCATATCAATATTGTACCCCGCACGGGGGGAGGTAGGGGGGTAGGTAGTGACGAAAAATAACGATACGGGACTCTTACGAGGTCTCGTAATCGGAATGAGTTTCTGCGACTACCATTGTTTGTCGCGGGTAACGGGGAATCAGGGTTCGATTCCGGTGAGGGAGCCTGAGAAACTGCTACCACATCCAAGGAAGGCAGCAGGCGCGCAAATTACCCACTCCCTGCACGGGGGGGGGGGGAGGTACGGGTAGGTAGTGACGAAAAATAACGATACGGGACTCTTACGAGGTCTCGTCATCGAATAATCAATACACGAACTGCCCACACACTTGTAAATATAGACGCGCAAGATCGTTACACGAACCGCTTACCATTATAGTAAACTACTATGCAAACACACATAACATATACGCAATAAGGGAACTTTAAATTGGAGATTTTACCCTACCACACCCGTCTGTCTCATTCTGAAAACTATTCAAAATAATTGCTATTTTTCATTCTCATTCAAATATAAATAATAGTAAATAATATATAATTTTCGACTGAACTGAACCCAAGTGCCCGGCCTGTGGCCGGGCACCCCTCGTATTCATGTTCTAACCTAACCTAACCTAAATCTAGTTTTGACACCTTTAGACTTTAGATTCAAGATTTAATGTGAATATATGCATTAATAAAAACTCATTACTATTTTAATACTAGTTATGCTGCTGTTGATGCACTGATAAAAGCCAGATAGCTAGATCAGTGTTTAGTTCGTCGTAGTTGCCGGTGGGCTGAGGTCTAAAGGAATCCAAACTAGTTTTAAAAGGTTTGGATAGGTTAGGTTAGGTTAGAACATGAATAAGACGGGTGCCCGGCCGCAGGCCGGTCACTTAGGTTCAGTTCCGTTTAAAAAAAAAAAAAACAAAAAACAAAACGTACCAATACAAAGTACTCTTATTCATATTAGAAGATATTGTAAAATAACAATTAATTTAATTTTTTTTTTTTTTTTTTTTTCACTTACACATTAGGCCCGTCGCGCCGCGCCACTACTATATGGGGCGAAGGTGCGAAGTCGACGGCGACGACAAAGTACCGAGTCTAAGGAGACTGATGGCGGCGCCACACAGTGGCGTTATGTCTCTATAAAAGTGGTGGTCTTTTATTATGTTATTTATTAATGGTATTATTTTAATATCATATCAATATTGTACCCCGCACAGGGGGGAGGTACGGGTAGGTAGTGACGAAAAATAACGATACGGGACTCTTACGAGGTCTCGCAATCGGAATGAGTACACTTTAAATATTTTAACGAGGTAAAATTTAAGGGCATTGAGGGTCTGGTGCCAGTGGTGGTTGATTAGATCCACACACTATACTTTTTATAATTATGTGGCGTTATGTCTCTATAAAAGTGGTGGTCTTTTATTATGTTATTTATTAATGGTATTTTTTTAATATCATATCAATATTGTACCCCGCACGGGGGGAGGTAGGGGGGTAGGTAGTGACGAAAAATAACGATACGGGACTCTTACGAGGTCTCGTAATCGGAATGAGTTTCTGCGACTACCATTGTTTGTCGCGCGTAACGTCGAATCAGGGTTCGATTCCGGTGAGGGAGCCTGAGAAACTGCTACCACATCCAAGGAAGGCAGCAGGCGCGCAAATTACCCACTCCCTGCACGGGGGGGGGGGGAGGTACGGGTAGGTAGTGACGAAAAATAACGATACGGGACTCTTACGAGGTCTCGTCATCGAATAATCAATACACGAACTGCCCACACACTTGTAAATATAGACGCGCAAGATCGTTACACGAACCGCTTACCATTATAGTAAACTACTATGCAAACACACATAACATATACGCAATAAGGGAACTTCAAATTGGAGATTTTACCCTACCACACCCGTCTGTCTCATTCTGAAAACTATTCAAAATAATTGCTATTTTTCATTCTCATTCAAATATAAATAATAGTAAATAATATATAATTTTCGACTGAACTGAACCCAAGTGCCCGGCCTGTGGCCGGGCACCCCTCGTATTCATGTTCTAACCTAACCTAACCTAAATCTAGTTTTGACACCTTTAGACTTTAGATTCAAGATTTAATGTGAATATATGCATTAATAAAAACTCATTACTATTTTAATACTAGTTATGCTGCTGTTGATGCACTGATGAAAGCCAGATAGCTAGATCAGTGTTTAGTTAGTCGTAGTTGCCGGTGGGCTGAGGTCTAAAGGAATCCAAACTAGTTTTAAAAGGTTTGGATAGGTTAGGTTAGGTTAGAACATGAATAAGACGGGTGCCCGGCCGCAGGCCGGTCACTTAGGTTCAGTTCCGTTTAAAAACAAAAAAAACAAAAAACAAAACGTACCAATACAAAGTACTCTTATTCATATTAGAAGATATTGTAAAATAACAATTAATTTAATTTTTTTTTTTTTTTTTTTCACTTAAACATTAGGCCCGTCGCGCCGCGCCACTACTATATGGGGCGAAGGTGCGAAGTCGACGGCGACGACAAAGTACCGAGTCTAAGGAGACTGATGGCGGCGCCACACAGTGGCGTTATGTCTCTATAAAAGTGGTGGTCTTTTATTATGTTATTTATTAATGGTATTATTTTAATATCATATCAATATTGTACCCCGCACAGGGGGGAGGTACGGGTAGGTAGTGACGAAAAATAACGATACGGGACTCTTACGAGGTCTCGCAATCGGAATGAGTACACTTTAAATATTTTAACGAGGTAAAATTTAAGGGCATTGAGGGTCTGGTGCCAGTGGTGGTTGATTAGATCCACACACTATACTTTTTATAATTATGTGGCGTTATGTCTCTATAAAAGTGGTGGTCTTTTATTATGTTATTTATTAATGGTATTTTTTTAATATCATATCAATATTGTACCCCGCACGGGGGGAGGTAGGGGGGTAGGTAGTGACGAAAAATAACGATACGGGACTCTTACGAGGTCTCGCAATCGGAATGAGTACACTTTAAATATTTTAACGAGGTAAAATTTAAGGGCATTGAGGGTCTGGTGCCAGTGGTGGTTGATTAGATCCACACACTATACTTTTTATAATTATGTGGCGTTATGTCTCTATAAAAGTGGTGGTCTTTTATTATGTTATTTATTAATGGTATTTTTTTAATATCATATCAATATTGTACCCCGCACGGGGGGAGGTAGGGGGGTAGGTAGTGACGAAAAATAACGATACGGGACTCTTACGAGGTCTCGTAATCGGAATGAGTTTCTGCGACTACCATTGTATGTCGCGGGTAACGGGGAATCAGGGTTCGATTCCGGTGAGGGAGCCTGAAAAACTGCTACCACATCCAAGGAAGGCAGCAGGCGCGCAAATTACCCACTCCCTGCACGGGGGGGGGGAGGTACGGGTAGGTAGTGACGAAAAATAACGATACGGGACTCTTACGAGGTCTCGTCATCGAATAATCAATACACGAACTGCCCACACACTTGTAAATATAGACGCGCAAGATCGTTACACGAACCGCTTACCATTATAGTAAACTACTATGCAAACACACATAACATATACGCAATAAGGGAACTTTAAATTGGAGATTTTACCCTACCACACCCGTCTGTCTCATTCTGAAAACTATTCAAAATAATTGCTATTTTTCATTCTCATTCAAATATAAATAATAGTAAATAATATATAATTTTCGACTGAACTGAACCCAAGTGCCCGGCCTGTGGCCGGGCACCCCTCGTATTCATGTTCTAACCTAACCTAACCTAAATCTAGTTTTGACACCTTTAGACTTTAGATTCAAGATTTAATGTGAATATATGCATTAATAAAAACTCATTACTATTTTAATACTAGTTATGCTGCTGTTGATGCACTGATGAAAGCCAGATAGCTAGATCAGTGTTTAGTTAGTCGTAGTTGCCGGTGGGCTGAGGTCTAAAGGAATCCAAACTAGTTTTAAAAGGTTTGGATAGGTTAGGTTAGGTTAGAACATGAATAAGACGGGTGCCCGGCCGCAGGCCGGTCACTTAGGTTCAGTTCCGTTTAAAAAAAAAAAAAACAAAAAACAAAACGTACCAATACAAAGTACTCTTATTCATATTAGAAGATATTGTAAAATAACAATTAATTTTTTTTTTTTTTTTTTTATTTTTCACTTACACATTAGGCCCGTCGCGCCGCGCCACTACTATATGGGGCGAAGGTGCGAAGTCGACGGCGACGACAAAGTACCGAGTCTAAGGAGACTGATGGCGGCGCCACACAGTGGCGTTATGTCTCTATAAAAGTGGTGGTCTTTTATTATGTTATTTATTAATGGTATTATTTTAATATCATATCAATATTGTACCCCGCACAGGGGGGAGGTACGGGTAGGTAGTGACGAAAAATAACGATACGGGACTCTTACGAGGTCTCGCAATCGGAATGAGTACACTTTAAATATTTTAACGAGGTAAAATTTAAGGGCATTGAGGGTCTGGTGCCAGTGGTGGTTGATTAGATCCACACACTATACTTTTTATAATTATGTGGCGTTATGTCTCTATAAAAGTGGTGGTCTTTTATTATGTTATTTATTAATGGTATTTTTTTAATATCATATCAATATTGTACCCCGCACGGGGGGAGGTAGGGGGGTAGGTAGTGACGAAAAATAACGATACGGGACTCTTACGAGGTCTCGTAATCGGAATGAGTTTCTGCGACTACCATTGTTTGTCGCGGGTAACGGGGAATCAGGGTTCGATTCCGGTGAGGGAGCCTGAGAAACTGCTACCACATCCAAGGAAGGCAGCAGGCGCGCAAATTACCCACTCCCTGCACGGGGGGGGGGAGGTACGGGTAGGTAGTGACGAAAAATAACGATACGGGACTCTTACGAGGTCTCGTCATCGAATAATCAATACACGAACTGCCCACACACTTGTAAATATAGACGCGCAAGATCGTTACACGAACCGCTTACCATTATAGTAAACTACTATGCAAACACACATAACATATACGCAATAAGGGAACTTTAAATTGGAGATTTTACCCTACCGCACCCGTCTGTCTCATTCTGAAAACTATTCAAAATAATTGCTATTTTTCATTCTCATTCAAATATAAATAATAGTAAATAATATATAATTTTCGACTGAACTGAACCCAAGTGCCCGGCCTGTGGCCGGGCACCCCTCGTATTCATGTTCTAACCTAACCTAACCTAAATCTAGTTTTGACACCTTTAGACTTTAGATTCAAGATTTAATGTGAATATATGCATTAATAAAAACTCATTACTATTTTAATACTAGTTATGCTGCTGTTGATGCACTGATGAAAGCCAGATAGCTAGATCAGTGTTTAGTTCGTCGTAGTTGCCGGTGGGCTGAGGTCTAAAGGAATCCAAACTAGTTTTAAAAGGTTTGGATAGGTTAGGTTAGGTTAGAACATGAATAAGACGGGTGCCCGGCCGCAGGCCGGTCACTTAGGTTCAGTTCCGTTTAAAAAAAAAAAAAAACAAAACGTACCAATACAAAGTACTCTTATTCATAATATTAGAAGATATTGTAAAATAACAATTAATTTAATTTTTTTTTTTTTTTTTTTCACTTACACATTAGGCCCGTCGCGCCGCGCCACTACTATATGGGGCGAAGGTGCGAAGTCGACGGCGACGACAAAGTACCGAGTCTAAGGAGACTGATGGCGGCGCCACACAGTGGCGTTATGTCTCTATAAAAGTGGTGGTCTTTTATTATGTTATTTATTAATGGTATTATTTTAATATCATATCAATATTGTACCCCGCACAGGGGGGAGGTACGGGTAGGTAGTGACGAAAAATAACGATACGGGACTCTTACGAGGTCTCGCAATCGGAATGAGTACACTTTAAATATTTTAACGAGGTAAAATTTAAGGGCATTGAGGGTCTGGTGCCAGTGGTGGTTGATTAGATCCACACACTATACTTTTTATAATTATGTGGCGTTATGTCTCTATAAAAGTGGTGGTCTTTTATTATGTTATTTATTAATGGTATTTTTTTAATATCATATCAATATTGTACCCCGCACGGGGGGAGGTAGGGGGGTAGGTAGTGACGAAAAATAACGATACGGGACTCTTACGAGGTCTCGTAATCGGAATGAGTTTCTGCGACTACCATTGTTTGTCGCGGGTAACGGGGAATCAGGGTTCGATTCCGGTGAGGGAGCCTGAGAAACTGCTACCACATCCAAGGAAGGCAGCAGGCGCGCAAATTACCCACTCCCTGCACGGGGGGGGGAGGTACGGTTAGGTAGTGACGAAAAATAACGATACGGGACTCTTACGAGGTCTCGTCATCGAATAATCAATACACGAACTGCCCACACACTTGTAAATATAGACGCGCAAGATCGTTACACGAACCGCTTACCATTATAGTAAACTACTATGCAAACACACATAACATATACGCAATAAGGGAACTTTAAATTGGAGATTTTACCCTACCACACCCGTCTGTCTCATTCTGAAAACTATTCAAAATAATTGCTATTTTTCATTCTCATTCAAATATAAATAATAGTAAATAATATATAATTTTCGACTGAACTGAACCCAAGTGCCCGGCCTGTGGCCGGGCACCCCTCGTATTCATGTTCTAACCTAACCTAACCTAAATCTAGTTTTGACACCTTTAGACTTTAGATTCAAGATTTAATGTGAATATATGCATTAATAAAAACTCATTACTATTTTAATACTAGTTATGCTGCTGTTGATGCACTGATGAAAGCCAGATAGCTAGATCAGTGTTTAGTTAGTCGTAGTTGCCGGTGGGCTGAGGTCTAAAGGAATCCAAACTAGTTTTAAAAGGTTTGGATAGGTTAGGTTAGGTTAGAACATGAATAAGACGGGTGCCCGGCCGCAGGCCGGTCACTTAGGTTCAGTTCCGTTTAAAAAAAAAAAAAACAAAAAACAAAACGTACCAATACAAAGTACTCTTATTCATATTAGAAGATATTGTAAAATAACAATTAATTTAATTTTTTTTTTTTTTTTTTTCACTTACACATTAGGCCCGTCGCGCCGCGCCACTACTATATGGGGCGAAGGTGCGAAGTCGACGGCGACGACAAAGTACCGAGTCTAAGGAGACTGATGGCGGCGCCACACAGTGGCGTTATGTCTCTATAAAAGTGGTGGTCTTTTATTATGTTATTTATTAATGGTATTATTTTAATATCATATCAATATTGTACCCCGCACAGGGGGGAGGTACGGGTAGGTAGTGACGAAAAATAACGATACGGGACTCTTACGAGGTCTCGCAATCGGAATGAGTACACTTTAAATATTTTAACGAGGTAAAATTTAAGGGCATTGAGGGTCTGGTGCCAGTGGTGGTTGATTAGATCCACACACTATACTTTTTATAATTATGTGGCGTTATGTCTCTATAAAAGTGGTGGTCTTTTATTATGTTATTTATTAATGGTATTTTTTTAATATCATATCAATATTGTACCCCGCACGGGGGGAGGTAGGGGGGTAGGTAGTGACGAAAAATAACGATACGGGACTCTTACGAGGTCTCGTAATCGGAATGAGTTTCTGCGACTACCATTGTTTGTCGCGGGTAACGGGGAATCAGGGTTCGATTCCGGTGAGGGAGCCTGAGAAACTGCTACCACATCCAAGGAAGGCAGCAGGCGCGCAAATTACCCACTCCCTGCACGGGGGGGGGGGGAGGTACGGGTAGGTAGTGACGAAAAATAACGATACGGGACTCTTACGAGGTCTCGTCATCGAATAATCAATACACGAACTGCCCACACACTTGTAAATATAGACGCGCAAGATCGTTACACGAACCGCTTACCATTATAGTAAACTACTATGCAAACACACATAACATATACGCAATAAGGGAACTTTAAATTGGAGATTTTACCCTACCACACCCGTCTGTCTCATTCTGAAAACTATTCAAAATAATTGCTATTTTTCATTCTCATTCAAATATAAATAATAGTAAATAATATATAATTTTCGACTGAACTGAACCCAAGTGCCCGGCCTGTGGCCGGGCACCCCTCGTATTCATGTTCTAACCTAACCTAACCTAAATCTAGTTTTGACACCTTTAGACTTTAGATTCAAGATTTAATGTGAATATATGCATTAATAAAAACTCATTACTATTTTAATACTAGTTATGCTGCTGTTGATGCACTGATGAAAGCCAGATAGCTAGATCAGTGTTTAGTTAGTCGTAGTTGCCGGTGGGCTGAGGTCTAAAGGAATCCAAACTAGTTTTAAAAGGTTTGGATAGGTTAGGTTAGGGTAGAACATGAATAAGACGGGTGCCCGGCCGCAGGCCAGTCACTTAGGTTCAGTTCCGTTTAAAAAAAAAAAAAACAAAAAACAAAACGTACCAATACAAAGTACTCTTATTCATATTAGAAGATATTGTAAAATAACAATTAATTTAATTTTTTTTTTTTTTTTTTTTTTCACTTACACATTAGGCCCGTCGCGCCGCGCCACTACTATATGGGGCGAAGGTGCGAAGTCGACGGCGACGACAAAGTACCGAGTCTAAGGAGACTGATGGCGGCGCCACACAGTGGCGTTATGTCTCTATAAAAGTGGTGGTCTTTTATTATGTTATTTATTAATGGTATTATTTTAATATCATATCAATATTGTACCCCGCACAGGGGGGAGGTACGGGTAGGTAGTGACGAAAAATAATGATACGGGACTCTTACGAGGTCTCGCAATCGGAATGAGTACACTTTAAATATTTTAACGAGGTAAAATTTAAGGGCATTGAGGGTCTGGTGCCAGTGGTGGTTGATTAGATCCACACACTATACTTTTTATAATTATGTGGCGTTATGTCTCTATAAAAGTGGTGGTCTTTTATTATGTTATTTATTAATGGTATTTTTTTAATATCATATCAATATTGTACCCCGCACGGGGGGAGGTAGGGGGGTAGGTAGTGACGAAAAATAACGATACGGGACTCTTACGAGGTCTCGTAATCGGAATGAGTTTCTGCGACTACCATTGTTTGTCGCGGGTAACGGGGAATCAGGGTTCGATTCCGGTGAGGGAGCCTGAGAAACTGCTACCACATCCAAGGAAGGCAGCAGGCGCGCAAATTACCCACTCCCTGCACGGGGGGGGGAGGTACGGTTAGGTAGTGACGAAAAATAACGATACGGGACTCTTACGAGGTCTCGTCATCGAATAATCAATACACGAACTGCCCACACACTTGTAAATATAGACGCGCAAGATCGTTACACGAACCGCTTACCATTATGGTAAACTACTATGCAAACACACATAACATATACGCAATAAGGGAACTTTAAATTGGAGATTTTACCCTACCACACACGTCTGTCTCATTCTGAAAACTATTCAAAATAATTGCTATTTTTCATTCTCATTCAAATATAAATAATAGTAAATAATATATAATTTTCGACTGAACTGAACCCAAGTGCCCGGCCTGTGGCCGGGCACCCCTCGTATTCATGTTCTAACCTAACCTAACCTAAATCTAGTTTTGACACCTTTAGACTTTAGATTCAAGATTTAATGTGAATATATGCATTAATAAAAACTCATTACTATTTTAATACTAGTTATGCTGCTGTTGATGCACTGATGAAAGCCAGATAGCTAGATCAGTGTTTAGTTAGTCGTAGTTGCCGGTGGGCTGAGGTCTAAAGGAATCCAAACTAGTTTTAAAAGGTTTGGATAGGTTAGGTTAGGTTAGAACATGAATAAGACGGGTGCCCGGCCGCAGGCCGGTCACTTAGGTTCAGTTCCGTTTAAAAAAAAAAAAAACAAAAAACAAAACGTACCAATACAAAGTACTCTTATTCATATTAGAAGATATTGTAAAATAACAATTAATTTAATTTTTTTTTTTTTTTTTTTTCACTTACACATTAGGCCCGTCGCGCCGCGCCACTACTATATGGGGCGAAGGTGCGAAGTCGACGGCGACGACAAAGTACCGAGTCTAAGGAGACTGATGGCGGCGCCACACAGTGGCGTTATGTCTCTATAAAAGTGGTGGTCTTTTATTATGTTATTTATTAATGGTATTATTTTAATATCATATCAATATTGTACCCCGCACAGGGGGGAGGTACGGGTAGGTAGTGACGAAAAATAACGATACGGGACTCTTACGAGGTCTCGCAATCGGAATGAGTACACTTTAAATATTTTAACGAGGTAAAATTTAAGGGCATTGAGGGTCTGGTGCCAGTGGTGGTTGATTAGATCCACACACTATACTTTTTATAATTATGTGGCGTTATGTCTCTATAAAAGTGGTGGTCTTTTATTATGTTATTTATTAATGGTATTTTTTTAATATCATATCAATATTGTACCCCGCACGGGGGGAGGTAGGGGGGTAGGTAGTGACGAAAAATAACGATACGGGACTCTTACGAGGTCTCGTAATCGGAATGAGTTTCTGCGACTACCATTGTTTGTCGCGGGTAACGGGGAATCAGGGTTCGATTCCGGTGAGGGAGCCTGAGAAACTGCTACCACATCCAAGGAAGGCAGCAGGCGCGCAAATTACCCACTCCCTGCACGGGGGGGGGGGGAGGTACGGGTAGGTAGTGACGAAAAATAACGATACGGGACTCTTACGAGGTCTCGTCATCGAATAATCAATACACGAACTGCCCACACACTTGTAAATATAGACGCGCAAGATCGTTACACGAACCGCTTACCATTATAGTAAACTACTATGCAAACACACATAACATATACGCAATAAGGGAACTTTAAATTGGAGATTTTACCCTACCACACCCGTCTGTCTCATTCTGAAAACTATTCAAAATAATTGCTATTTTTCATTCTCATTCAAATATAAATAATAGTAAATAATATATAATTTTCGACTGAACTGAACCCAAGTGCCCGGCCTGTGGCCGGGCACCCCTCGTATTCATGTTCTAACCTAACCTAACCTAAATCTAGTTTTGACACCTTTAGACTTTAGATTCAAGATTTAATGTGAATATATGCATTAATAAAAACTCATTACTATTTTAATACTAGTTATGCTGCTGTTGATGCACTGATGAAAGCCAGATAGCTAGATCAGTGTTTAGTTAGTCGTAGTTGCCGGTGGGCTGAGGTCTAAAGGAATCCAAACTAGTTTTAAAAGGTTTGGATAGGTTAGGTTAGGTTAGAACATGAATAAGACGGGTGCCCGGCCGCAGGCCGGTCATTTAGGTTCAGTTCCGTTTAAAAAAAAAAAAAACAAAAAACAAAACGTACCAATACAAAGTACTCTTATTCATATTAGAAGATATTGTAAAATAACAATTAATTTAATTTTTTTTTTTTTTTTTTTTTTCACTTACACGTTAGGCCCGTCGCGCCGCGCCACTACTATATGGGGCGAAGGTGCGAAGTCGACGGCGACGACAAAGTACCGAGTCTAAGGAGACTGATGGCGGCGCCACACAGTGGCGTTATGTCTCTATAAAAGTGGTGGTCTCTTATTATGTTATTTATAAATGGTATTATTTTAATATCATATCAATATTGTACCCCGCACAGGGGGGAGGTACGGGTAGGTAGTGACGAAAAATAACGATACGGGACTCTTACGAGGTCTCGCAATCGGAATGAGTACACTTTAAATATTTTAACGAGGTAAAATTTAAGGGCATTGAGGGTCTGGTGCCAGTGGTGGTTGATTAGATCCACACACTATACTTTTTATAATTATGTGGCGTTATGTCTCTATAAAAGTGGTGGTCTTTTATTATGTTATTTATTAATGGTATTTTTTTAATATCATATCAATATTGTACCCCGCACGGGGGGAGGTAGGGGGGTAGGTAGTGACGAAAAATAACGATACGGGACTCTTACGAGGTCTCGTAATCGGAATGAGTTTCTGCGACTACCATTGTTTGTCGCGGGTAACGGGGAATCAGGGTTCGATTCCGGTGAGGGAGCCTGAGAAACTGCTACCACATCCAAGGAAGGCAGCAGGCGCGCAAATTACCCACTCCCTGCACGGGGGGGGGGGGAGGTACGGGTAGGTAGTGACGAAAAATAACGATACGGGACTCTTACGAGGTCTCGTCATCGAATAATCAATACACGAACTGCCCACACACTTGTAAATATAGACGCGCAAGATCGTTACACGAACCGCTTACCATTATAGTAAACTACTATGCAAACACACATAACATATACGCAATAAGGGAACTTTAAATTGGAGATTTTACCCTACCACAACCGTCTGTCTCATTCTGAAAACTATTCAAAATAATTGCTATTTTTCATTCTCATTCAAATATAAATAATAGTAAATAATATATAATTTTCGACTGAACTGAACCCAAGTGCCCGGCCTGTGGCCGGGCACCCCTCGTATTCATGTTCTAACCTAACCTAACCTAAATCTAGTTTTGACACCTTTAGACTTTAGATTCAAGATTTAATGTGAATATATGCATTAATAAAAACTCATTACTATTTTAATACTAGTTATGCTGCTGTTGATGCACTGATGAAAGCCAGATAGCTAGATCAGTGTTTAGTTAGTCGTAGTTGCCGGTGGGCTGAGGTCTAAAGGAATCCAAACTAGTTTTAAAAGGTTTGGATAGGTTAGGTTAGGTTAGAACATGAATAAGACGGGTGCCCGGCCGCAGGCCGGTCACTTAGGTTCAGTTCCGTTTAAAAAAAAAAAAAAACAAAAAACAAAACGTACCAATACAAAGTACTCTTATTCATAATATTAGAAGATATTGTAAAATAACAATTAATTTAATTTTTTTTTTTTTTTTTTTCACTTACACATTAGGCCCGTCGCGCCGCGCCACTACTATATGGGGCGAAGGTGCGAAGTCGACGGCGACGACAAAGTACCGAGTCTAAGGAGACTGATGGCGGCGCCACACAGTGGCGTTATGTCTCTATAAAAGTGGTGGTCTTTTATTATGTTATTTATTAATGGTATTATTTTAATATCATATCAATATTGTACCCCGCACAGGGGGGAGGTACGGGTAGGTAGTGACGAAAAATAACGATACGGGACTCTTACGAGGTCTCGTCATCGAATAATCAATACACGAACTGCCCACACACTTGTAAATATAGACGCGCAAGATCGTTACACGAACCGCTTACCATTATAGTAAACTACTATGCAAACACACATAACATATACGCAATAAGGGAACTTTAAATTGGAGATTTTACCCTACCGCACCCGTCTGTCTCATTCTGAAAACTATTCAAAATAATTGCTATTTTTCATTCTCATTCAAATATAAATAATAGTAAATAATATATAATTTTCGACTGAACTGAACCCAAGTGCCCGGCCTGTGGCCGGGCACCCCTCGTATTCATGTTCTAACCTAACCTAACCTAAATCTAGTTTTGACACCTTTAGACTTTAGATTCAAGATTTAATGTGAATATATGCATTAATAAAAACTCATTACTATTTTAATACTAGTTATGCTGCTGTTGATGCACTGATGAAAGCCAGATAGCTAGATCAGTGTTTAGTTCGTCGTAGTTGCCGGTGGGCTGAGGTCTAAAGGAATCCAAACTAGTTTTAAAAGGTTTGGAGAGGTTAGGTTAGGTTAGAACATGAATAAGACGGGTGCCCGGCCGCAGGCCGGTCACTTAGGTTCAGTTCCGTTTAAAAAAAAAAAAAAACAAAACGTACCAATACAAAGTACTCTTATTCATAATATTAGAAGATATTGTAAAATAACAATTAATTTAATTTTTTTTTTTTTTTTTTTCACTTACACATTAGGCCCGTCGCGCCGCGCCACTACTATATGGGGCGAAGGTGCGAAGTCGACGGCGACGACAAAGTACCGAGTCTAAGGAGACTGATGGCGGCGCCACACAGTGGCGTTATGTCTCTATAAAAGTGGTGGTCTTTTATTATGTTATTTATTAATGGTATTATTTTAATATCATATCAATATTGTACCCCGCACAGGGGGGAGGTACGGGTAGGTAGTGACGAAAAATAACGATACGGGACTCTTACGAGGTCTCGCAATCGGAATGAGTACACTTTAAATATTTTAACGAGGTAAAATTTAAGGGCATTGAGGGTCTGGTGCCAGTGGTGGTTGATTAGATCCACACACTATACTTTTTATAATTATGTGGCGTTATGTCTCTATAAAAGTGGTGGTCTTTTATTATGTTATTTATTAATGGTATTTTTTTAATATCATATCAATATTGTACCCCGCACGGGGGGAGGTAGGGGGGTAGGTAGTGACGAAAAATAACGATACGTGACTCTTACGAGGTCTCGTAATCGGAATGAGTTTCTGCGACTACCATTGTTTGTCGCGGGTAACGGGGAATCAGGGTTCGATTCCGGTGAGGGAGCCTGAGAAACTGCTACCACATCCAAGGAAGGCAGCAGGCGCGCAAATTACCCACTCCCTGCACGGGGGGGGGAGGTACGGTTAGGTAGTGACGAAAAATAACGATACGGGACTCTTACGAGGTCTCGTCATCGAATAATCAATACACGAACTGCCCACACACTTGTAAATATAGACGCGCAAGATCGTTACACGAACCGCTTACCATTATAGTAAACTACTATGCAAACACACATAACATATACGCAATAAGGGAACTTTAAATTGGAGATTTTACCCTACCACACCCGTCTGTCTCATTCTGAAAACTATTCAAAATAATTGCTATTTTTCATTCTCATTCAAATATAAATAATAGTAAATAATATATAATTTTCGACTGAACTGAACCCAAGTGCCCGGCCTGTGGCCGGGCACCCCTCGTATTCATGTTCTAACCTAACCTAACCTAAATCTAGTTTTGACACCTTTAGACTTTAGATTCAAGATTTAATGTGAATATATGCATTAATAAAAACTCATTACTATTTTAATACTAGTTATGCTGCTGTTGATGCACTGATGAAAGCCAGATAGCTAGATCAGTGTTTAGTTAGTCGTAGTTGCCGGTGGGCTGAGGTCTAAAGGAATCCAAACTAGTTTTAAAAGGTTTGGATAGGTTAGGTTAGGTTAGAACATGAATAAGACGGGTGCCCGGCCGCAGGCCGGTCACTTAGGTTCAGTTCCGTTTAAAAAAAAAAAAAACAAAAAACAAAACGTACCAATACAAAGTACTCTTATTCATATTAGAAGATATTGTAAAATAACAATTAATTTAATTTTTTTTTTTTTTTTTTTCACTTACACATTAGGCCCGTCGCGCCGCGCCACTACTATATGGGGCGAAGGTGCGAAGTCGACGGCGACGACAAAGTACCGAGTCTAAGGAGACTGATGGCGGCGCCACACAGTGGCGTTATGTCTCTATAAAAGTGGTGGTCTTTTATTATGTTATTTATTAATGGTATTATTTTAATATCATATCAATATTGTACCCCGCACAGGGGGGAGGTACGGGTAGGTAGTGACGAAAAATAACGATACGGGACTCTTACGAGGTCTCGCAATCGGAATGAGTACACTTTAAATATTTTAACGAGGTAAAATTTAAGGGCATTGAGGGTCTGGTGCCAGTGGTGGTTGATTAGATCCACACACTATACTTTTTATAATTATGTGGCGTTATGTCTCTATAAAAGTGGTGGTCTTTTATTATGTTATTTATTAATGGTATTTTTTTAATATCATATCAATATTGTACCCCGCACGGGGGGAGGTAGGGGGGTAGGTAGTGACGAAAAATAACGATACGGGACTCTTACGAGGTCTCGTAATCGGAATGAGTTTCTGCGACTACCATTGTTTGTCGCGGGTAACGGGGAATCAGGGTTCGATTCCGGTGAGGGAGCCTGAGAAACTGCTACCACATCCAAGGAAGGCAGCAGGCGCGCAAATTACCCACTCCCTGCACGGGGGGGGGGGGAGGTACGGGTAGGTAGTGACGAAAAATAACGATACGGGACTCTTACGAGGTCTCGTCATCGAATAATCAATACACGAACTGCCCACACACTTGTAAATATAGACGCGCAAGATCGTTACACGAACCGCTTACCATTATAGTAAACTACTATGCAAACACACATAACATATACGCAATAAGGGAACTTTAAATTGGAGATTTTACCCTACCACACCCGTCTGTCTCATTCTGAAAACTATTCAAAATAATTGCTATTTTTCATTCTCATTCAAATATAAATAATAGTAAATAATATATAATTTTCGACTGAACTGAACCCAAGTGCCCGGCCTGTGGCCGGGCACCCCTCGTATTCATGTTCTAACCTAACCTAACCTAAATCTAGTTTTGACACCTTTAGACTTTAGATTCAAGATTTAATGTGAATATATGCATTAATAAAAACTCATTACTATTTTAATACTAGTTATGCTGCTGTTGATGCACTGATGAAAGCCAGATAGCTAGATCAGTGTTTAGTTAGTCGTAGTTGCCGGTGGGCTGAGGTCTAAAGGAATCCAAACTAGTTTTAAAAGGTTTGGATAGGTTAGGTTAGGTTAGAACATGAATAAGACGGGTGCCCGGCCGCAGGCCGGTCACTTAGGTTCAGTTCCGTTTAAAAAAAAAAAAAACAAAAAACAAAACGTACCAATACAAAGTACTCTTATTCATATTAGAAGATATTGTAAAATAACAATTAATTTAATTTTTTTTTTTTTTTTTTTCACTTACACATTAGGCCCGTCGCGCCGCGCCACTACTATATGGGGCGAAGGTGCGAAGTCGACGGCGACGACAAAGTACCGAGTCTAAGGAGACTGATGGCGGCGCCACACAGTGGCGTTATGTCTCTATAAAAGTGGTGGTCTCTTATTATGTTATTTATAAATGGTATTATTTTAATATCATATCAATATTGTACCCCGCACAGGGGGGAGGTACGGGTAGGTAGTGACGAAAAATAACGATACGGGACTCTTACGAGGTCTCGCAATCGGAATGAGTACACTTTAAATATTTTAACGAGGTAAAATTTAAGGGCATTGAGGGTCTGGTGCCAGTGGTGGTTGATTAGATCCACACACTATACTTTTTATAATTATGTGGCGTTATGTCTCTATAAAAGTGGTGGTCTTTTATTATGTTATTTATTAATGGTATTTTTTTAATATCATATCAATATTGTACCCCGCACGGGGGGAGGTAGGGGGGTAGGTAGTGACGAAAAATAACGATACGGGACTCTTACGAGGTCTCGTAATCGGAATGAGTTTCTGCGACTACCATTGTTTGTCGCGGGTAACGGGGAATCAGGGTTCGATTCCGGTGAGGGAGCCTGAGAAACTGCTACCACATCCAAGGAAGGCAGCAGGCGCGCAAATTACCCACTCCCTGCACGGGGGGGGGGGGAGGTACGGGTAGGTAGTGACGAAAAATAACGATACGGGACTCTTACGAGGTCTCGTCATCGAATAATCAATACACGAACTGCCCACACACTTGTAAATATAGACGCGCAAGATCGTTACACGAACCGCTTACCATTATAGTAAACTACTATGCAAACACACATAACATATACGCAATAAGGGAACTTTAAATTGGAGATTTTACCCTACCACAACCGTCTGTCTCATTCTGAAAACTATTCAAAATAATTGCTATTTTTCATTCTCATTCAAATATAAATAATAGTAAATAATATATAATTTTCGACTGAACTGAACCCAAGTGCCCGGCCTGTGGCCGGGCACCCCTCGTATTCATGTTCTAACCTAACCTAACCTAAATCTAGTTTTGACACCTTTAGACTTTAGATTCAAGATTTAATGTGAATATATGCATTAATAAAAACTCATTACTATTTTAATACTAGTTATGCTGCTGTTGATGCACTGATGAAAGCCAGATAGCTAGATCAGTGTTTAGTTAGTCGTAGTTGCCGGTGGGCTGAGGTCTAAAGGAATCCAAACTAGTTTTAAAAGGTTTGGATAGGTTAGGTTAGGTTAGAACATGAATAAGACGGGTGCCCGGCCGCAGGCCGGTCACTTAGGTTCAGTTCCGTTTAAAAAAAAAAAAAAACAAAAAACAAAACGTACCAATACAAAGTACTCTTATTCATAATATTAGAAGATATTGTAAAATAACAATTAATTTAATTTTTTTTTTTTTTTTTTTCACTTACACATTAGGCCCGTCGCGCCGCGCCACTACTATAAGGGGCGAAGGTGCGAAGTCGACGGCGACGACAAAGTACCGAGTCTAAGGAGACTGATGGCGGCGCCACACAGTGGCGTTATG
This sequence comes from Pararge aegeria, assembly GCF_905163445.1. NCBI lineage: Eukaryota > Metazoa > Arthropoda > Insecta > Lepidoptera > Nymphalidae > Pararge > Pararge aegeria. The sequence continues at coordinate 18,237,108 of NC_053195.1, forward strand.
TCTCTATAAAAGTGGTGGTCTTTTATTATGTTATTTATTAATGGTATTATTTTAATATCATATCAATATTGTACCCCGCACAGGGGGGAGGTACGGGTAGGTAGTGACGAAAAATAACGATACGGGACTCTTACGAGGTCTCGCAATCGGAATGAGTACACTTTAAATATTTTAACGAGGTAAAATTTAAGGGCATTGAGGGTCTGGTGCCAGTGGTGGTTGATTAGATCCACACACTATACTTTTTATAATTATGTGGCGTTATGTCTCTATAAAAGTGGTGGTCTTTTATTATGTTATTTATTAATGGTATTTTTTTAATATCATATCAATATTGTACCCCGCACGGGGGGAGGTAGGGGGGTAGGTAGTGACGAAAAATAACGATACGGGACTCTTACGAGGTCTCGTAATCGGAATGAGTTTCTGCGACTACCATTGTTTGTCGCGGGTAACGGGGAATCAGGGTTCGATTCCGGTGAGGGAGCCTGAGAAACTGCTACCACATCCAAGGAAGGCAGCAGGCGCGCAAATTACCCACTCCCTGCACGGGGGGGGGAGGTACGGTTAGGTAGTGACGAAAAATAACGATACGGGACTCTTACGAGGTCTCGTCATCGAATAATCAATACACGAACTGCCCACACACTTGTAAATATAGACGCGCAAGATCGTTACACGAACCGCTTACCATTATAGTAAACTACTATGCAAACACACATAACATATACGCAATAAGGGAACTTTAAATTGGAGATTTTACCCTACCACACCCGTCTGTCTCATTCTGAAAACTATTCAAAATAATTGCTATTTTTCATTCTCATTCAAATATAAATAATAGTAAATAATATATAATTTTCGACTGAACTGAACCCAAGTGCCCGGCCTGTGGCCGGGCACCCCTCGTATTCATGTTCTAACCTAACCTAACCTAAATCTAGTTTTGACACCTTTAGACTTTAGATTCAAGATTTAATGTGAATATATGCATTAATAAAAACTCATTACTATTTTAATACTAGTTATGCTGCTGTTGATGCACTGATGAAAGCCAGATAGCTAGATCAGTGTTTAGTTAGTCGTAGTTGCCGGTGGGCTGAGGTCTAAAGGAATCCAAACTAGTTTTAAAAGGTTTGGATAGGTTAGGTTAGGTTAGAACATGAATAAGACGGGTGCCCGGCCGCAGGCCGGTCACTTAGGTTCAGTTCCGTTTAAAAAAAAAAAAAACAAAAAACAAAACGTACCAATACAAAGTACTCTTATTCATATTAGAAGATATTGTAAAATAACAATTAATTTAATTTTTTTTTTTTTTTTTTTCACTTACACATTAGGCCCGTCGCGCCGCGCCACTACTATATGGGGCGAAGGTGCGAAGTCGACGGCGACGACAAAGTACCGAGTCTAAGGAGACTGATGGCGGCGCCACACAGTGGCGTTATGTCTCTATAAAAGTGGTGGTCTTTTATTATGTTATTTATTAATGGTATTATTTTAATATCATATCAATATTGTACCCCGCACAGGGGGGAGGTACGGGTAGGTAGTGACGAAAAATAACGATACGGGACTCTTACGAGGTCTCGCAATCGGAATGAGTACACTTTAAATATTTTAACGAGGTAAAATTTAAGGGCATTGAGGGTCTGGTGCCAGTGGTGGTTGATTAGATCCACACACTATACTTTTTATAATTATGTGGCGTTATGTCTCTATAAAAGTGGTGGTCTTTTATTATGTTATTTATTAATGGTATTTTTTTAATATCATATCAATATTGTACCCCGCACGGGGGGAGGTAGGGGGGTAGGTAGTGACGAAAAATAACGATACGGGACTCTTACGAGGTCTCGTAATCGGAATGAGTTTCTGCGACTACCATTGTTTGTCGCGGGTAACGGGGAATCAGGGTTCGATTCCGGTGAGGGAGCCTGAGAAACTGCTACCACATCCAAGGAAGGCAGCAGGCGCGCAAATTACCCACTCCCTGCACGGGGGGGGGGGAGGTACGGGTAGGTAGTGACGAAAAATAACGATACGGGACTCTTACGAGGTCTCGTCATCGAATAATCAATACACGAACTGCCCACACACTTGTAAATATAGACGCGCAAGATCGTTACACGAACCGCTTACCATTATAGTAAACTACTATGCAAACACACATAACATATACGCAATAAGGTAACTTTAAATTGGAGATTTTACCCTACCACACCCGTCTGTCTCATTCTGAAAACTATTCAAAATAATTGCTATTTTTCATTCTCATTCAAATATAAATAATAGTAAATAATATATAATTTTCGACTGAACTGAACCCAAGTGCCCGGCCTGTGGCCGGGCACCCCTCGTATTCATGTTCTAACCTAACCTAACCTAAATCTAGTTTTGACACCTTTAGACTTTAGATTCAAGATTTAATGTGAATATATGCATTAATAAAAACTCATTACTATTTTAATACTAGTTATGCTGCTGTTGATGCACTGATGAAAGCCAGATAGCTAGATCAGTGTTTAGTTAGTCGTAGTTGCCGGTGGGCTGAGGTCTAAAGGAATCCAAACTAGTTTTAAAAGGTTTGGATAGGTTAGGTTAGGTTAGAACATGAATAAGACGGGTGCCCGGCCGCAGGCCGGTCACTTAGGTTCAGTTCCGTTTAAAAAAAAAAAAAAACAAAAAACAAAACGTACCAATACAAAGTACTCTTATTCATATTAGAAGATATTGTAAAATAACAATTAATTTAATTTTTTTTTTTTTTTTTTTTTTCACTTACACATTAGGCCCGTCGCGCCGCGCCACTACTATATGGGGCGAAGGTGCGAAGTCGACGGCGACGACAAAGTACCGAGTCTAAGGAGACTGATGGCGGCGCCACACAGTGGCGTTATGTCTCTATAAAAGTGGTGGTCTTTTATTATGTTATTTATTAATGGTATTATTTTAATATCATATCAATATTGTACCCCGCACAGGGGGGAGGTACGGGTAGGTAGTGACGAAAAATAATGATACGGGACTCTTACGAGGTCTCGCAATCGGAATGAGTACACTTTAAATATTTTAACGAGGTAAAATTTAAGGGCATTGAGGGTCTGGTGCCAGTGGTGGTTGATTAGATCCACACACTATACTTTTTATAATTATGTGGCGTTATGTCTCTATAAAAGTGGTGGTCTTTTATTATGTTATTTATTAATGGTATTTTTTTAATATCATATCAATATTGTACCCCGCACGGGGGGAGGTAGGGGGGTAGGTAGTGACGAAAAATAACGATACGGGACTCTTACGAGGTCTCGTAATCGGAATGAGTTTCTGCGACTACCATTGTTTGTCGCGGGTAACGGGGAATCAGGGTTCGATTCCGGTGAGGGAGCCTGAGAAACTGCTACCACATCCAAGGAAGGCAGCAGGCGCGCAAATTACCCACTCCCTGCACGGGGGGGGGAGGTACGGTTAGGTAGTGACGAAAAATAACGATACGGGACTCTTACGAGGTCTCGTCATCGAATAATCAATACACGAACTGCCCACACACTTGTAAATATAGACGCGCAAGATCGTTACACGAACCGCTTACCATTATAGTAAACTACTATGCAAACACACATAACATATACGCAATAAGGGAACTTTAAATTGGAGATTTTACCCTACCACACCCGTCTGTCTCATTCTGAAAAATAATTGCTATTTTTCATTCTCATTCAAATATAAATAATAGTAAATAATATATAATTTTCGACTGAACTGAACCCAAGTGCCCGGCCTGTGGCCGGGCACCCCTCGTATTCATGTTCTAACCTAACCTAACCTAAATCTAGTTTTGACACCTTTAGACTTTAGATTCAAGATTTAATGTGAATATATGCATTAATAAAAACTCATTACTATTTTAATACTAGTTATGCTGCTGTTGATGCACTGATGAAAGCCAGATAGCTAGATCAGTGTTTAGTTAGTCGTAGTTGCCGGTGGGCTGAGGTCTAAAGGAATCCAAACTAGTTTTAAAAGGTTTGGATAGGTTAGGTTAGGTTAGAACATGAATAAGACGGGTGCCCGGCCGCAGGCCGGTCACTTAGGTTCAGTTCCGTTTAAAAAAAAAAAAAACAAAAAACAAAACGTACCAATACAAAGTACTCTTATTCATATTAGAAGATATTGTAAAATAACAATTAATTTTTTTTTTTTTTTTTTTTTTTTTCACTTACACATTAGGCCCGTCGCGCCGCGCCACTACTATATGGGGCGAAGGTGCGAAGTCGACGGCGACGACAAAGTACCGAGTCTAAGGAGACTGATGGCGGCGCCACACAGTGGCGTTATGTCTCTATAAAAGTGGTGGTCTTTTATTATGTTATTTATTAATGGTATTATTTTAATATCATATCAATATTGTACCCCGCACAGGGGGGAGGTACGGGTAGGTAGTGACGAAAAATAACGATACGGGACTCTTACGAGGTCTCGCAATCGGAATGAGTACACTTTAAATATTTTAACGAGGTAAAATTTAAGGGCATTGAGGGTCTGGTGCCAGTGGTGGTTGATTAGATCCACACACTATACTTTTTATAATTATGTGGCGTTATGTCTCTATAAAAGTGGTGGTCTTTTATTATGTTATTTATTAATGGTATTTTTTTAATATCATATCAATATTGTACCCCGCACGGGGGGAGGTAGGGGGGTAGGTAGTGACGAAAAATAACGATACGGGACTCTTACGAGGTCTCGTAATCGGAATGAGTTTCTGCGACTACCATTGTTTGTCGCGGGTAACGGGGAATCAGGGTTCGATTCCGGTGAGGGAGCCTGAGAAACTGCTACCACATCCAAGGAAGGCAGCAGGCGCGCAAATTACCCACTCCCTGCACGGGGGGGGGGAGGTACGGGTAGGTAGTGACGAAAAATAACGATACGGGACTCTTACGAGGTCTCGTCATCGAATAATCAATACACGAACTGCCCACACACTTGTAAATATAGACGCGCAAGATCGTTACACGAACCGCTTACCATTATAGTAAACTACTATGCAAACACACATAACATATACGCAATAAGGGAACTTTAAATTGGAGATTTTACCCTACCGCACCCGTCTGTCTCCTTCTGAAAAATATTCAAAATAATTGCTATTTTTCATTCTCATTCAAATATAAATAATAGTAAATAATATATAATTTTCGACTGAACTGAACCCAAGTGCCCGGCCTGTGGCCGGGCACCCCTCGTATTCATGTTCTAACCTAACCTAACCTAAATCTAGTTTTGACACCTTTAGACTTTAGATTCAAGATTTAATGTGAATATATGCATTAATAAAAACTCATTACTATTTTAATACTAGTTATGCTGCTGTTGATGCACTGATGAAAGCCAGATAGCTAGATCAGTGTTTAGTTCGTCGTAGTTGCCGGTGGGCTGAGGTCTAAAGGAATCCAAACTAGTTTTAAAAGGTTTGGATAGGTTAGGTTAGGTTAGAACATGAATAAGACGGGTGCCCGGCCGCAGGCCGGTCACTTAGGTTCAGTTCCGTTTAAAAAAAAAAAAAAACAAAAAACAAAACGTACCAATACAAAGTACTCTTATTCATAATATTAGAAGATATTGTAAAATAACAATTAATTTAATTTTTTTTTTTTTTTTTTCACTTACACATTAGGCCCGTCGCGCCGCGCCACTTCTATATGGGGCGAAGGTGCGAAGTCGACGGCGACGACAAAGTACCGAGTCTAAGGAGACTGATGGCGGCGCCACACAGTGGCGTTATGTCTCTATAAAAGTGGTGGTCTTTTATTATGTTATTTATTAATGGTATTTTTTTAATATCATATCAATATTGTACCCCGCACGGGGGGAGGTAGGGGGGTAGGTAGTGACGAAAAATAACGATACGGGACTCTTACGAGGTCTCGTAATCGGAATGAGTTTCTGCGACTACCATTGTTTGTCGCGGGTAACGGGGAATCAGGGTTCGATTCCGGTGAGGGAGCCTGAGAAACTGCTACCACATCCAAGGAAGGCAGCAGGCGCGCAAACTACCCACGGGGGGGGAGGTACGGGTAGGTAGTGACGAAAAATAACGATACGGGACTCTTACGAGGTCTCGTCATCGAATAATCAATACACGAACTGCCCACACACTTGTAAATATAGACGCGCAAGATCGTTACACGAACCGCTTACCATTATAGTAAACTACTATGCAAACACACATAACATATACGCAATAAGGGAACTTTAAATTGGAGATTTTACCCTACCACACCCGTCTGTCTCATTCTGAAAACTATTCAAAATAATTGCTATTTTTCATTCTCATTCAAATATAAATAATAGTAAATAATATATAATTTTCGACTGAACTGAACCCAAGTGCCCGGCCTGTGGCCGGGCACCCCTCGTATTCATGTTCTAACCTAACCTAACCTAAATCTAGTTTTGACACCTTTAGACTTTAGATTCAAGATTTAATGTGAATATATGCATTAATAAAAACTCATTACTATTTTAATACTAGTTATGCTGCTGTTGATGCACTGATGAAAGCCAGATAGCTAGATCAGTGTTTAGTTAGTCGTAGTTGCCGGTGGGCTGAGGTCTAAAGGAATCCAAACTAGTTTTAAAAGGTTTGGATAGGTTAGGTTAGGTTAGAACATGAATAAGACGGGTGCCCGGCCGCAGGCCGGTCACTTAGGTTCAGTTCCGTTTAAAAAAAAAAAAAAACAAAAAACAAAACGTACCAATACAAAGTACTCTTATTCATAATATTAGAAGATATTGTAAAATAACAATTAATTTAATTTTTTTTTTTTTTTTTTCTCTTACACATTAGCCTCGTCGCGCCGCGACATTACTATATGGGGCGAAGGTGCGAAGTCGACGGCGACGACAAAGTACCGAGTCTAAGGAGACTGATGGCGGCGCCACACAGTGGCGTTATGTCTCTATAAAAGTGGTGGTCTTTTATTATGTTATTTATTAATGGTATTATTTTAATATCATATCAATATTGTACCCCGCACAGGGGGGAGGTACGGGTAGGTAGTGACGAAAAATAATGATACGGGACTCTTACGAGGTCTCGCAATCGGAATGAGTACACTTTAAATATTTTAACGAGGTAAAATTTAAGGGCATTGAGGGTCTGGTGCCAGTGGTGGTTGATTAGATCCACACACTATACTTTTTATAATTATGTGGCGTTATGTCTCTATAAAAGTGGTGGTCTTTTATTATGTTATTTATTAATGGTATTTTTTTAATATCATATCAATATTGTACCCCGCACGGGGGGAGGTAGGGGGGTAGGTAGTGACGAAAAATAACGATACGGGACTCTTACGAGGTCTCGTAATCGGAATGAGTTTTTGCGACTACCATTGTTTGTCGCGGGTAACGGGGAATCAGGGTTCGATTCCGGTGAGGGAGCCTGAGAAACTGCTACCACATCCAAGGAAGGCAGCAGGCGCGCAAATTACCCACTCCCTGCACGGGGGGGGGGGGGGAGGTACGGTTAGGTAGTGACGAAAAATAACGATACGGGACTCTTACGAGGTCTCGTCATCGAATAATCAATACACGAACTGCCCACACACTTGTAAATATAGACGCGCAAGATCGTTACACGAACCGCTTACCATTATAGTAAACTACTATGCAAACACACATAACATATACGCAATAAGGGAACTTTAAATTGGAGATTTTACCCTACCACACCCGTCTGTCTCATTCTGAAAACTATTCAAAATAATTGCTATTTTTCATTCTCATTCAAATATAAATAATAGTAAATAATATATAATTTTCGACTGAACTGAACCCAAGTGCCCGGCCTGTGGCCGGGCACCCCTCGTATTCATGTTCTAACCTAACCTAACCTAAATCTAGTTTTGACACCTTTAGACTTTAGATTCAAGATTTAATGTGAATATATGCATTAATAAAAACTCATTACTATTTTAATACTAGTTATGCTGCTGTTGATGCACTGATGAAAGCCAGATAGCTAGATCAGTGTTTAGTTAGTCGTAGTTGCCGGTGGGCTGAGGTCTAAAGGAATCCAAACTAGTTTTAAAAGGTTTGGATAGGTTAGGTTAGGTTAGAACATGAATAAGACGGGTGCCCGGCCGCAGGCCGGTCACTTAGGTTCAGTTCCGTTTAAAAAAAAAAAAAAACAAAAAACAAAACGTACCAATACAAAGTACTCTTATTCATAATATTAGAAGATATTGTAAAATAACAATTAATTTAATTTTTTTTTTTTTTTTTTTCTCTTACACATTAGCCTCGTCGCGCCGCGACATTACTATATGGGGCGAAGGTGCGAAGTCGACGGCGACGACAAAGTACCGAGTCTAAGGAGACTGATGGCGGCGCCACACAGTGGCGTTATGTCTCTATAAAAGTGGTGGTCTTTTATTATGTTATTTATTAATGGTATTATTTTAATATCATATCAATATTGTACCCCGCACAGGGGGGAGGTACGGGTAGGTAGTGACGAAAAATAATGATACGGGACTCTTACGAGGTCTCGCAATCGGAATGAGTACACTTTAAATATTTTAACGAGGTAAAATTTAAGGGCATTGAGGGTCTGGTGCCAGTGGTGGTTGATTAGATCCACACACTATACTTTTTATAATTATGTGGCGTTATGTCTCTATAAAAGTGGTGGTCTTTTATTATGTTATTTATTAATGGTATTTTTTTAATATCATATCAATATTGTACCCCGCACGGGGGGAGGTAGGGGGGTAGGTAGTGACGAAAAATAACGATACGGGACTCTTACGAGGTCTCGTAATCGGAATGAGTTTTTGCGACTACCATTGTTTGTCGCGGGTAACGGGGAATCAGGGTTCGATTCCGGTGAGGGAGCCTGAGAAACTGCTACCACATCCAAGGAAGGCAGCAGGCGCGCAAATTACCCACTCCCTGCACGGGGGGGGGGGGGAGGTACGGTTAGGTAGTGACGAAAAATAACGATACGGGACTCTTACGAGGTCTCGTCATCGAATAATCAATACACGAACTGCCCACACACTTGTAAATATAGACGCGCAAGATCGTTACACGAACCGCTTACCATTATAGTAAACTACTATGCAAACACACATAACATATACGCAATAAGGGAACTTTAAATTGGAGATTTTACCCTACCACACCCGTCTGTCTCATTCTGAAAACTATTCAAAATAATTGCTATTTTTCATTCTCATTCAAATATAAATAATAGTAAATAATATATAATTTTCGACTGAACTGAACCCAAGTGCCCGGCCTGTGGCCGGGCACCCCTCGTATTCATGTTCTAACCTAACCTAACCTAAATCTAGTTTTGACACCTTTAGACTTTAGATTCAAGATTTAATGTGAATATATGCATTAATAAAAACTCATTACTATTTTAATACTAGTTATGCTGCTGTTGATGCACTGATGAAAGCCAGATAGCTAGATCAGTGTTTAGTTAGTCGTAGTTGCCGGTGGGCTGAGGTCTAAAGGAATCCAAACTAGTTTTAAAAGGTTTGGATAGGTTAGGTTAGGTTAGAACATGAATAAGACGGGTGCCCGGCCGCAGGCCGGTCACTTAGGTTCAGTTCCGTTTAAAAAAAAAAAAACAAAAACCAAAACGTACCAATACAAAGTACTCTTATTCATATTAGAAGATATTGTAAAATAACAATTAATTTAATTTTTTTTTTTTTTTTTTCACTTACACGTTAGGCCCGTCGCGCCGCGCCACTACTATATGGGGCGAAGGTGCGAAGTCGACGGCGACGACAAAGTACCGAGTCTAAGGAGACTGATGGCGGCGCCACACAGTGGCGTTATGTCTCTATAAAAGTGGTGGTCTTTTATTATGTTATTTATTAATGGTATTTTTTTAATATCATATCAATATTGTACCCCGCACGGGGGGAGGTAGGGGGGTAGGTAGTGACGAAAAATAACGATACGGGACTCTTACGAGGTCTCGTAATCGGAATGAGTTTCTGCGACTACCATTGTTTGTCGCGGGTAACGGGGAATCAGGGTTCGATTCCGGTGAGGGAGCCTGAGAAACTGCTACCACATCCAAGGAAGGCAGCAGGCGCGCAAATTACCCACTCCCTGCACGGGGGGGGGGGAGGTACGGGTAGGTAGTGACGAAAAATAACGATACGGGACTCTTACGAGGTCTCGTCATCGAATAATCAATACACGAACTGCCCACTTACTTGTAAATATAGACGCGCAAGATCGTTACACGAACCGCTTACCATTATAGTAAACTACTATGCAAACACACATAACATATACGCAATAAGGGAACTTTAAATTGGAGATTTTACCCTACCACACCCGTCTGTCTCATTCTGAAAACTATTCAAAATAATTGCTATTTTTCATTCTCATTCAAATATAAATAATAGTAAATAATATATAATTTTCGACTGAACTGAACCCAAGTGCCCGGCCTGTTACCGGGCACCCCTCGTATTCATGTTCTAACCTCACCTAACCTAAATCTAGTTTTGACACCTTTAGACTTTAGATTCAAGATTTAATGTGAATATATGCATTAATAAAAACTCATTACTATTTTAATACTAGTTATGCTGCTGTTGATGCACTGATGAAAGCCAGATAGCTAGATCAGTGTTTAGTTCGTCGTAGTTGCCGGTGGGCTGAGGTCTAAAGGAATCCAAACTAGTTTTAAAAGGTTTGGATAGGTTAGGTTAGGTTAGAACATGAATAAGACGGGTGCCCGGCCGCAGGCCGGTCATTTAGGTTCAGTTCCGTTTAAAAAAAAAAAAAAACAAAAAACAAAACGTACCAATACAAAGTACTCTTATTCATAACATTAGAAGATATTGTAAAATAACAATTAATTTAATTTTTTTTTTTTTTTTTTCACTTACACGTTAGGCCCGTCGCGCCGCGCCACTACTATATGGGGCGAAGGTGCGAAGTCGACGGCGACGACAAAGTACCGAGTCTAAGGAGACTGATGGCGGCGCCACACAGTGGCGTTATGTCTCTATAAAAGTGGTGGTCTTTTATTATGTTATTTATTAATGGTATTATTTTAATATCATATCAATATTGTACCCCGCACAGGGGGGAGGTACGGGTAGGTAGTGACGAAAAATAACGATACGGGACTCTTACGAGGTCTCGCAATCGGAATGAGTACACTTTAAATATTTTAACGAGGTAAAATTTAAGGGCATTGAGGGTCTGGTGCCAGTGGTGGTTGATTAGATCCACACACTATACTTTTTATAATTATGTGGCGTTATGTCTCTATAAAAGTGGTGGTCTTTTATTATGTTATTTATAAATGGTATTTTTTTAATATCATATCAATATTGTACCCCGCACGGGGGGAGGTAGGGGTAGGTAGTGACGAAAAATAACGATACGGGACTCTTACGAGGTCTCGCAATCGGAATGAGTACACTTTAAATATTTTAACGAGGTAAAATTTAAGGGCATTGAGGGTCTGGTGCCAGTGGTGGTTGATTAGATCCACACACTATACTTTTTATAATTATGTGGCGTTATGTCTCTATAAAAGTGGTGGTCTTTTATTATGTTATTTATTAATGGTATTTTTTTAATATCATATCAATATTGTACCCCGCACGGGGGGAGGTAGGGGGGTAGGTAGTGACGAAAAATAACGATACGGGACTCTTACGAGGTCTCGTAATCGGAATGAGTTTCTGCGACTACCATTGTTTGTCGCGGGTAACGGGGAATCAGGGTTCGATTCCGGTGAGGGAGCCTGAGAAACTGCTACCACATCCAAGGAAGGCAGCAGGCGCGCAAATTACCCACTCCCTGCACGGGGGGGGGGAGGTACGGGTAGGTAGTGACGAAAAATAACGATACGGGACTCTTACGAGGTCTCGTCATCGAATAATCAATACACGAACTGCCCACACACTTGTAAATATAGACGCGCAAGATCGTTACACGAACCGCTTACCATTATAGTAAACTACTATGCAAACACACATAACATATACGCAATAAGGGAACTTTAAATTGGAGATTTTACCCTACCACACCCGTCTGTCTCATTCTGAAAACTATTCAAAATAATTGCTATTTTTCATTCTCATTCAAATATAAATAATAGTAAATAATATATAATTTTCGACTGAACTGAACCCAAGTGCCCGGCCTGTGGCCGGGCACCCCTCGTATTCATGTTCTAACCTAACCTAACCTAAATCTAGTTTTGACAACTTTAGACTTTAGATTCAAGATTTAATGTGAATATATGCATTAATAAAAACTCATTACTATTTTAATACTAGTTATGCTGCTGTTGATGCACTGATGAAAGCCAGATAGCTAGATCAGTGTTTAGTTCGTCGTAGTTGCCGGTGGGCTGAGGTCTAAAGGAATCCAAACTAGTTTTAAAAGGTTTGGATAGGTTAGGTTAGGTTAGAACATGAATAAGACGGGTGCCCGGCCGCAGGCCGGTCACTTAGGTTCAGTTCCGTTTAAAAAAAAAAAAAACAAAAAACAAAACGTACCAATACAAAGTACTCTTATTCATATTAGAAGATATTGTAAAATAACAATTAATTTAATTTTTTTTTTTTTTTTTTCACTTACACGTTAGGCCCGTCGCGCCGCGCCACTACTATATGGGGCGAAGGTGCGAAGTCGACGGCGACGACAAAGTACCGAGTCTAAGGAGACTGATGGCGGCGCCACACAGTGGCGTTATGTCTCTATAAAAGTGGTGGTCTTTTATTATGTTATTTATTAATGGTATTATTTTAATATCATATCAATATTGTACCCCGCACAGGGGGGAGGTACGGGTAGGTAGTGACGAAAAATAACGATACGGGACTCTTACGAGGTCTCGTAATCGGAATGAGTTTCTGCGACTACCATTGTTTGTCGCGGGTAACGGGGAATCAGGGTTCGATTCCGGTGAGGGAGCCTGAGAAACTGCTACCACATCCAAGGAAGGCAGCAGGCGCGCAAATTACCCACTCCCTGCACGGGGGGGGGGGAGGTACGGGTAGGTAGTGACGAAAAATAACGATACGGGACTCTTACGAGGTCTCGTCATCGAATAATCAATACACGAACTGCCCACTTACTTGTAAATATAGACGCGCAAGATCGTTACACGAACCGCTTACCATTATAGTAAACTACTATGCAAACACACATAACATATACGCAATAAGGGAACTTTAAATTGGAGATTTTACCCTACCACACCCGTCTGTCTCATTCTGAAAACTATTCAAAATAATTGCTATTTTTCATTCTCATTCAAATATAAATAATAGTAAATAATATATAATTTTCGACTGAACTGAACCCAAGTGCCCGGCCTGTTACCGGGCACCCCTCGTATTCATGTTCTAACCTCACCTAACCTAAATCTAGTTTTGACACCTTTAGACTTTAGATTCAAGATTTAATGTGAATATATGCATTAATAAAAACTCATTACTATTTTAATACTAGTTATGCTGCTGTTGATGCACTGATGAAAGCCAGATAGCTAGATCAGTGTTTAGTTCGTCGTAGTTGCCGGTGGGCTGAGGTCTAAAGGAATCCAAACTAGTTTTAAAAGGTTTGGATAGGTTAGGTTAGGTTAGAACATGAATAAGACGGGTGCCCGGCCGCAGGCCGGTCATTTAGGTTCAGTTCCGTTTAAAAAAAAAAAAAAACAAAAAACAAAACGTACCAATACAAAGTACTCTTATTCATAACATTAGAAGATATTGTAAAATAACAATTAATTTAATTTTTTTTTTTTTTTTTTCACTTACACGTTAGGCCCGTCGCGCCGCGCCACTACTATATGGGGCGAAGGTGCGAAGTCGACGGCGACGACAAAGTACCGAGTCTAAGGAGACTGATGGCGGCGCCACACAGTGGCGTTATGTCTCTATAAAAGTGGTGGTCTTTTATTATGTTATTTATTAATGGTATTATTTTAATATCATATCAATATTGTACCCCGCACAGGGGGGAGGTACGGGTAGGTAGTGACGAAAAATAACGATACGGGACTCTTACGAGGTCTCGCAATCGGAATGAGTACACTTTAAATATTTTAACGAGGTAAAATTTAAGGGCATTGAGGGTCTGGTGCCAGTGGTGGTTGATTAGATCCACACACTATACTTTTTATAATTATGTGGCGTTATGTCTCTATAAAAGTGGTGGTCTTTTATTATGTTATTTATAAATGGTATTTTTTTAATATCATATCAATATTGTACCCCGCACGGGGGGAGGTAGGGGTAGGTAGTGACGAAAAATAACGATACGGGACTCTTACGAGGTCTCGCAATCGGAATGAGTACACTTTAAATATTTTAACGAGGTAAAATTTAAGGGCATTGAGGGTCTGGTGCCAGTGGTGGTTGATTAGATCCACACACTATACTTTTTATAATTATGTGGCGTTATGTCTCTATAAAAGTGGTGGTCTTTTATTATGTTATTTATTAATGGTATTTTTTTAATATCATATCAATATTGTACCCCGCACGGGGGGAGGTAGGGGGGTAGGTAGTGACGAAAAATAACGATACGGGACTCTTACGAGGTCTCGTAATCGGAATGAGTTTCTGCGACTACCATTGTTTGTCGCGGGTAACGGGGAATCAGGGTTCGATTCCGGTGAGGGAGCCTGAGAAACTGCTACCACATCCAAGGAAGGCAGCAGGCGCGCAAATTACCCACTCCCTGCACGGGGGGGGGGAGGTACGGGTAGGTAGTGACGAAAAATAACGATACGGGACTCTTACGAGGTCTCGTCATCGAATAATCAATACACGAACTGCCCACACACTTGTAAATATAGACGCGCAAGATCGTTACACGAACCGCTTACCATTATAGTAAACTACTATGCAAACACACATAACATATACGCAATAAGGGAACTTTAAATTGGAGATTTTACCCTACCACACCCGTCTGTCTCATTCTGAAAACTATTCAAAATAATTGCTATTTTTCATTCTCATTCAAATATAAATAATAGTAAATAATATATAATTTTCGACTGAACTGAACCCAAGTGCCCGGCCTGTGGCCGGGCACCCCTCGTATTCATGTTCTAACCTAACCTAACCTAAATCTAGTTTTGACACCTTTAGACTTTAGATTCAAGATTTAATGTGAATATATGCATTAATAAAAACTCATTACTATTTTAATACTAGTTATGCTGCTGTTGATGCACTGATGAAAGCCAGATAGCTAGATCAGTGTTTAGTTCGTCGTAGTTGCCGGTGGGCTGAGGTCTAAAGGAATCCAAACTAGTTTTAAAAGGTTTGGATAGGTTAGGTTAGGTTAGAACATGAATAAGACGGGTGCCCGGCCGCAGGCCGGTCACTTAGGTTCAGTTCCGTTTAAAAAAAAAAAAAAACAAAAAACAAAACGTACCAATACAAAGTACTCTTATTCATATTAGAAGATATTGTAAAATAACAATTAATTTAATTTTTTTTTTTTTTTTTTTCACTTACACGTTAGGCCCGTCGCGCCGCGCCACTACTATATGGGGCGAAGGTGCGAAGTCGACGGCGACGACAAAGTACCGAGTCTAAGGAGACTGATGGCGGCGCCACACAGTGGCGTTATGTCTCTATAAAAGTGGTGGTCTTTTATTATGTTATTTATTAATGGTATTATTTTAATATCATATCAATATTGTACCCCGCACAGGGGGGAGGTACGGGTAGGTAGTGACGAAAAATAACGATACGGGACTCTTACGAGGTCTCGCAATCGGAATGAGTACACTTTAAATATTTTAACGAGGTAAAATTTAAGGGCATTGAGGGTCTGGTGCCAGTGGTGGTTGATTAGATCCACACACTATACTTTTTATAATTATGTGGCGTTATGTCTCTATAAAAGTGGTGGTCTTTTATTATGTTATTTATTAATGGTATTTTTTTAATATCATATCAATATTGTACCCCGCACGGGGGGAGGTAGGGGGGTAGGTAGTGACGAAAAATAACGATACGGGACTCTTACGAGGTCTCGTAATCGGAATGAGTTTCTGCGACTACCATTGTTTGTCGCGGGTAACGGGGAATCAGGGTTCGATTCCGGTGAGGGAGCCTGAGAAACTGCTACCACATCCAAGGAAGGCAGCAGGCGCGCAAATTACCCACTCCCTGCACGGGGGGGGGGGAGGTACGGGTAGGTAGTGACGAAAAATAACGATACGGGACTCTTACGAGGTCTCGTCATCGAATAATCAATACACGAACTGCCCACACACTTGTAAATATCGACGCGCAAGATCGTTACACGAACCGCTTACCATTATAGTAAACTACTATGCAAACACACATAACATATACGCAATAAGGGAACTTTAAATTGGAGATTTTACCCTACCGCACCCGTCTGTCTCATTCTGAAAACTATTCAAAATAATTGCTATTTTTCATTCTCATTCAAATATAAATAATAGTAAATAATATATAATTTTCGACTGAACTGAACCCAAGTGCCCGGCCTGTGGCCGGGCACCCCTCGTATTCATGTTCTAACCTAACCTAACCTAAATCTAGTTTTGACACCTTTAGACTTTAGATTCAAGATTTAATGTGAATATATGCATTAATAAAAACTCATTACTATTTTAATACTAGTTATGCTGCTGTTGATGCACTGATGAAAGCCAGATAGCTAGATCAGTGTTTAGTTCGTCGTAGTTGCCGGTGGGCTGAGGTCTAAAGGAATCCAAACTAGTTTTAAAAGGTTTGGATAGGTTAGGTTAGGTTAGAACATGAATAAGACGGGTGCCCGGCCGCAGGCCGGTCACTTAGGTTCAGTTCCGTTTAAAAAAAAAAAAAACAAAAAACAAAACGTACCAATACAAAGTACTCTTATTCATATTAGAAGATATTGTAAAATAACAATTAATTTAATTTTTTTTTTTTTTTTTTTTTTACTTTCACATTAGGCCCGTCGCGCCCCGCCACTACTATATGGGGCGAAGGTGCGAAGTCGACGGCGACGACAAAGTACCGAGTCTAAGGAGACTGATGGCGGCGCCACACAGTGGCGTTATGTCTCTATAAAAGTGGTGGTCTTTTATTATGTTATTTATTAATGGTATTATTTTAATATCATATCAATATTGTACCCCGCACAGGGGGGAGGTACGGGTAGGTAGTGACGAAAAATAATGATACGGGACTCTTACGAGGTCTCGCAATCGGAATGAGTACACTTTAAATATTTTAACGAGGTAAAATTTAAGGGCATTGAGGGTCTGGTGCCAGTGGTGGTTGATTAGATCCACACACTATACTTTTTATAATTATGTGGCGTTATGTCTCTATAAAAGTGGTGGTCTTTTATTATGTTATTTA
This sequence comes from Pararge aegeria, assembly GCF_905163445.1. Lineage (NCBI taxonomy): Eukaryota > Metazoa > Arthropoda > Insecta > Lepidoptera > Nymphalidae > Pararge > Pararge aegeria. Next base: position 18,254,516 of record NC_053195.1, read on the forward strand.
TTAATGGTATTTTTTTAATATCATATCAATATTGTACCCCGCACGGGGGGAGGTAGGGGGGTAGGTAGTGACGAAAAATAACGATACGGGACTCTTACGAGGTCTCGTAATCGGAATGAGTTTCTGCGACTACCATTGTTTGTCGCGGGTAACGGGGAATCAGGGTTCGATTCCGGTGAGGGAGCCTGAGAAACTGCTACCACATCCAAGGAAGGCAGCAGGCGCGCAAATTACCCACTCCCTGCACGGGGGGGGGGAGGTACGGGTAGGTAGTGACGAAAAATAACGATACGGGACTCTTACGAGGTCTCGTCATCGAATAATCAATACACGAACTGCCCACACACTTGTAAATATAGACGCGCAAGATCGTTACACGAACCGCTTACCATTATAGTAAACTACTATGCAAACACACATAACATATACGCAATAAGGGAACTTTAAATTGGAGATTTTACCCTACCACACCCGTCTGTCTCATTCTGAAAACTATTCAAAATAATTGCTATTTTTCATTCTCATTCAAATATAAATAATAGTAAATAATATATAATTTTCGACTGAACTGAACCCAAGTGCCCGGCCTGTGGCCGGGCACCCCTCGTATTCATGTTCTAACCTAACCTAACCTAAATCTAGTTTTGACACCTTTAGACTTTAGATTCAAGATTTAATGTGAATATATGCATTAATAAAAACTCATTACTATTTTAATACTAGTTATGCTGCTGTTGATGCACTGATGAAAGCCAGATAGCTAGATCAGTGTTTAGTTAGTCGTAGTTGCCGGTGGGCTGAGGTCTAAAGGAATCCAAACTAGTTTTAAAAGGTTTGGATAGGTTAAGTTAGGTTAGAACATGAATAAGACGGGTGCCCGGCCGCAGGCCGGTCACTTAGGTTCAGTTCCGTTTAAAAAAAAAAAAAAACAAAAAACAAAACGTACCAATATAAAGTACTCTTATTCATAATATTAGAAGATATTGTAAAATAACAATTAATTTAATTTTTTTTTTTTTTTTTCACTTACACATTAGCCTCGTCGCGCCGCGACATTACTATATGGGGCGAAGGTGCGAAGTCGACGGCGACGACAAAGTACCGAGTCTAAGGAGACTGATGGCGGCGCCACACAGTGGCGTTATGTCTCTATAAAAGTGGTGGTCTTTTATTATGTTATTTATTAATGGTATTATTTTAATATCATATCAATATTGTACCCCGCACAGGGGGGAGGTACGGGTAGGTAGTGACGAAAAATAACGATACGGGACTCTTACGAGGTCTCGCAATCGGAATGAGTACACTTTAAATATTTTAACGAGGTAAAATTTAAGGGCATTGAGGGTCTGGTGCCAGTGGTGGTTGATTAGATCCACACACTATACTTTTTATAATTATGTGGCGTTATGTCTCTATAAAAGTGGTGGTCTTTTATTATGTTATTTATTAATGATATTTTTTTAATATCATATCAATATTGTACCCCGCACGGGGGGAGGTAGGGGGGTAGGTAGTGACGAAAAATAACGATACGGGACTCTTACGAGGTCTCGTAATCGGAATGAGTTTCTGCGACTACCATTGTTTGTCGCGGGTAACGGGGAATCAGGGTTCGATTCCGGTGAGGGAGCCTGAGAAACTGCTACCACATCCAAGGAAGGCAGCAGGCGCGCAAATTACCCACTCCCTGCACGGGGGGGGGGAGGTACGGGTAGGTAGTGACGAAAAATAACGATACGGGACTCTTACGAGGTCTCGTCATCGAATAATCAATACACGAACTGCCCACACACTTGTAAATATAGACGCGCAAGATCGTTACACGAACCGCTTACCATTATAGTAAACTACTATGCAAACACACATAACATATACGCAATAAGGGAACTTTAAATTGGAGATTTTACCCTACCGCACCCGTCTGTCTCATTCTGAAAACTATTCAAAATAATTGCTATTTTTCATTCTCATTCAAATATAAATAATAGTAAATAATATATAATTTTCGACTGAACTGAACCCAAGTGCCCGGCCTGTGGCCGGGCACCCCTCGTATTCATGTTCTAACCTAACCTAACCTAAATCTAGTTTTGACACCTTTAGACTTTAGATTCAAGATTTAATGTGAATATATGCATTAATAAAAACTCATTACTATTTTAATACTAGTTATGCTGCTGTTGATGCACTGATGAAAGCCAGATAGCTAGATCAGTGTTTAGTTAGTCGTAGTTGCCGGTGGGCTGAGGTCTAAAGGAATCCAAACTAGTTTTAAAAGGTTTGGATAGGTTAGGTTAGGTTAGAACATGAATAAGACGGGTGCCCGGCCGCAGGCCGGTCATTTAGGTTCAGTTCCGTTTAAAAAAAAAAAAAACAAAAAACAAAACGTACCAATACAAAGTACTCTTATTCATATTAGAAGATATTGTAAAATAACAATTAATTTAATTTTTTTTTTTTTTTTTTTTTCACTTACACATTAGGCCCGTCGCGCCGCGCCACTACTATATGGGGCGAAGGTGCGAAGTCGACGGCGACGACAAAGTACCGAGTCTAAGGAGACTGATGGCGGCGCCACACAGTGGCGTTATGTCTCTATAAAAGTGGTGGTCTTTTATTATGTTATTTATTAATGGTATTATTTTAATATCATATCAATATTGTACCCCGCACAGGGGGGAGGTACGGGTAGGTAGTGACGAAAAATAACGATACGGGACTCTTACGAGGTCTCGCAATCGGAATGAGTACACTTTAAATATTTTAACGAGGTAAAATTTAAGGGCATTGAGGGTCTGGTGCCAGTGGTGGTTGATTAGATCCACACACTATACTTTTTATAATTATGTGGCGTTATGTCTCTATAAAAGTGGTGGTCTTTTATTATGTTATTTATTAATGGTATTTTTTTAATATCATATCAATATTGTACCCCGCACGGGGGGAGGTAGGGGGGTAGGTAGTGACGAAAAATAACGATACGGGACTCTTACGAGGTCTCGTAATCGGAATGAGTTTCTGCGACTACCATTGTTTGTCGCGGGTAACGGGGAATCAGGGTTCGATTCCGGTGAGGGAGCCTGAGAAACTGCTACCACATCCAAGGAAGGCAGCAGGCGCGCAAATTACCCACTCCCTGCACGGGGGGGGGGAGGTACGGGTAGGTAGTGACGAAAAATAACGATACGGGACTCTTACGAGGTCTCGTCATCGAATAATCAATACACGAACTGCCCACACACTTGTAAATATAGACGCGCAAGATCGTTACACGAACCGCTTACCATTATAGTAAACTACTATGCAAACACACATAACATATACGCAATAAGGGAACTTTAAATTGGAGATTTTACCCTACCACACCCGTCTGTCTCATTCTGAAAACTATTCAAAATAATTGCTATTTTTCATTCTCATTCAAATATAAATAATAGTAAATAATATATAATTTTCGACTGAACTGAACCCAAGTGCCCGGCCTGTGGCCGGGCACCCCTCGTATTCATGTTCTAACCTAACCTAACCTAAATCTAGTTTTGACACCTTTAGACTTTAGATTCAAGATTTAATGTGAATATATGCATTAATAAAAACTCATTACTATTTTAATACTAGTTATGCTGCTGTTGATGCACTGATGAAAGCCAGATAGCTAGATCAGTGTTTAGTTAGTCGTAGTTGCCGGTGGGCTGAGGTCTAAAGGAATCCAAACTAGTTTTAAAAGGTTTGGATAGGTTAGGTTAGGTTAGAACATGAATAAGACGGGTGCCCGGCCGCAGGCCGGTCACTTAGGTTCAGTTCCGTTTAAAAAAAAAAAAAACAAAAAACAAAACGTACCAATACAAAGTACTCTTATTCATATTAGAAGATATTGTAAAATAACAATTAATTTAATTTTTTTTTTTTTTTTTTTTCACTTACACATTAGGCCCGTCGCGCCGCGCCACTACTATATGGGGCGAAGGTGCGAAGTCGACGGCGACGACAAAGTACCGAGTCTAAGGAGACTGATGGCGGCGCCACACAGTGGCGTTATGTCTCTATAAAAGTGGTGGTCTTTTATTATGTTATTTATTAATGGTATTATTTTAATATCATATCAATATTGTACCCCGCACAGGGGGGAGGTACGGGTAGGTAGTGACGAAAAATAATGATACGGGACTCTTACGAGGTCTCGCAATCGGAATGAGTACACTTTAAATATTTTAACGAGGTAAAATTTAAGGGCATTGAGGGTCTGGTGCCAGTGGTGGTTGATTAGATCCACACACTATACTTTTTATAATTATGTGGCGTTATGTCTCTATAAAAGTGGTGGTCTTTTATTATGTTATTTATTAATGGTATTTTTTTAATATCATATCAATATTGTACCCCGCACGGGGGGAGGTAGGGGGGTAGGTAGTGACGAAAAATAACGATACGGGACTCTTACGAGGTCTCGTAATCGGAATGAGTTTCTGCGACTACCATTGTTTGTCGCGGGTAACGGGGAATCAGGGTTCGATTCCGGTGAGGGAGCCTGAGAAACTGCTACCACATCCAAGGAAGGCAGCAGGCGCGCAAATTACCCACTCCCTGCACGGGGGGGGGGGAGGTACGGGTAGGTAGTGACGAAAAATAACGATACGGGACTCTTACGAGGTCTCGTCATCGAATAATCAATACACGAACTGCCCACACACTTGTAAATATAGACGCGCAAGATCGTTACACGAACCGCTTACCATTATAGTAAACTACTATGCAAACACACATAACATATACGCAATAAGGGAACTTTAAATTGGAGATTTTACCCTACCACACCCGTCTGTCTCATTCTGAAAACTATTCAAAATAATTGCTATTTTTCATTCTCATTCAAATATAAATAATAGTAAATAATATAAAATTTTCGACTGAACTGAACCCAAGTGCCCGGCCTGTGGCCGGGCACCCCTCGTATTCATGTTCTAACCTAACCTAACCTAAATCTAGTTTTGACACCTTTAGACTTTAGATTCAAGATTTAATGTGAATATATGCATTAATAAAAACTCATTACTATTTTAATACTAGTTATGCTGCTGTTGATGCACTGATGAAAGCCAGATAGCTAGATCAGTGTTTAGTTAGTCGTAGTTGCCGGTGGGCTGAGGTCTAAAGGAATCCAAACTAGTTTTAAAAGGTTTGGATAGGTTAGGTTAGGTTAGAACATGAATAAGACGGGTGCCCGGCCGCAGGCCGGTCACTTAGGTTCAGTTCCGTTTAAAAAAAAAAAAAACAAAAAACAAAACGTACCAATACAAAGTACTCTTATTCATATTAGAAGATATTGTAAAATAACAATAAATTTAATTTTTTTTTTTTTTTTTTCACTTACACATTAGGCCCGTCGCGCCGCGCCACTACTATATGGGGCGAAGGTGCGAAGTCGACGGCGACGACAAAGTACCGAGTCTAAGGAGACTGATGGCGGCGCCACACAGTGGCGTTATGTCTCTATAAAAGTGGTGGTCTTTTATTATGTTATTTATTAATGGTATTATTTTAATATCATATCAATATTGTACCCCGCACAGGGGGGAGGTACGGGTAGGTAGTGACGAAAAATAATGATACGGGACTCTTACGAGGTCTCGCAATCGAAATGAGTACACTTTAAACATTTTAACGAGGTAAAATTTAAGGGCATTGAGGGTCTGGTGCCAGTGGTGGTTGATTAGATCCACACACTATACTTTTTATAATTATGTGGCGTTATGTCTCTATAAAAGTGGTGGTCTTTTATTATGTTATTTATTAATGGTATTTTTTTAATATCATATCAATATTGTACCCCGCACGGGGGGAGGTAGGGGGGTAGGTAGTGACGAAAAATAACGATACGGGACTCTTACGAGGTCTCGTAATCGGAATGAGTTTCTGCGACTACCATTGTTTGTCGCGGGTAACGGGGAATCAGGGTTCGATTCCGGTGAGGGAGCCTGAGAAACTGCTACCACATCCAAGGAAGGCAGCAGGCGCGCAAATTACCCACTCCCTGCACGGGGGGGGGGGGAGGTACGGGTAGGTAGTGACGAAAAATAACGATACGGGACTCTTACGAGGTCTCGTCATCGAATAATCAATACACGAACTGCCCACACACTTGTAAATATAGACGCGCAAGATCGTTACACGAACCGCTTACCATTATAGTAAACTACTATGCAAACACACATAACATATACGCAATAAGGGAACTTTAAATTGGAGATTTTACCCTACCACACCCGTCTGTCTCATTCTGAAAACTATTCAAAATAATTGCTATTTTTCATTCTCATTCAAATATAAATAATAGTAAATAATATATAATTTTCGACTGAACTGAACCCAAGTGCCCGGCCTGTGGCCGGGCACCCCTCGTATTCATGTTCTAACCTAACCTAACCTAAATCTAGTTTTGACACCTTTAGACTTTAGATTCAAGATTTAATGTGAATATATGCATTAATAAAAACTCATTACTATTTTAATACTAGTTATGCTGCTGTTGATGCACTGATGAAAGCCAGATAGCTAGATCAGTGTTTAGTTAGTCGTAGTTGCCGGTGGGCTGAGGTCTAAAGGAATCCAAACTAGTTTTAAAAGGTTTGCATAGGTTAGGTTAGGTTAGAACATGAATAAGACGGGTGCCCGGCCGCAGGCCGGTCACTTAGGTTCAGTTCCGTTTAAAAAAAAAAAAAAACAAAAAACAAAACGTACCAATACAAAGTACTCTTATTCATAATATTAGAAGATATTGTAAAATAACAATTAATTTATTTTTTTTTTTTTTTTTTTTCACTTACACATTAGCCTCGTCGCGCCGCGACATTACTATATGGGGCGAAGGTGCGAAGTCGACGGCGACGACAAAGTACCGAGTCTAAGGAGACTGATGGCGGCGCCACACAGTGGCGTTATGTCTCTATAAAAGTGGTGGTCTTTTATTATGTTATTTATTAATGGTATTATTTTAATATCATATCAATATTGTACCCCGCACAGGGGGGAGGTACGGGTAGGTAGTGACGAAAAATAACGATACGGGACTCTTACGAGGTCTCGCAATCGGAATGAGTACACTTTAAATATTTTAACGAGGTAAAATTTAAGGGCATTGAGGGTCTGGTGCCAGTGGTGGTTGATTAGATCCACACACTATACTTTTTATAATTATGTGGCGTTATGTCTCTATAAAAGTGGTGGTCTTTTATTATGTTATTTATTAATGGTATTTTTTTAATATCATATCAATATTGTACCCCGCACGGGGGGAGGTAGGGGGGTAGGTAGTGACGAAAAATAACGATACGGGACTCTTACGAGGTCTCGTAATCGGAATGAGTTTCTGCGACTACCATTGTTTGTCGCGGGTAACGGGGAATCAGGGTTCGATTCCGGTGAGGGAGCCTGAGAAACTGCTACCACATCCAAGGAAGGCAGCAGGCGCGCAAATTACCCACTCCCTGCACAGGGGGGGGGGAGGTACGGGTAGGTAGTGACGAAAAATAACGATACGGGACTCTTACGAGGTCTCGTCATCGAATAATCAATACACGAACTGCCCACACACTTGTAAATATAGACGCGCAAGATCGTTACACGAACCGCTTACCATTATAGTAAACTACTATGCAAACACACATAACATATACGCAATAAGGGAACTTTAAATTGGAGATTTTACCCTACCACACCCGTCTGTCTCATTCTGAAAACTATTCAAAATAATTGCTATTTTTCATTCTCATTCAAATATAAATAATAGTAAATAATATATAATTTTCGACTGAACTGAACCCAAGTGCCCGGCCTGTGGCCGGGCACCCCTCGTATTCATGTTCTAACCTAACCTAACCTAAATCTAGTTTTGACACCTTTAGACTTTAGATTCAAGATTTAATGTGAATATATGCATTAATAAAAACTCATTACTATTTTAATACTAGTTATGCTGCTGTTGATGCACTGATGAAAGCCAGATAGCTAGATCAGTGTTTAGTTAGTCGTAGTTGCCGGTGGGCTGAGGTCTAAAGGAATCCAAACTAGTTTTAAAAGGTTTGGATAGGTTAGGTTAGGTTAGAACATGAATAAGACGGGTGCCCGGCCGCAGGCCGGTCACTTAGGTTCAGTTCCGTTTAAAAAAAAAAAAAAACAAAAAACAAAACGTACCAATACAAAGTACTCTTATTCATAATATTAGAAGATATTGTAAAATAACAATTAATTTAATTTTTTTTTTTTTTTTTTTCACTTACACATTAGCCTCGTCGCGCCGCGACATTACTATATGGGGCGAAGGTGCGAAGTCGACGGCGACGACAAAGTACCGAGTCTAAGGAGACTGATGGCGGCGCCACACAGTGGCGTTATGTCTCTATAAAAGTGGTGGTCTTTTATTATGTTATTTATTAATGGTATTATTTTAATATCATATCAATATTGTACCCCGCACAGGGGGGAGGTACGGGTAGGTAGTGACGAAAAATAATGATACGGGACTCTTACGAGGTCTCGCAATCGGAATGAGTACACTTTAAATATTTTAACGAGGTAAAATTTAAGGGCATTGAGGGTCTGGTGCCAGTGGTGGTTGATTAGATCCACACACTATACTTTTTATAATTATGTGGCGTTATGTCTCTATAAAAGTGGTGGTCTTTTATTATGTTATTTATTAATGGTATTTTTTTAATATCATATCAATATTGTACCCCGCACGGGGGGAGGTAGGGGGGTAGGTAGTGACGAAAAATAACGATACGGGACTCTTACGAGGTCTCGTAATCGGAATGAGTTTCTGCGACTACCATTGTTTGTCGCGGGTAACGGGGAATCAGGGTTCGATTCCGGTGAGGGAGCCTGAGAAACTGCTACCACATCCAAGGAAGGCAGCAGGCGCGCAAATTACCCACTCCCTGCACGGGGGGGGGGGGAGGTACGGGTAGGTAGTGACGAAAAATAACGATACGGGACTCTTACGAGGTCTCGTCATCGAATAATCAATACACGAACTGCCCACACACTTGTAAATATAGACGCGCAAGATCGTTACACGAACCGCTTACCATTATAGTAAACTACTATGCAAACACACATAACATATACGCAATAAGGGAACTTTAAATTGGAGATTTTACCCTACCACACCCGTCTGTCTCATTCTGAAAACTATTCAAAATAATTGCTATTTTTCATTCTCATTCAAATATAAATAATAGTAAATAATATATAATTTTCGACTGAACTGAACCCAAGTGCCCGGCCTGTGGCCGGGCACCCCTCGTATTCATGTTCTAACCTAACCTAACCTAAATCTAGTTTTGACACCTTTAGACTTTAGATTCAAGATTTAATGTGAATATATGCATTAATAAAAACTCATTACTATTTTAATACTAGTTATGCTGCTGTTGATGCACTGATGAAAGCCAGATAGCTAGATCAGTGTTTAGTTAGTCGTAGTTGCCGGTGGGCTGAGGTCTAAAGGAATCCAAACTAGTTTTAAAAGGTTTGGATAGGTTAGGTTAGGTTAGAACATGAATAAGACGGGTGCCCGGCCGCAGGCCGGTCACTTAGGTTCAGTTCCGTTTAAAAAAAAAAAAAAACAAAAAACAAAACGTACCAATACAAAGTACTCTTATTCATAATATTAGAAGATATTGTAAAATAACAATTAATTTAATTTTTTTTTTTTTTTTTTTCACTTACACATTAGCCTCGTCGCGCCGCGACATTACTATATGGGGCGAAGGTGCGAAGTCGACGGCGACGACAAAGTACCGAGTCTAAGGAGACTGATGGCGGCGCCACACAGTGGCGTTATGTCTCTATAAAAGTGGTGGTCTTTTATTATGTTATTTATTAATGGTATTTTTTTAATATCATATCAATATTGTACCCCGCACGGGGGGAGGTAGGGGGGTAGGTAGTGACGAAAAATAACGATACGGGACTCTTACGAGGTCTCGCAATCGGAATGAGTACACTTTAAATATTTTAACGAGGTAAAATTTAAGGGCATTGAGGGTCTGGTGCCAGTGGTGGTTGATTAGATCCACACACTATACTTTTTATAATTATGTGGCGTTATGTCTCTATAAAAGTGGTGGTCTTTTATTATGTTATTTATTAATGGTATTTTTTTAATATCATATCAATATTGTACCCCGCACGGGGGGAGGTAGGGGGGTAGGTAGTGACGAAAAATAACGATACGGGACTCTTACGAGGTCTCGTAATCGGAATGAGTTTCTGCGACTACCATTGTTTGTCGCGGGTAACGGGGAATCAGGGTTCGATTCCGGTGAGGGAGCCTGAGAAACTGCTACCACATCCAAGGAAGGCAGCAGGCGCGCAAATTACCCACTCCCTGCACGGGGGGGGGGAGGTACGGGTAGGTAGTGACGAAAAATAACGATACGGGACTCTTACGAGGTCTCGTCATCGAATAATCAATACACGAACTGCCCACACACTTGTAAATATAGACGCGCAAGATCGTTACACGAACCGCTTACCATTATAGTAAACTACTATGCAAACACACATAACATATACGCAATAAGGGAACTTTAAATTGGAGATTTTACCCTACCACACCCGTCTGTCTCATTCTGAAAACTATTCAAAATAATTGCTATTTTTCATTCTCATTCAAATATAAATAATAGTAAATAATATATAATTTTCGACTGAACTGAACCCAAGTGCCCGGCCTGTGGCCGGGCACCCCTCGTATTCATGTTCTAACCTAACCTAACCTAAATCTAGTTTTGACACCTTTAGACTTTAGATTCAAGATTTAATGTGAATATATGCATTAATAAAAACTCATTACTATTTTAATACTAGTTATGCTGCTGTTGATGCACTGATGAAAGCCAGATAGCTAGATCAGTGTTTAGTTAGTCGTAGTTGCCGGTGGGCTGAGGTCTAAAGGAATCCAAACTAGTTTTAAAAGGTTTGGATAGGTTAGGTTAGGTTAGAACATGAATAAGACGGGTGCCCGGCCGCAGGCCGGTCACTTAGGTTCAGTTCCGTTTAAAAAAAAAAAAAACAAAAAACAAAACGTACCAATACAAAGTACTCTTATTCATATTAGAAGATATTGTAAAATAACAATTAATTTAATTTTTTTTTTTTTTTTTTTTTCACTTACACATTAGGCCCGTCGCGCCGCGCCACTACTATATGGGGCGAAGGTGCGAAGTCGACGGCGACGACAAAGTACCGAGTCTAAGGAGACTGATGGCGGCGCCACACAGTGGCGTTATGTCTCTATAAAAGTGGTGGTCTTTTATTATGTTATTTATTAATGGTATTATTTTAATATCATATCAATATTGTACCCCGCACAGGGGGGAGGTACGGGTAGGTAGTGACGAAAAATAACGATACGGGACTCTTACGAGGTCTCGCAATCGGAATGAGTACACTTTAAATATTTTAACGAGGTAAAATTTAAGGGCATTGAGGGTCTGGTGCCAGTGGTGGTTGATTAGATCCACACACTATACTTTTTATAATTATGTGGCGTTATGTCTCTATAAAAGTGGTGGTCTTTTATTATGTTATTTATTAATGGTATTTTTTTAATATCATATCAATATTGTACCCCGCACGGGGGGAGGTAGGGGGGTAGGTAGTGACGAAAAATAACGATACGGGACTCTTACGAGGTCTCGTAATCGGAATGAGTTTCTGCGACTACCATTGTTTGTCGCGGGTAACGGGGAATCAGGGTTCGATTCCGGTGAGGGAGCCTGAGAAACTGCTACCACATCCAAGGAAGGCAGCAGGCGCGCAAATTACCCACTCCCTGCACGGAGGGGGGGAGGTACGGGTAGGTAGTGACGAAAAATAACGATACGGGACTCTTACGAGGTCTCGTCATCGAATAATCAATACACGAACTGCCCACACACTTGTAAATATAGACGCGCAAGATCGTTACACGAACCGCTTACCATTATAGTAAACTACTATGCAAACACACATAACATATACGCAATAAGGGAACTTTAAATTGGAGATTTTACCCTACCACACCCGTCTGTCTCATTCTGAAAACTATTCAAAATAATTGCTATTTTTCATTCTCATTCAAATATAAATAATAGTAAATAATATATAATTTTCGACTGAACTGAACCCAAGTGCCCGGCCTGTGGCCGGGCACCCCTCGTATTCATGTTCTAACCTAACCTAACCTAAATCTAGTTTTGACACCTTTAGACTTTAGATTCAAGATTTAATGTGAATATATGCATTAATAAAAACTCATTACTATTTTAATACTAGTTATGCTGCTGTTGATGCACTGATGAAAGCCAGATAGCTAGATCAGTGTTTAGTTAGTCGTAGTTGCCGGTGGGCTGAGGTCTAAAGGAATCCAAACTAGTTTTAAAAGGTTTGGATAGGTTAGGTTAGGTTAGAACATGAATAAGACGGGTGCCCGGCCGCAGGCCGGTCACTTAGGTTCAGTTCCGTTTAAAAAAAAAAAAAACAAAAAACAAAACGTACCAATACAAAGTACTCTTATTCATAATATTAGAAGATATTGTAAAATAACAATTAATTTAATTTTTTTTTTTTTTTTTTTCACTTACACATTAGGCCCGTCGCGCCGCGCCACTATGGGGCGAAGGTGCGAAGTCGACGGCGACGACAAAGTACCGAGTCTAAGGAGACTGATGGCGGCGCCACACAGTGGCGTTATGTCTCTATAAAAGTGGTGGTCTTTTATTATGTTATTTATTAATGGTATTTTTTTAATATCATATCAATATTGTACCCCGCACGGGGGGAGGTAGGGGGGTAGGTAGTGACGAAAAATAACGATACGGGACTCTTACGAGGTCTCGTAATCGGAATGAGTTTCTGCGACTACCATTGTTTGTCGCGGGTAACGGGGAATCAGGGTTCGATTCCGGTGAGGGAGCCTGAGAAACTGCTACCACATCCAAGGAAGGCAGCAGGCGCGCAAATTACCCACTCCCTGCACGGGGGGGGGGGGGGGAGGTACGGGTAGGTAGTGACGAAAAATAACGATACGGGACTCTTACGAGGTCTCGTCATCGAATAATCAATACACGAACTGCCCACACACTTGTAAATATAGACGCGCAAGATCGTTACACGAACCGCTTACCATTATAGTAAACTACTATGCAAACACACATAACATATACGCAATAAGGGAACTTTAAATTGGAGATTTTACCCTACCACACCCGTCTGTCTCATTCTGAAAACTATTCAAAATAATTGCTATTTTTCATTCTCATTCAAATATAAATAATAGTAAATAATATATAATTTTCGACTGAACTGAACCCAAGTGCCCGGCCTGTGGCCGGGCACCCCTCGTATTCATGTTCTAACCTAACCTAACCTAAATCTAGTTTTGACACCTTTAGACTTTAGATTCAAGATTTAATGTGAATATATGCATTAATAAAAACTCATTACTATTTTAATACTAGTTATGCTGCTGTTGATGCACTGATGAAAGCCAGATAGCTAGATCAGTGTTTAGTTAGTCGTAGTTGCCGGTGGGCTGAGGTCTAAAGGAATCCAAACTAGTTTTAAAAGGTTTGGATAGGTTAGGTTAGGTTAGAACATGAATAAGACGGGTGCCCGGCCGCAGGCCGGTCACTTAGGTTCAGTTCCGTTTAAAAAAAAAAAAAACAAAAAACAAAACGTACCAATACAAAGTACTCTTATTCATATTAGAAGATATTGTAAAATAACAATTAATTTATTTTTTTTTTTTTTTTTTTCACTTACACATTAGGCCCGTCGCGCCGCGCCACTACTATATGGGGCGAAGGTGCGAAGTCGACGGCGACGACAAAGTACCGAGTCTAAGGAGACTGATGGCGGCGCCACACAGTGGCGTTATGTCTCTATAAAAGTGGTGGTCTCTTATTATGTTATTTATAAATGGTATTATTTTAATATCATATCAATATTGTACCCCGCACAGGGGGGAGGTACGGGTAGGTAGTGACGAAAAATAACGATACGGGACTCTTACGAGGTCTCGCAATCGGAATGAGTACACTTTAAATATTTTAACGAGGTAAAATTTAAGGGCATTGAGGGTCTGGTGCCAGTGGTGGTTGATTAGATCCACACACTATACTTTTTATAATTATGTGGCGTTATGTCTCTATAAAAGTGGTGGTCTTTTATTATGTTATTTATTAATGGTATTTTTTTAATATCATATCAATATTGTACCCCGCACGGGGGGAGGTAGGGGGGTAGGTAGTGACGAAAAATAACGATACGGGACTCTTACGAGGTCTCGTAATCGGAATGAGTTTCTGCGACTACCATTGTTTGTCGCGGGTAACGGGGAATCAGGGTTCGATTCCGGTGAGGGAGCCTGAGAAACTGCTACCACATCCAAGGAAGGCAGCAGGCGCGCAAATTACCCACTCCCTGCACGGGGGGGGGGGGAGGTACGGGTAGGTAGTGACGAAAAATAACGATACGGGACTCTTACGAGGTCTCGTCATCGAATAATCAATACACGAACTGCCCACACACTTGTAAATATAGACGCGCAAGATCGTTACACGAACCGCTTACCATTATAGTAAACTACTATGCAAACACACATAACATATACGCAATAAGGGAACTTTAAATTGGAGATTTTACCCTACCACACCCGTCTGTCTCATTCTGAAAACTATTCAAAATAATTGCTATTTTTCATTCTCATTCAAATATAAATAATAGTAAATAATATATAATTTTCGACTGAACTGAACCCAAGTGCCCGGCCTGTGGCCGGGCACCCCTCGTATTCATGTTCTAACCTAACCTAACCTAAATCTAGTTTTGACACCTTTAGACTTTAGATTCAAGATTTAATGTGAATATATGCATTAATAAAAACTCATTACTATTTTAATACTAGTTATGCTGCTGTTGATGCACTGATGAAAGCCAGATAGCTAGATCAGTGTTTAGTTAGTCGTAGTTGCCGGTGGGCTGAGGTCTAAAGGAATCCAAACTAGTTTTAAAAGGTTTGGATAGGTTAGGTTAGGTTAGAACATGAATAAGACGGGTGCCCGGCCGCAGGCCGGTCACTTAGGTTCAGTTCCGTTTAAAAAAAAAAAAAACAAAAAACAAAACGTACCAATACAAAGTACTCTTATTCATATTAGAAGATATTGTAAAATAACAATTAATTTAATTTTTTTTTTTTTTTTTTTTCACTTACACAGTAGGCCCGTCGCGCCGCGCCACTACTATATGGGGCGAAGGTGCGAAGTCGACGGCGACGACAAAGTACCGAGTCTAAGGAGACTGATGGCGGCGCCACACAGTGGCGTTATGTCTCTATAAAAGTGGTGGTCTTTTATTATGTTATTTATTAATGGTATTATTTTAATATCATATCAATATTGTACCCCGCACAGGGGGGAGGTACGGGTAGGTAGTGACGAAAAATATCGATACGGGACTCTTACGAGGTCTCGCAATCGGAATGAGTACACTTTAAATATTTTAACGAGGTAAAATTTAAGGGCATTGAGGGTCTGGTGCCAGTGGTGGTTGATTAGATCCACACACTATACTTTTTATAATTATGTGGCGTTATGTCTCTATAAAAGTGGTGGTCTTTTATTATGTTATTTATTAATGGTATTTTTTTAATATCATATCAATATTGTACCCCGCACGGGGGGAGGTAGGGGGGTAGGTAGTGACGAAAAATAACGATACGGGACTCTTACGAGGTCTCGTAATCGGAATGAGTTTCTGCGACTACCATTGTTTGTCGCGGGTAACGGGGAATCAGGGTTCGATTCCGGTGAGGGAGCCTGAGAAACTGCTACCACATCCAAGGAAGGCAGCAGGCGCGCAAATTACCCACTCCCTGCACGGGGGGGGGGGGGAGGTACGGGTAGGTAGTGACGAAAAATAACGATACGGGACTCTTACGAGGTCTCGTCATCGAATAATCAATACACGAACTGCCCACACACTTGTAAATATAGACGCGCAAGATCGTTACACGAACCGCTTACCATTATAGTAAACTACTATGCAAACACACATAACATATACGCAATAAGGGAACTTTAAATTGGAGATTTTACCCTACCACACCCGTCTGTCTCATTCTGAAAACTATTCAAAATAATTGCTATTTTTCATTCTCATTCAAATATAAATAATAGTAAATAATATATAATTTTCGACTGAACTGAACCCAAGTGCCCGGCCTGTGGCCGGGCACCCCTCGTATTCATGTTCTAACCTAACCTAACCTAAATCTAGTTTTGACACCTTTAGACTTTAGATTCAAGATTTAATGTGAATATATGCATTAATAAAAACTCATTACTATTTTAATACTAGTTATGCTGCTGTTGATGCACTGATGAAAGCCAGATAGCTAGATCAGTGTTTAGTTAGTCGTAGTTGCCGGTGGGCTGAGGTCTAAAGGAATCCAAACTAGTTTTAAAAGGTTTGGATAGGTTAGGTTAGGTTAGAACATGAATAAGACGGGTGCCCGGCCGCAGGCCGGTCACTTAGGTTCAGTTCCGTTTAAAAAAAAAAAAAACAAAAAACAAAACGTACCAATACAAAGTACTCTTATTCATATTAGAAGATATTGTAAAATAACAATTAATTTAATTTTTTTTTTTTTTTTTTTTTCACTTACACATTAGGCCCGTCGCGCCGCGCCACTACTATATGGGGCGAAGGTGCGAAGTCGACGGCGACGACAAAGTACCGAGTCTAAGGAGACTGATGGCGGCGCCACACAGTGGCGTTATGTCTCTATAAAAGTGGTGGTCTCTTATTATGTTATTTATAAATGGTATTATTTTAATATCATATCAATATTGTACCCCGCACAGGGGGGAGGTACGGGTAGGTAGTGACGAAAAATAACGATACGGGACTCTTACGAGGTCTCGCAATCGGAATGAGTACACTTTAAATATTTTAACGAGGTAAAATTTAAGGGCATTGAGGGTCTGGTGCCAGTGGTGGTTGATTAGATCCACACACTATACTTTTTATAATTATGTGGCGTTATGTCTCTATAAAAGTGGTGGTCTTTTATTATGTTATTTATTAATGGTATTTTTTTAATATCATATCAATATTGTACCCCGCACGGGGGGAGGTAGGGGGGTAGGTAGTGACGAAAAATAACGATACGGGACTCTTACGAGGTCTCGTAATCGGAATGAGTTTCTGCGACTACCATTGTTTGTCGCGGGTAACGGGGAATCAGGGTTCGATTCCGGTGAGGGAGCCTGAGAAACTGCTACCACATCCAAGGAAGGCAGCAGGCGCGCAAATTACCCACTCCCTGCACGGGGGGGGGGGGGGGAGGTACGGGTAGGTAGTGACGAAAAATAACGATACGGGACTCTTACGAGGTCTCGTCATCGAATAATCAATACACGAACTGCCCACACACTTGTAAATATAGACGCGCAAGATCGTTACACGAACCGCTTACCATTATAGTAAACTACTATGCAAACACACATAACATATACGCAATAAGGGAACTTTAAATTGGAGATTTTACCCTACCACACCCGTCTGTCTCATTCTGAAAACTATTCAAAATAATTGCTATTTTTCATTCTCATTCAAATATAAATAATAGTAAATAATATATAATTTTTGACTGAACTGAACCCAAGTGCCCGGCCTGTGGCCGGGCACCCCTCGTATTCATGTTCTAACCTAACCTAACCTAAATCTAGTTTTGACACCTTTAGACTTTAGATTCAAGATTTAATGTGAATATATGCATTAATAAAAACTCATTACTATTTTAATACTAGTTATGCTGCTGTTGATGCACTGATGAAAGCCAGATAGCTAGATCAGTGTTTAGTTAGTCGTAGTTGCCGGTGGGCTGAGGTCTAAAGGAATCCAAACTAGTTTTAAAAGGTTTGGATAGGTTAGGTTAGGTTAGAACATGAATAAGACGGGTGCCCGGCCGCAGGCCGGTCACTTAGGTTCAGTTCCGTTTAAAAAAAAAAAAAAACAAAAAACAAAACGTACCAATACAAAGTACTCTTATTCATATTAGAAGATATTGTAAAATAACAATTAATTTAATTTTTTTTTTTTTTTTTTTTTTCACTTACACATTAGGCCCGTCGCGCCGCGCCACTACTATATGGGGCGAAGGTGCGAAGTCGACGGCGACGACAAAGTACCGAGTCTAAGGAGACTGATGGCGGCGCCACACAGTGGCGTTATGTCTCTATAAAAGTGGTGGTCTTTTATTATGTTATTTATTAATGGTATTATTTTAATATCATATCAATATTGTACCCCGCACAGGGGGGAGGTACGGGTAGGTAGTGACGAAAAATAATGATACGGGACTCTTACGAGGTCTCGCAATCGGAATGAGTACACTTTAAATATTTTAACGAGGTAAAATTTAAGGGCATTGAGGGTCTGGTGCCAGTGGTGGTTGATTAGATCCACACACTATACTTTTTATAATTATGTGGCGTTATGTCTCTATAAAAGTGGTGGTCTTTTATTATGTTATTTATTAATGGTATTTTTTTAATATCATATCAATATTGTACCCCGCACGGGGGGAGGTAGGGGGGGTAGGTAGTGACGAAAAATAACGATACGGGACTCTTACGAGGTCTCGTAATCGGAATGAGTTTCTGCGACTACCATTGTTTGTCGCGGGTAACGGGGAATCAGGGTTCGATTCCGGTGAGGGAGCCTGAGAAACTGCTACCACATCCAAGGAAGGCAGCAGGCGCGCAAATTACCCACTCCCTGCACGGGGGGGGGGGGGGGGTACGGGTAGGTAGTGACGAAAAATAACGATACGGGACTCTTACGAGGTCTCGTCATCGAATAATCAATACACGAACTGCCCACACACTTGTAAATATAGACGCGCAAGATCGTTACACGAACCGCTTACCATTATAGTAAACTACTATGCAAACACACATAACATATACGCAATAAGGGAACTTTAAATTGGAGATTTTACCCTACCACACCCGTCTGTCTCATTCTGAAAACTATTCAAAATAATTGCTATTTTTCATTCTCATTCAAATATAAATAATAGTAAATAATATATAATTTTTGACTGAACTGAACCCAAGTGCCCGGCCTGTGGCCGGGCACCCCTCGTATTCATGTTCTAACCTAACCTAACCTAAATCTAGTTTTGACACCTTTAGACTTTAGATTCAAGATTTAATGTGAATATATGCATTAATAAAAACTCATTACTATTTTAATACTAGTTATGCTGCTGTTGATGCACTGATGAAAGCCAGATAGCTAGATCAGTGTTTAGTTCGTCGTAGTTGCCGGTGGGCTGAGGTCTAAAGGAATCCAAACTAGTTTTAAAAGGTTTGGATAGGTTAGGTTAGGTTAGAACATGAATAAGACGGGTGCCCGGCCGCAGGCCGGTCACTTAGGTTCAGTTCCGTTTAAAAAAAAAAAAAACAAAAAACAAAACGTACCAATACAAAGTACTCTTATTCATATTAGAAGATATTGTAAAATAACAATTAATTTATTTTTTTTTTTTTTTTTTTTTTCACTTACACATTAGGCCCGTCGCGCCACTACTATATGGGGCGAAGGTGCGAAGTCGACGGCGACGACAAAGTACCGAGTCTAAGGAGACTGATGGCGGCGCCACACAGTGGCGTTATGTCTCTATAAAAGTGGTGGTCTTTTATTATGTTATTTATTAATGGTATTATTTTAATATCATATCAATATTGTACCCCGCACAGGGGGGAGGTACGGGTAGGTAGTGACGAAAAATAACGATACGGGACTCTTACGAGGTCTCGCAATCGGAATGAGTACACTTTAAATATTTTAACGAGGTAAAATTTAAGGGCATTGAGGGTCTGGTGCCAGTGGTGGTTGATTAGATCCACACACTATACTTTTTATAATTATGTGGCGTTATGTCTCTATAAAAGTGGTGGTCTTTTATTATGTTATTTATTAATGGTATTTTTTTAATATCATATCAATATTGTACCCCGCACGGGGGGAGGTAGGGGGGTAGGTAGTGACGAAAAATAACGATACGGGACTCTTACGAGGTCTCGTAATCGGAATGAGTTTCTGCGACTACCATTGTTTGTCGCGGGTAACGGGGAATCAGGGTTCGATTCCGGTGAGGGAGCCTGAGAAACTGCTACCACATCCAAGGAAGGCAGCAGGCGCGCAAATTACCCACTCCCTGCACGGGGGGGGGGAGGTACGGGTAGGTAGTGACGAAAAATAACGATACGGGACTCTTACGAGGTCTCGTCATCGAATAATCAATACACGAACTGCCCACACACTTGTAAATATAGACGCGCAAGATCGTTACACGAACCGCTTACCATTATAGTAAACTACTATGCAAACACACATAACATATACGCAATAAGGGAACTTTAAATTGGAGATTTTACCCTACCACACCCGTCTGTCTCATTCTGAAAACTATTCAAAATAATTGCTATTTTTCATTCTCATTCAAATATAAATAATAGTAAATAATATATAATTTTCGACTGAACTGAACCCAAGTGCCCGGCCTGTGGCCGGGCACCCCTCGTATTCATGTTCTAACCTAACCTAACCTAAATCTAGTTTTGACACCTTTAGATTTTAGATTCAAGATTTAATGTGAATATATGCATTAATAAAAACTCATTACTATTTTAATACTAGTTATGCTGCTGTTGATGCACTGATGAAAGCCAGATAGCTAGATCAGTGTTTAGTTAGTCGTAGTTGCCGGTGGGCTGAGGTCTAAAGGAATCCAAACTAGTTTTAAAAGGTTTGGATAGGTTAGGTTAGGTTAGAACATGAATAAGACGGGTGCCCGGCCGCAGGCCGGTCACTTAGGTTCAGTTCCGTTTAAAAAAAAAAAAAAACAAAAAACAAAACGTACCAATACAAAGTACTCTTATTCATAATATTAGAAGATATTGTAAAATAACAATTAATTTAATTTTTTTTTTTTTTTTTTTCACTTACACATTAGCCTCGTCGCGCCGCGACATTACTATATGGGGCGAAGGTGCGAAGTCGACGGCGACGACAAAGTACCGAGTCTAAGGAGACTGATGGCGGCGCCACACAGTGGCGTTATGTCTCTATAAAAGTGGTGGTCTTTTATTATGTTATTTATTAATGGTATTATTTTAATATCATATCAATATTGTACCCCGCACAGGGGGGAGGTACGGGTAGGTAGTGACGAAAAATAACGATACGGGACTCTTACGAGGTCTCGCAATCGGAATGAGTACACTTTAAATATTTTAACGAGGTAAAATTTAAGGGCATTGAGGGTCTGGTGCCAGTGGTGGTTGATTAGATCCACACACTATACTTTTTATAATTATGTGGCGTTATGTCTCTATAAAAGTGGTGGTCTTTTATTATGTTATTTATTAATGGTATTTTTTTAATATCATATCAATATTGTACCCCGCACGGGGGGAGGTAGGGGGGTAGGTAGTGACGAAAAATAACGATACGGGACTCTTACGAGGTCTCGTAATCGGAATGAGTTTCTGCGACTACCATTGTTTGTCGCGGGTAACGGGGAATCAGGGTTCGATTCCGGTAAGGGAGCCTGAGAAACTGCTACCACATCCAAGGAAGGCAGCAGGCGCGCAAATTACCCACTCCCTGCACGGGGGGGGGGAGGTACGGGTAGGTAGTGACGAAAAATAACGATACGGGACTCTTACGAGGTCTCGTCATCGAATAATCAATACACGAACTGCCCACACACTTGTAAATATAGACGCGCAAGATCGTTACACGAACCGCTTACCATTATAGTAAACTACTATGCAAACACACATAACATATACGCAATAAGGGAACTTTAAATTGGAGATTTTACCCTACCGCACCCGTCTGTCTCATTCTGAAAACTATTCAAAATAATTGCTATTTTTCATTCTCATTCAAATATAAATAATAGTAAATAATATATAATTTTCGACTGAACTGAACCCAAGTGCCCGGCCTGTGGCCGGGCACCCCTCGTATTCATGTTCTAACCTAACCTAACCTAAATCTAGTTTTGACACCTTTAGACTTTAGATTCAAGATTTAATGTGAATATATGCATTAATAAAAACTCATTACTATTTTAATACTAGTTATGCTGCTGTTGATGCACTGATGAAAGCCAGATAGCTAGATCAGTGTTTAGTTAGTCGTAGTTGCCGGTGGGCTGAGGTCTAAAGGAATCCAAACTAGTTTTAAAAGGTTTGGATAGGTTAGGTTAGGTTAGAACATGAATAAGACGGGTGCCCGGCCGCAGGCCGGTCACTTAGGTTCAGTTCCGTTTAAAAAAAAAAAAAACAAAAAACAAAACGTACCAATACAAAGTACTCTTATTCATATTAGAAGATATTGTAAAATAACAATTAATTTAATTTTTTTTTTTTTTTTTTTTTTCACTTACACATTAGGCCCGTCGCGCCGCGCCACTACTATATGGGGCGAAGGTGCGAAGTCGACGGCGACGACAAAGTACCGAGTCTAAGGAGACTGATGGCGGCGCCACACAGTGGCGTTATGTCTCTATAAAAGTGGTGGTCTTTTATTATGTTATTTATTAATGGTATTATTTTAATATCATATCAATATTGTACCCCGCACAGGGGGGAGGTACGGGTAGGTAGTGACGAAAAATAACGATACGGGACTCTTACGAGGTCTCGCAATCGGAATGAGTACACTTTAAATATTTTAACGAGGTAAAATTTAAGGGCATTGAGGGTCTGGTGCCAGTGGTGGTTGATTAGATCCACACACTATACTTTTTATAATTATGTGGCGTTATGTCTCTATAAAAGTGGTGGTCTTTTATTATGTTATTTATTAATGGTATTTTTTTAATATCATATCAATATTGTACCCCGCACGGGGGGAGGTAGGGGGGTAGGTAGTGACGAAAAATAACGATACGGGACTCTTACGAGGTCTCGCAATCGGAATGAGTACACTTTAAATATTTTAACGAGGTAAAATTTAAGGGCATTGAGGGTCTGGTGCCAGTGGTGGTTGATTAGATCCACACACTATACTTTTTATAATTATGTGGCGTTATGTCCACATTAGGCCCGTCGCGCCGCGCCACTACTATATGGGGCGAAGGTGCGAAGTCGACGGCGACGACAAAGTACCGAGTCTAAGGAGACTGATGGCGGCGCCACACAGTGGCGTTATGTCTCTATAAAAGTGGTGGTCTTTTATTATGTTATTTACGTAGTTTATTTATTACGTAGTCTCGCAATCGGAATGAGTACACTTTAAATATTTTAACGAGGTAAAATTTAAGGGCATTGAGGGTCTGGTGCCAGTGGTGGTTGATTAGATCCACACACTATACTTTTTATAATTATGTGGCGTTATGTCTCTATAAAAGTGGTGGTCTTTTATTATGTTATTTATTAATGGTATTTTTTTAATATCATATCAATATTGTACCCCGCACGGGGGGAGGTAGGGGGGTAGGTAGTGACGAAAAATAACGATACGGGACTCTTACGAGGTCTCGTAATCGGAATGAGTTTCTGCGACTACCATTGTTTGTCGCGGGTAACGGGGAATCAGGGTTCGATTCCGGTGAGGGAGCCTGAGAAACTGCTACCACATCCAAGGAAGGCAGCAGGCGCGCAAATTACCCACTCCCTGCACGGGGGGGGGGGAGGTACGGGTAGGTAGTGACGAAAAATAACGATACGGGACTCTTACGAGGTCTCGTCATCGAATAATCAATACACGAACTGCCCACACACTTGTAAATATAGACGCGCAAGATCGTTACACGAACCGCTTACCATTATAGTAAACTACTATGCAAACACACATAACATATACGCAATAAGGGAACTTTA
Organism: Pararge aegeria; assembly: GCF_905163445.1. Taxonomy (NCBI): domain Eukaryota; kingdom Metazoa; phylum Arthropoda; class Insecta; order Lepidoptera; family Nymphalidae; genus Pararge; species Pararge aegeria. Next base: position 18,278,473 of record NC_053195.1, read on the forward strand.
AATTGGAGATTTTACCCTACCACACCCGTCTGTCTCATTCTGAAAACTATTCAAAATAATTGCTATTTTTCATTCTCATTCAAATATAAATAATAGTAAATAATATATAATTTTTGACTGAACTGAACCCAAGTGCCCGGCCTGTGGCCGGGCACCCCTCGTATTCATGTTCTAACCTAACCTAACCTAAATCTAGTTTTGACACCTTTAGACTTTAGATTCAAGATTTAATGTGAATATATGCATTAATAAAAACTCATTACTATTTTAATACTAGTTATGCTGCTGTTGATGCACTGATGAAAGCCAGATAGCTAGATCAGTGTTTAGTTAGTCGTAGTTGCCGGTGGGCTGAGGTCTAAAGGAATCCAAACTAGTTTTAAAAGGTTTGGATAGGTTAGGTTAGGTTAGAACATGAATAAGACGGGTGCCCGGCCGCAGGCCGGTCACTTAGGTTCAGTTCCGTTTAAAAAAAAAAAAAAACAAAAAACAAAACGTACCAATACAAAGTACTCTTATTCATAATATTAGAAGATATTGTAAAATAACAATTAATTTAATTTTTTTTTTTTTTTTTTTCACTTACACATTAGGCCCGTCGCGCCGCGCCACTACTATATGGGGCGAAGGTGCGAAGTCGACGGCGACGACAAAGTACCGAGTCTAAGGAGACTGATGGCGGCGCCACACAGTGGCGTTATGTCTCTATAAAAGTGGTGGTCTTTTATTATGTTATTTATTAATGGTATTATTTTAATATCATATCAATATTGTACCCCGCACAGGGGGGAGGTACGGGTAGGTAGTGACGAAAAATAATGATACGGGACTCTTACGAGGTCTCGCAATCGGAATGAGTACACTTTAAATATTTTAACGAGGTAAAATTTAAGGGCATTGAGGGTCTGGTGCCAGTGGTGGTTGATTAGATCCACACACTATACTTTTTATAATTATGTGGCGTTATGTCTCTATAGGCCCGTCGCGCCGCGCCACTACTATATGGGGCGAAGGTGCGAAGTCGACGGCGACGACAAAGTACCGAGTCTAAGGAGACTGATGGCGGCGCCACACAGTGGCGTTATGTCTCTATAAAAGTGGTGGTCTTTTATTATGTTATTTACGTAGTTTATTTATTACGTAGTCTCGCAATCGGAATGAGTACACTTTAAATATTTTAACGAGGTAAAATTTAAGGGCATTGAGGGTCTGGTGCCAGTGGTGGTTGATTAGATCCACACACTATACTTTTTATAATTATGTGGCGTTATGTCTCTATAAAAGTGGTGGTCTTTTATTATGTTATTTATTAATGGTATTTTTTTAATATCATATCAATATTGTACCCCGCACGGGGGGAGGTAGGGGGGTAGGTAGTGACGAAAAATAACGATACGGGACTCTTACGAGGTCTCGTAATCGGAATGAGTTTCTGCGACTACCATTGTTTGTCGCGGGTAACGGGGAATCAGGGTTCGATTCCGGTGAGGGAGCCTGAGAAACTGCTACCACATCCAAGGAAGGCAGCAGGCGCGCAAATTACCCACTCCCTGCACGGGGGGGGGGGAGGTACGGGTAGGTAGTGACGAAAAATAACGATACGGGACTCTTACGAGGTCTCGTCATCGAATAATCAATACACGAACTGCCCACACACTTGTAAATATAGACGCGCAAGATCGTTACACGAACCGCTTACCATTATAGTAAACTACTATGCAAACACACATAACATATACGCAATAAGGGAACTTTAAATTGGAGATTTTACCCTACCGCACCCGTCTGTCTCATTCTGAAAACTATTCAAAATAATTGCTATTTTTCATTCTCCTTCAAATATAAATAATAGTAAATAATATATAATTTTCGACTGAACTGAACCCAAGTGCCCGGCCTGTGGCCGGGCACCCCTCGTATTCATGTTCTAACCTAACCTAACCTAAATCTAGTTTTGACACCTTTAGACTTTAGATTCAAGATTTAATGTGAATATATGCATTAATAAAAACTCATTACTATTTTAATACTAGTTATGCTGCTGTTGATGCACTGATGAAAGCCAGATAGCTAGATCAGTGTTTAGTTAGTCGTAGTTGCCGGTGGGCTGAGGTCTAAAGGAATCCAAACTAGTTTTAAAAGGTTTGGATAGGTTAGGTTAGGTTAGAACATGAATAAGACGGGTGCCCGGCCGCAGGCCGGTCACTTAGGTTCAGTTCCGTTTAAAAAAAAAAAAAAAACAAAAAACAAAACGTACCAATACAAAGTACTCTTATTCATAATATTAGAAGATATTGTAAAATAACAATTAATTTAATTTTTTTTTTTTTTTTTTACTTACACATTAGGCCCGTCGCGCCGCGCCACTACTATATGGGGCGAAGGTGCGAAGTCGACGGCGACGACAAAGTACCGAGTCTAAGGAGACTGATGGCGGCGCCACACAGTGGCGTTATGTCTCTATAAAAGTGGTGGTCTTTTATTATGTTATTTATTAATGGTATTATTTTAATATCATATCAATATTGTACCCCGCACAGGGGGGAGGTACGGGTAGGTAGTGACGAAAAATAATGATACGGGACTCTTACGAGGTCTCGCAATCGGAATGAGTACACTTTAAATATTTTAACGAGGTAAAATTTAAGGGCATTGAGGGTCTGGTGCCAGTGGTGGTTGATTAGATCCACACACTATACTTTTTATAATTATGTGGCGTTATGTCCACATTAGGCCCGTCGCGCCGCGCCACTACTATATGGGGCGAAGGTGCGAAGTCGACGGCGACGACAAAGTACCGAGTCTAAGGAGACTGATGGCGGCGCCACACAGTGGCGTTATGTCTCTATAAAAGTGGTGGTCTTTTATTATGTTATTTACGTAGTTTATTTATTACGTAGTCTCGCAATCGGAATGAGTACACTTTAAATATTTTAACGAGGTAAAATTTAAGGGCATTGAGGGTCTGGTGCCAGTGGTGGTTGATTAGATCCACACACTATACTTTTTATAATTATGTGGCGTTATGTCTCTATAAAAGTGGTGGTCTTTTATTATGTTATTTATTAATGGTATTTTTTTAATATCATATCAATATTGTACCCCGCACGGGGGGAGGTAGGGGGGTAGGTAGTGACGAAAAATAACGATACGGGACTCTTACGAGGTCTCGTAATCGGAATGAGTTTCTGCGACTACCATTGTTTGTCGCGGGTAACGGGGAATCAGGGTTCGATTCCGGTGAGGGAGCCTGAGAAACTGCTACCACATCCAAGGAAGGCAGCAGGCGCGCAAATTACCCACTCCCTGCACGGGGGGGGGGGAGGTACGGGTAGGTAGTGACGAAAAATAACGATACGGGACTCTTACGAGGTCTCGTCATCGAATAATCAATACACGAACTGCCCACACACTTGTAAATATAGACGCGCAAGATCGTTACACGAACCGCTTACCATTATAGTAAACTACTATGCAAACACACATAACATATACGCAATAAGGGAACTTTAAATTGGAGATTTTACCCTACCACACCCGTCTGTCTCATTCTGAAAACTATTCAAAATAATTGCTATTTTTCATTCTCATTCAAATATAAATAATAGTAAATAATATATAATTTTTGACTGAACTGAACCCAAGTGCCCGGCCTGTGGCCGGGCACCCCTCGTATTCATGTTCTAACCTCACCTAACCTAAATCTAGTTTTGACACCTTTAGACTTTAGATTCAAGATTTAATGTGAATATATGCATTAATAAAAACTCATTACTATTTTAATACTAGTTATGCTGCTGTTGATGCACTGATGAAAGCCAGATAGCTAGATCAGTGTTTAGTTAGTCGTAGTTGCCGGTGGGCTGAGGTCTAAAGGAATCCAAACTAGTTTTAAAAGGTTTGGATAGGTTAGGTTAGGTTAGAACATGAACAAGACGGGTGCCCGGCCGCAGGCCGGTCACTTAGGTTCAGTTCCGTTTAAAAAAAAAAAAAAACAAAAAACAAAACGTACCAATACAAAGTACTCTTATTCATATTAGAAGATATTGTAAAATAACAATTAATTTAATTTTTTTTTTTTTTTTTTTTCACTTACACATTAGGCCCGTCGCGCCGCGCCACTACTATATGGGGCGAAGGTGCGAAGTCGACGGCGACGACAAAGTACCGAGTCTAAGGAGACTGATGGCGGCGCCACACAGTGGCGTTATGTCTCTATAAAAGTGGTGGTCTTTTATTATGTTATTTATTAATGGTATTATTTTAATATCATATCAATATTGTACCCCGCACAGGGGGGAGGTACGGGTAGGTAGTGACGAAAAATAACGATACGGGACTCTTACGAGGTCTCGCAATCGGAATGAGTACACTTTAAATATTTTAACGAGGTAAAATTTAAGGGCATTGAGGGTCTGGTGCCAGTGGTGGTTGATTAGATCCACACACTATACTTTTTATAATTATGTGGCGTTATGTCTCTATAAAAGTGGTGGTCTTTTATTATGTTATTTATTAATGGTATTTTTTTAATATCATATCAATATTGTACCCCGCACGGGGGGAGGTAGGGGGGTAGGTAGTGACGAAAAATAACGATACGGGACTCTTACGAGGTCTCGTAATCGGAATGAGTTTCTGCGACTACCATTGTTTGTCGCGGGTAACGGGGAATCAGGGTTCGATTCCGGTGAGGGAGCCTGAGAAACTGCTACCACATCCAAGGAAGGCAGCAGGCGCGCAAATTACCCACTCCCTGCACGGGGGGGGGGGAGGTACGGGTAGGTAGTGACGAAAAATAACGATACGGGACTCTTACGAGGTCTCGTCATCGAATAATCAATACACGAACTGCCCACACACTTGTAAATATAGACGCGCAAGATCGTTACACGAACCGCTTACCATTATAGTAAACTACTATGCAAACACACATAACATATACGCAATAAGGGAACTTTAAATTGGAGATTTTACCCTACCGCACCCGTCTGTCTCATTCTGAAAACTATTCAAAATAATTGCTATTTTTCATTCTCATTCAAATATAAATAATAGTAAATAATATATAATTTTCGACTGAACTGAACCCAAGTGCCCGGCCTGTGGCCGGGCACCCCTCGTATTCATGTTCTAACCTAACCTAACCTAAATCTAGTTTTGACACCTTTAGACTTTAGATTCAAGATTTAATGTGAATATATGCATTAATAAAAACTCATTACTATTTTAATACTAGTTATGCTGCTGTTGATGCACTGATGAAAGCCAGATAGCTAGATCAGTGTTTAGTTCGTCGTAGTTGCCGGTGGGCTGAGGTCTAAAGGAATCCAAACTAGTTTTAAAAGGTTTGGATAGGTTAGGTTAGGTTAGAACATGAATAAGACGGGTGCCCGGCCGCAGGCCGGTCATTTAGGTTCAGTTCCGTTTAAAAAAAAAAAAAACAAAAAACAAAACGTACCAATACAAAGTACTCTTATTCATATTAGAAGATATTGTAAAATAACAATTAATTTAATTTTTTTTTTTTTTTTTTTTTCACTTACACATTAGGCCCGTCGCGCCGCGCCACTACTATATGGGGCGAAGGTGCGAAGTCGACGGCGACGACAAAGTACCGAGTCTAAGGAGACTGATGGCGGCGCCACACAGTGGCGTTATGTCTCTATAAAAGTGGTGGTCTTTTATTATGTTATTTATTAATGGTATTATTTTAATATCATATCAATATTGTACCCCGCACAGGGGGGAGGTACGGGTAGGTAGTGACGAAAAATAACGATACGGGACTCTTACGAGGTCTCGCAATCGGAATGAGTACACTTTAAATATTTTAACGAGGTAAAATTTAAGGGCATTGAGGGTCTGGTGCCAGTGGTGGTTGATTAGATCCACACACTATACTTTTTATAATTATGTGGCGTTATGTCTCTATAAAAGTGGTGGTCTTTTATTATGTTATTTATTAATGGTATTTTTTTAATATCATATCAATATTGTACCCCGCACGGGGGGAGGTAGGGGGGTAGGTAGTGACGAAAAATAACGATACGGGACTCTTACGAGGTCTCGTAATCGGAATGAGTTTCTGCGACTACCATTGTTTGTCGCGGGTAACGGGGAATCAGGGTTCGATTCCGGTGAGGGAGCCTGAGAAACTGCTACCACATCCAAGGAAGGCAGCAGGCGCGCAAATTACCCACTCCCTGCACGGGGGGGGGGAGGTACGGGTAGGTAGTGACGAAAAATAACGATACGGGACTCTTACGAGGTCTCGTCATCGAATAATCAATACACGAACTGCCCACACACTTGTAAATATAGACGCGCAAGATCGTTACACGAACCGCTTACCATTATAGTAAACTACTATGCAAACACACATAACATATACGCAATAAGGGAACTTTAAATTGGAGATTTTACCCTACCACACCCGTCTGTCTCATTCTGAAAACTATTCAAAATAATTGCTATTTTTCATTCTCATTCAAATATAAATAATAGTAAATAATATATAATTTTCGACTGAACTGAACCCAAGTGCCCGGCCTGTGGCCGGGCACCCCTCGTATTCATGTTCTAACCTAACCTAACCTAAATCTAGTTTTGACACCTTTAGACTTTAGATTCAAGATTTAATGTGAATATATGCATTAATAAAAACTCATTACTATTTTAATACTAGTTATGCTGCTGTTGATGCACTGATGAAAGCCAGATAGCTAGATCAGTGTTTAGTTAGTCGTAGTTGCCGGTGGGCTGAGGTCTAAAGGAATCCAAACTAGTTTTAAAAGGTTTGGATAGGTTAGGTTAGGTTAGAACATGAATAAGACGGGTGCCCGGCCGCAGGCCGGTCACTTAGGTTCAGTTCCGTTTAAAAAAAAAAAAAACAAAAAACAAAACGTACCAATACAAAGTACTCTTATTCATATTAGAAGATATTGTAAAATAACAATTAATTTAATTTTTTTTTTTTTTTTTTTTCCCTTACACATTAGGCCCGTCGCGCCGCGCCACTACTATATGGGGCGAAGGTGCGAAGTCGACGGCGACGACAAAGTACCGAGTCTAAGGAGACTGATGGCGGCGCCACACAGTGGCGTTATGTCTCTATAAAAGTGGTGGTCTTTTATTATGTTATTTATTAATGGTATTATTTTAATATCATATCAATATTGTACCCCGCACAGGGGGGAGGTACGGGTAGGTAGTGACGAAAAATAATGATACGGGACTCTTACGAGGTCTCGCAATCGGAATGAGTACACTTTAAATATTTTAACGAGGTAAAATTTAAGGGCATTGAGGGTCTGGTGCCAGTGGTGGTTGATTAGATCCACACACTATACTTTTTATAATTATGTGGCGTTATGTCTCTATAAAAGTGGTGGTCTTTTATTATGTTATTTATTAATGGTATTTTTTTAATATCATATCAATATTGTACCCCGCACGGGGGGAGGTAGGGGGGTAGGTAGTGACGAAAAATAACGATACGGGACTCTTACGAGGTCTCGTAATCGGAATGAGTTTCTGCGACTACCATTGTTTGTCGCGGGTAACGGGGAATCAGGGTTCGATTCCGGTGAGGGAGCCTGAGAAACTGCTACCACATCCAAGGAAGGCAGCAGGCGCGCAAATTACCCACTCCCTGCACGGGGGGGGGGGAGGTACGGGTAGGTAGGGACGAAAAATAACGATACGGGACTCTTACGAGGTCTCGTCATCGAATAATCAATACACGAACTGCCCACACACTTGTAAATATAGACGCGCAAGATCGTTACACGAACCGCTTACCATTATAGTAAACTACTATGCAAACACACATAACATATACGCAATAAGGGAACTTTAAATTGGAGATTTTACCCTACCACACCCGTCTGTCTCATTCTGAAAACTATTCAAAATAATTGCTATTTTTCATTCTCATTCAAATATAAATAATAGTAAATAATATATAATTTTCGACTGAACTGAACCCAAGTGCCCGGCCTGTGGCCGGGCACCCCTCGTATTCATGTTCTAACCTCACCTAACCTAAATCTAGTTTTGACACCTTTAGACTTTAGATTCAAGATTTAATGTGAATATATGCATTAATAAAAACTCATTACTATTTTAATACTAGTTATGCTGCTGTTGATGCACTGATGAAAGCCAGATAGCTAGATCAGTGTTTAGTTAGTCGTAGTTGCCGGTGGGCTGAGGTCTAAAGGAATCCAAACTAGTTTTAAAAGGTTTGGATAGGTTAGGTTAGGTTAGAACATGAATAAGACGGGTGCCCGGCCGCAGGCCGGTCACTTAGGTTCAGTTCCGTTTAAAAAAAAAAAAAAACAAAAAACAAAACGTACCAATACAAAGTACTCTTATTCATATTAGAAGATATTGTAAAATAACAATTAATTTAATTTTTTTTTTTTTTTTTTTTTCACTTACACATTAGGCCCGTCGCGCCGCGCCACTACTATATGGGGCGAAGGTGCGAAGTCGACGGCGACGACAAAGTACCGAGTCTAAGGAGACTGATGGCGGCGCCACACAGTGGCGTTATGTCTCTATAAAAGTGGTGGTCTTTTATTATGTTATTTATTAATGGTATTATTTTAATATCATATCAATATTGTACCCCGCACAGGGGGGAGGTACGGGTAGGTAGTGACGAAAAATAACGATACGGGACTCTTACGAGGTCTCGCAATCGGAATGAGTACACTTTAAATATTTTAACGAGGTAAAATTTAAGGGCATTGAGGGTCTGGTGCCAGTGGTGGTTGATTAGATCCACACACTATACTTTTTATAATTATGTGGCGTTATGTCTCTATAAAAGTGGTGGTCTTTTATTATGTTATTTATTAATGGTATTTTTTTAATATCATATCAATATTGTACCCCGCACGGGGGGAGGTAGGGGGGTAGGTAGTGACGAAAAATAACGATACGGGACTCTTACGAGGTCTCGCAATCGGAATGAGTACACTTTAAATATTTTAACGAGGTAAAATTTAAGGGCATTGAGGGTCTGGTGCCAGTGGTGGTTGATTAGATCCACACACTATACTTTTTATAATTATGTGGCGTTATGTCCACATTAGGCCCATCGCGCCGCGCCACTACTATATGGGGCGAAGGTGCGAAGTCGACGGCGACGACAAAGTACCGAGTCTAAGGAGACTGATGGCGGCGCCACACAGTGGCGTTATGTCTCTATAAAAGTGGTGGTCTTTTATTATGTTATTTACGTAGTTTATTTATTACGTAGTCTCGCAATCGGAATGAGTACACTTTAAATATTTTAACGAGGTAAAATTTAAGGGCATTGAGGGTCTGGTGCCAGTGGTGGTTGATTAGATCCACACACTATACTTTTTATAATTATGTGGCGTTATGTCTCTATAAAAGTGGTGGTCTTTTATTATGTTATTTATTAATGGTATTTTTTTAATATCATATCAATATTGTACCCCGCACGGGGGGAGGTAGGGGGGTAGGTAGTGACGAAAAATAACGATACGGGACTCTTACGAGGTCTCGTAATCGGAATGAGTTTCTGCGACTACCATTGTTTGTCGCGGGTAACGGGGAATCAGGGTTCGATTCCGGTGAGGGAGCCTGAGAAACTGCTACCACATCCAAGGAAGGCAGCAGGCGCGCAAATTACCCACTCCCTGCACGGGGGGGGGGGAGGTACGGGTAGGTAGTGACGAAAAATAACGATACGGGACTCTTACGAGGTCTCGTCATCGAATAATCAATACACGAACTGCCCACACACTTGTAAATATAGACGCGCAAGATCGTTACACGAACCGCTTACCATTATAGTAAACTACTATGCAAACACACATAACATATACGCAATAAGGGAACTTTAAATTGGAGATTTTACCCTACCACACCCGTCTGTCTCATTCTGAAAACTATTCAAAATAATTGCTATTTTTCATTCTCATTCAAATATAAATAATAGTAAATAATATATAATTTTTGACTGAACTGAACCCAAGTGCCCGGCCTGTGGCCGGGCACCCCTCGTATTCATGTTCTAACCTAACCTAACCTAAATCTAGTTTTGACACCTTTAGACTTTAGATTCAAGATTTAATGTGAATATATGCATTAATAAAAACTCATTACTATTTTAATACTAGTTATGCTGCTGTTGATGCACTGATGAAAGCCAGATAGCTAGATCAGTGTTTAGTTAGTCGTAGTTGCCGGTGGGCTGAGGTCTAAAGGAATCCAAACTAGTTTTAAAAGGTTTGGATAGGTTAGGTTAGGTTAGAACATGAATAAGACGGGTGCCCGGCCGCAGGCCGGTCACTTAGGTTCAGTTCCGTTTAAAAAAAAAAAAAAACAAAAAACAAAACGTACCAATACAAAGTACTCTTATTCATAATATTAGAAGATATTGTAAAATAACAATTAATTTAATTTTTTTTTTTTTTTTTTTCACTTACACATTAGGCCCGTCGCGCCGCGCCACTACTATATGGGGCGAAGGTGCGAAGTCGACGGCGACGACAAAGTACCGAGTCTAAGGAGACTGATGGCGGCGCCACACAGTGGCGTTATGTCTCTATAAAAGTGGTGGTCTTTTATTATGTTATTTATTAATGGTATTATTTTAATATCATATCAATATTGTACCCCGCACAGGGGGGAGGTACGGGTAGGTAGTGACGAAAAATAATGATACGGGACTCTTACGAGGTCTCGCAATCGGAATGAGTACACTTTAAATATTTTAACGAGGTAAAATTTAAGGGCATTGAGGGTCTGGTGCCAGTGGTGGTTGATTAGATCCACACACTATACTTTTTATAATTATGTGGCGTTATGTCCACATTAGGCCCGTCGCGCCGCGCCACTACTATATGGGGCGAAGGTGCGAAGTCGACGGCGACGACAAAGTACCGAGTCTAAGGAGACTGATGGCGGCGCCACACAGTGGCGTTATGTCTCTATAAAAGTGGTGGTCTTTTATTATGTTATTTACGTAGTTTATTTATTACGTAGTCTCGCAATCGGAATGAGTACACTTTAAATATTTTAACGAGGTAAAATTTAAGGGCATTGAGGGTCTGGTGCCAGTGGTGGTTGATTAGATCCACACACTATACTTTTTATAATTATGTGGCGTTATGTCTCTATAAAAGTGGTGGTCTTTTATTATGTTATTTATTAATGGTATTTTTTTAATATCATATCAATATTGTACCCCGCACGGGGGGAGGTAGGGGGGTAGGTAGTGACGAAAAATAACGATACGGGACTCTTACGAGGTCTCGTAATCGGAATGAGTTTCTGCGACTACCATTGTTTGTCGCGGGTAACGGGGAATCAGGGTTCGATTCCGGTGAGGGAGCCTGAGAAACTGCTACCACATCCAAGGAAGGCAGCAGGCGCGCAAATTACCCACTCCCTGCACGGGGGGGGGGGAGGTACGGGTAGGTAGTGACGAAAAATAACGATACGGGACTCTTACGAGGTCTCGTCATCGAATAATCAATACACGAACTGCCCACACACTTGTAAATATAGACGCGCAAGATCGTTACACGAACCGCTTACCATTATAGTAAACTACTATGCAAACACACATAACATATACGCAATAAGGGAACTTTAAATTGGAGATTTTACCCTACCGCACCCGTCTGTCTCATTCTGAAAACTATTCAAAATAATTGCTATTTTTCATTCTCCTTCAAATATAAATAATAGTAAATAATATATAATTTTTGACTGAACTGAACCCAAGTGCCCGGCCTGTGGCCGGGCACCCCTCGTATTCATGTTCTAACCTAACCTAACCTAAATCTAGTTTTGACACCTTTAGACTTTAGATTCAAGATTTAATGTGAATATATGCATTAATAAAAACTCATTACTATTTTAATACTAGTTATGCTGCTGTTGATGCACTGATGAAAGCCAGATAGCTAGATCAGTGTTTAGTTAGTCGTAGTTGCCGGTGGGCTGAGGTCTAAAGGAATCCAAACTAGTTTTAAAAGGTTTGGATAGGTTAGGTTAGGTTAGAACATGAATAAGACGGGTGCCCGGCCGCAGGCCGGTCACTTAGGTTCAGTTCCGTTTAAAAAAAAAAAAAAAACAAAAAACAAAACGTACCAATACAAAGTACTCTTATTCATAATATTAGAAGATATTGTAAAATAACAATTAATTTAATTTTTTTTTTTTTTTTTTACTTACACATTAGGCCCGTCGCGCCGCGCCACTACTATATGGGGCGAAGGTGCGAAGTCGACGGCGACGACAAAGTACCGAGTCTAAGGAGACTGATGGCGGCGCCACACAGTGGCGTTATGTCTCTATAAAAGTGGTGGTCTTTTATTATGTTATTTATTAATGGTATTATTTTAATATCATATCAATATTGTACCCCGCACAGGGGGGAGGTACGGGTAGGTAGTGACGAAAAATAATGATACGGGACTCTTACGAGGTCTCGCAATCGGAATGAGTACACTTTAAATATTTTAACGAGGTAAAATTTAAGGGCATTGAGGGTCTGGTGCCAGTGGTGGTTGATTAGATCCACACACTATACTTTTTATAATTATGTGGCGTTATGTCCACATTAGGCCCGTCGCGCCGCGCCACTACTATATGGGGCGAAGGTGCGAAGTCGACGGCGACGACAAAGTACCGAGTCTAAGGAGACTGATGGCGGCGCCACACAGTGGCGTTATGTCTCTATAAAAGTGGTGGTCTTTTATTATGTTATTTACGTAGTTTATTTATTACGTAGTCTCGCAATCGGAATGAGTACACTTTAAATATTTTAACGAGGTAAAATTTAAGGGCATTGAGGGTCTGGTGCCAGTGGTGGTTGATTAGATCCACACACTATACTTTTTATAATTATGTGGCGTTATGTCTCTATAAAAGTGGTGGTCTTTTATTATGTTATTTATTAATGGTATTTTTTTAATATCATATCAATATTGTACCCCGCACGGGGGGAGGTAGGGGGGTAGGTAGTGACGAAAAATAACGATACGGGACTCTTACGAGGTCTCGTAATCGGAATGAGTTTCTGCGACTACCATTGTTTGTCGCGGGTAACGGGGAATCAGGGTTCGATTCCGGTGAGGGAGCCTGAGAAACTGCTACCACATCCAAGGAAGGCAGCAGGCGCGCAAATTACCCACTCCCTGCACGGGGGGGGGGGAGGTACGGGTAGGTAGTGACGAAAAATAACGATACGGGACTCTTACGAGGTCTCGTCATCGAATAATCAATACACGAACTGCCCACACACTTGTAAATATAGACGCGCAAGATCGTTACACGAACCGCTTACCATTATAGTAAACTACTATGCAAACACACATAACATATACGCAATAAGGGAACTTTAAATTGGAGATTTTACCCTACCACACCCGTCTGTCTCATTCTGAAAACTATTCAAAATAATTGCTATTTTTCATTCTCATTCAAATATAAATAATAGTAAATAATATATAATTTTCGACTGAACTGAACCCAAGTGCCCGGCCTGTGGCCGGGCACCCCTCGTATTCATGTTCTAACCTCACCTAACCTAAATCTAGTTTTGACACCTTTAGACTTTAGATTCAAGATTTAATGTGAATATATGCATTAATAAAAACTCATTACTATTTTAATACTAGTTATGCTGCTGTTGATGCACTGATGAAAGCCAGATAGCTAGATCAGTGTTTAGTTAGTCGTAGTTGCCGGTGGGCTGAGGTCTAAAGGAATCCAAACTAGTTTTAAAAGGTTTGGATAGGTTAGGTTAGGTTAGAACATGAATAAGACGGGTGCCCGGCCGCAGGCCGGTCACTTAGGTTCAGTTCCGTTTAAAAAAAAAAAAAAACAAAAAACAAAACGTACCAATACAAAGTACTCTTATTCATATTAGAAGATATTGTAAAATAACAATTAATTTAATTTTTTTTTTTTTTTTTTTTTCACTTACACATTAGGCCCGTCGCGCCGCGCCACTACTATATGGGGCGAAGGTGCGAAGTCGACGGCGACGACAAAGTACCGAGTCTAAGGAGACTGATGGCGGCGCCACACAGTGGCGTTATGTCTCTATAAAAGTGGTGGTCTTTTATTATGTTATTTATTAATGGTATTATTTTAATATCATATCAATATTGTACCCCGCACAGGGGGGAGGTACGGGTAGGTAGTGACGAAAAATAACGATACGGGACTCTTACGAGGTCTCGCAATCGGAATGAGTACACTTTAAATATTTTAACGAGGTAAAATTTAAGGGCATTGAGGGTCTGGTGCCAGTGGTGGTTGATTAGATCCACACACTATACTTTTTATAATTATGTGGCGTTATGTCTCTATAAAAGTGGTGGTCTTTTATTATGTTATTTATTAATGGTATTTTTTTAATATCATATCAATATTGTACCCCGCACGGGGGGAGGTAGGGGGGTAGGTAGTGACGAAAAATAACGATACGGGACTCTTACGAGGTCTCGTAATCGGAATGAGTTTCTGCGACTACCATTGTTTGTCGCGGGTAACGGGGAATCAGGGTTCGATTCCGGTGAGGGAGCCTGAGAAACTGCTACCACATCCAAGGAAGGCAGCAGGCGCGCAAATTACCCACTCCCTGCACGGGGGGGGGGGAGGTACGGGTAGGTAGTGACGAAAAATAACGATACGGGACTCTTACGAGGTCTCGTCATCGAATAATCAATACACGAACTGCCCACACACTTGTAAATATAGACGCGCAAGATCGTTACACGAACCGCTTACCATTATAGTAAACTACTATGCAAACACACATAACATATACGCAATAAGGGAACTTTAAATTGGAGATTTTACCCTACCGCACCCGTCTGTCTCATTCTGAAAACTATTCAAAATAATTGCTATTTTTCATTCTCATTCAAATATAAATAATAGTAAATAATATATAATTTTCGACTGAACTGAACCCAAGTGCCCGGCCTGTGGCCGGGCACCCCTCGTATTCATGTTCTAACCTAACCTAACCTAAATCTAGTTTTGACACCTTTAGACTTTAGATTCAAGATTTAATGTGAATATATGCATTAATAAAAACTCATTACTATTTTAATACTAGTTATGCTGCTGTTGATGCACTGATGAAAGCCAGATAGCTAGATCAGTGTTTAGTTAGTCGTAGTTGCCGGTGGGCTGAGGTCTAAAGGAATCCAAACTAGTTTTAAAAGGTTTGGATAGGTTAGGTTAGGTTAGAACATGAATAAGACGGGTGCCCGGCCGCAGGCCGGTCATTTAGGTTCAGTTCCGTTTAAAAAAAAAAAAAACAAAAAACAAAACGTACCAATACAAAGTACTCTTATTCATATTAGAAGATATTGTAAAATAACAATTAATTTAATTTTTTTTTTTTTTTTTTTTTCACTTACACATTAGGCCCGTCGCGCCGCGCCACTACTATATGGGGCGAAGGTGCGAAGTCGACGGCGACGACAAAGTACCGAGTCTAAGGAGACTGATGGCGGCGCCACACAGTGGCGTTATGTCTCTATAAAAGTGGTGGTCTTTTATTATGTTATTTATTAATGGTATTATTTTAATATCATATCAATATTGTACCCCGCACAGGGGGGAGGTACGGGTAGGTAGTGACGAAAAATAACGATACGGGACTCTTACGAGGTCTCGCAATCGGAATGAGTACACTTTAAATATTTTAACGAGGTAAAATTTAAGGGCAGTGAGGTTCTGGTGCCAGTGGTGGTTGATTAGATCCACACACTATTCTTTTTATAATTATGTGGCGTTATGTCTCTATAAAAGTGGTGGTCTTTTATTATGTTATTTATTAATGGTATTTTTTTAATATCATATCAATATTGTACCCCGCACGGGGGGAGGTAGGGGGGTAGGTAGTGACGAAAAATAACGATACGGGACTCTTACGAGGTCTCGTAATCGGAATGAGTTTCTGCGACTACCATTGTTTGTCGCGGGTAACGGGGAATCAGGGTTCGATTCCGGTGAGGGAGCCTGAGAAACTGCTACCACATCCAAGGAAGGCAGCAGGCGCGCAAATTACCCACTCCCTGCACGGGGGGGGGGGAGGTACGGGTAGGTAGTGACGAAAAATAACGATACGGGACTCTTACGAGGTCTCGTCATCGAATAATCAATACACGAACTGCCCACACACTTGTAAATATAGACGCGCAAGATCGTTACACGAACCGCTTACCATTATAGTAAACTACTATGCAAACACACATAACATATACGCAATAAGGGAACTTTAAATTGGAGATTTTACCCTACCACACCCGTCTGTCTCATTCTGAAAACTATTCAAAATAATTGCTATTTTTCATTCTCATTCAAATATAAATAATAGTAAATAATATATAATTTTCGACTGAACTGAACCCAAGTGCCCGGCCTGTGGCCGGGCACCCCTCGTATTCATGTTCTAACCTAACCTAACCTAAATCTAGTTTTGACACCTTTAGACTTTAGATTCAAGATTTAATGTGAATATATGCATTAATAAAAACTCATTACTATTTTAATACTAGTTATGCTGCTGTTGATGCACTGATGAAAGCCAGATAGCTAGATCAGTGTTTAGTTAGTCGTAGTTGCCGGTGGGCTGAGGTCTAAAGGAATCCAAACTAGTTTTAAAAGGTTTGGATAGGTTAGGTTAGGTTAGAACATGAATAAGACGGGTGCCCGGCCGCAGGCCGGTCACTTAGGTTCAGTTCCGTTTAAAAAAAAAAAAAACAAAAAACAAAACGTACCAATACAAAGTACTCTTATTCATATTAGAAGATATTGTAAAATAACAATTAATTTAATTTTTTTTTTTTTTTTTTTTCACTTACACATTAGGCCCGTCGCGCCGCGCCACTACTATATGGGGCGAAGGTGCGAAGTCGACGGCGACGACAAAGTACCGAGTCTAAGGAGACTGATGGCGGCGCCACACAGTGGCGTTATGTCTCTATAAAAGTGGTGGTCTTTTATTATGTTATTTATTAATGGTATTATTTTAATATCATATCAATATTGTACCCCGCACAGGGGGGAGGTACGGGTAGGTAGTGACGAAAAATAATGATACGGGACTCTTACGAGGTCTCGCAATCGGAATGAGTACACTTTAAATATTTTAACGAGGTAAAATTTAAGGGCATTGAGGGTCTGGTGCCAGTGGTGGTTGATTAGATCCACACACTATACTTTTTATAATTATGTGGCGTTATGTCTCTATAAAAGTGGTGGTCTTTTATTATGTTATTTATTAATGGTATTTTTTTAATATCATATCAATATTGTACCCCGCACGGGGGGAGGTAGGGGGGTAGGTAGTGACGAAAAATAACGATACGGGACTCTTACGAGGTCTCGTAATCGGAATGAGTTTCTGCGACTACCATTGTTTGTCGCGGGTAACGGGGAATCAGGGTTCGATTCCGGTGAGGGAGCCTGAGAAACTGCTACCACATCCAAGGAAGGCAGCAGGCGCGCAAATTACCCACTCCCTGCACGGGGGGGGGGGAGGTACGGGTAGGTAGTGACGAAAAATAACGATACGGGACTCTTACGAGGTCTCGTCATCGAATAATCAATACACGAACTGCCCACACACTTGTAAATATAGACGCGCAAGATCGTTACACGAACCGCTTACCATTATAGTAAACTACTATGCAAACACACATAACATATACGCAATAAGGGAACTTTAAATTGGAGATTTTACCCTACCACACCCGTCTGTCTCATTCTGAAAACTATTCAAAATAATTGCTATTTTTCATTCTCATTCAAATATAAATAATAGTAAATAATATATAATTTTCGACTGAACTGAACCCAAGTGCCCGGCCTGTGGCCGGGCACCCCTCGTATTCATGTTCTAACCTAACCTAACCTAAATCTAGTTTTGACACCTTTAGACTTTAGATTCAAGATTTAATGTGAATATATGCATTAATAAAAACTCATTACTATTTTAATACTAGTTATGCTGCTGTTGGTGCACTGATGAAAGCCAGATAGCTAGATCAGTGTTTAGTTAGTCGTAGTTGCCGGTGGGCTGAGGTCTAAAGGAATCCAAACTAGTTTTAAAAGGTTTGGATAGGTTAGGTTAGGTTAGAACATGAATAAGACGGGTGCCCGGCCGCAGGCCGGTCACTTAGGTTCAGTTCCGTTTAAAAAAAAAAAAAACAAAAAACAAAACGTACCAATACAAAGTACTCTTATTCATATTAGAAGATATTGTAAAATAACAATTAATTTAATTTTTTTTTTTTTTTTTTTTCACTTACACATTAGGCCCGTCGCGCCGCGCCACTACTATTTGGGGCGAAGGTGCGAAGTCGACGGCGACGACAAAGTACCGAGTCTAAGGAGACTGATGGCGGCGCCACACAGTGGCGTTATGTCTCTATAAAAGTGGTGGTCTTTTATTATGTTATTTATTAATGGTATTATTTTAATATCATATCAATATTGTACCCCGCACAGGGGGGAGGTACGGGTAGGTAGTGACGAAAAATAATGATACGGGACTCTTACGAGGTCTCGCAATCGGAATGAGTACACTTTAAATATTTTAACGAGGTAAAATTTAAGGGCATTGAGGGTCTGGTGCCAGTGGTGGTTGATTAGATCCACACACTATACTTTTTATAATTATGTGGCGTTATGTCTCTATAAAAGTGGTGGTCTTTTATTATGTTATTTATTAATGGTATTTTTTTAATATCATATCAATATTGTACCCCGCACGGGGGGAGGTAGGGGGGTAGGTAGTGACGAAAAATAACGATACGGGACTCTTACGAGGTCTCGTAATCGGAATGAGTTTCTGCGACTACCATTGTTTGTCGCGGGTAACGGGGAATCAGGGTTCGATTCCGGTGAGGGAGCCTGAGAAACTGCTACCACATCCAAGGAAGGCAGCAGGCGCGCAAATTACCCACTCCCTGCACGGGGGGGGGGGAGGTACGGGTAGGTAGTGACGAAAAATAACGATACGGGACTCTTACGAGGTCTCGTCATCGAATAATCAATACACGAACTGCCCACACACTTGTAAATATAGACGCGCAAGATCGTTACACGAACCGCTTACCATTATAGTAAACTACTATGCAAACACACATAACATATACGCAATAAGGGAACTTTAAATTGGAGATTTTACCCTACCACACCCGTCTGTCTCATTCTGAAAACTATTCAAAATAATTGCTATTTTTCATTCTCATTCAAATATAAATAATAGTAAATAATATATAATTTTCGACTGAACTGAACCCAAGTGCCCGGCCTGTGGCCGGGCACCCCTCGTATTCATGTTCTAACCTAACCTAACCTAAATCTAGTTTTGACACCTTTAGACTTTAGATTCAAGATTTAATGTGAATATATGCATTAATAAAAACTCATTACTATTTTAATACTAGTTATGCTGCTGTTGATGCACTGATGAAAGCCAGATAGCTAGATCAGTGTTTAGTTAGTCGTAGTTGCCGGTGGGCTGAGGTCTAAAGGAATCCAAACTAGTTTTAAAAGGTTTGGATAGGTTAGGTTAGGTTAGAACATGAATAAGACGGGTGCCCGGCCGCAGGCCGGTCACTTAGGTTCAGTTCCGTTTAAAAAAAAAAAAAAACAAAAAACAAAACGTACCAATACAAAGTACTCTTATTCATAATATTAGAAGATATTGTAAAATAACAATTAATTTAATTTTTTTTTTTTTTTTTTTCACTTACACATTAGGCCCGTCGCGCCGCGCCACTACTATATGGGGCGAAGGTGCGAAGTCGACGGCGACGACAAAGTACCGAGTCTAAGGAGACTGATGGCGGCGCCACACAGTGGCGTTATGTCTCTATAAAAGTGGTGGTCTTTTATTATGTTATTTATTAATGGTATTATTTTAATATCATATCAATATTGTACCCCGCACAGGGGGGAGGTACGGGTAGGTAGTGACGAAAAATAATGATACGGGACTCTTACGAGGTCTCGCAATCGGAATGAGTACACTTTAAATATTTTAACGAGGTAAAATTTAAGGGCATTGAGGGTCTGGTGCCAGTGGTGGTTGATTAGATCCACACACTATACTTTTTATAATTATGTGGCGTTATGTCCACATTAGGCCCGTCGCGCCGCGCCACTACTATATGGGGCGAAGGTGCGAAGTCGACGGCGACGACAAAGTACCGAGTCTAAGGAGACTGATGGCGGCGCCACACAGTGGCGTTATGTCTCTATAAAAGTGGTGGTCTTTTATTATGTTATTTACGTAGTTTATTTATTACGTAGTCTCGCAATCGGAATGAGTACACTTTAAATATTTTAACGAGGTAAAATTTAAGGGCATTGAGGGTCTGGTGCCAGTGGTGGTTGATTAGATCCACACACTATACTTTTTATAATTATGTGGCGTTATGTCTCTATAAAAGTGGTGGTCTTTTATTATGTTATTTATTAATGGTATTTTTTTAATATCATATCAATATTGTACCCCGCACGGGGGGAGGTAGGGGGGTAGGTAGTGACGAAAAATAACGATACGGGACTCTTACGAGGTCTCGTAATCGGAATGAGTTTCTGCGACTACCATTGTTTGTCGCGGGTAACGGGGAATCAGGGTTCGATTCCGGTGAGGGAGCCTGAGAAACTGCTACCACATCCAAGGAAGGCAGCAGGCGCGCAAATTACCCACTCCCTGCACGGGGGGGGGGAGGTACGGGTAGGTAGTGACGAAAAATAACGATACGGGACTCTTACGAGGTCTCGTCATCGAATAATCAATACACGAACTGCCCACACACTTGTAAATATAGACGCGCAAGATCGTTACACGAACCGCTTACCATTATAGTAAACTACTATGCAAACACACATAACATATACGCAATAAGGGAACTTTAAATTGGAGATTTTACCCTACCACACCCGTCTGTCTCATTCTGAAAACTATTCAAAATAATTGCTATTTTTCATTCTCATTCAAATATAAATAATAGTAAATAATATATAATTTTCGACTGAACTGAACCCAAGTGCCCGGCCTGTGGCCGGGCACCCCTCGTATTCATGTTCTAACCTAACCTAACCTAAATCTAGTTTTGACACCTTTAGACTTTAGATTCAAGATTTAATGTGAATATATGCATTAATAAAAACTCATTACTATTTTAATACTAGTTATGCTGCTGTTGATGCACTGATGAAAGCCAGATAGCTAGATCAGTGTTTAGTTAGTCGTAGTTGCCGGTGGGCTGAGGTCTAAAGGAATCCAAACTAGTTTTAAAAGGTTTGGATAGGTTAGGTTAGGTTAGAACATGAATAAGACGGGTGCCCGGCCGCAGGCCGGTCACTTAGGTTCAGTTCCGTTTAAAAAAAAAAAAAACAAAAAACAAAACGTACCAATACAAAGTACTCTTATTCATATTAGAAGATATTGTAAAATAACAATTAATTTAATTTTTTTTTTTTTTTTTTTTCACTTACACATTAGGCCCGTCGCGCCGCGCCACTACTATATGGGGCGAAGGTGCGAAGTCGACGGCGACGACAAAGTACCGAGTCTAAGGAGACTGATGGCGGCGCCACACAGTGGCGTTATGTCTCTATAAAAGTGGTGGTCTTTTATTATGTTATTTATTAATGGTATTATTTTAATATCATATCAATATTGTACCCCGCACAGGGGGGAGGTACGGGTAGGTAGTGACGAAAAATAACGATACGGGACTCTTACGAGGTCTCGCAATCGGAATGAGTACACTTTAAATATTTTAACGAGGTAAAATTTAAGGGCATTGAGGGTCTGGTGCCAGTGGTGGTTGATTAGATCCACACACTATACTTTTTATAATTATGTGGCGTTATGTCTCTATAAAAGTGGTGGTCTTTTATTATGTTATTTATTAATGGTATTTTTTTAATATCATATCAATATTGTACCCCGCACGGGGGGAGGTAGGGGGGTAGGTAGTGACGAAAAATAACGATACGGGACTCTTACGAGGTCTCGCAATCGGAATGAGTACACTTTAAATATTTTAACGAGGTAAAATTTAAGGGCATTGAGGGTCTGGTGCCAGTGGTGGTTGATTAGATCCACACACTATACTTTTTATAATTATGTGGCGTTATGTCTCTATAAAAGTGGTGGTCTTTTATTATGTTATTTATTAATGGTATTTTTTTAATATCATATCAATATTGTACCCCGCACGGGGGGAGGTAGGGGGGTAGGTAGTGACGAAAAATAACGATACGGGACTCTTACGAGGTCTCGTAATCGGAATGAGTTTCTGCGACTACCATTGTTTGTCGCGGGTAATGGGGAATCAGGGTTCGATTCCGGTGAGGGAGCCTGAGAAACTGCTACCACATCCAAGGAAGGCAGCAGGCGCGCAAATTACCCACTCCCTGCACGGGGGGGGGGAGGTACGGGTAGGTAGTGACGAAAAATAACGATACGGGACTCTTACGAGGTCTCGTCATCGAATAATCAATACACGAACTGCCCACACACTTGTAAATATAGACGCGCAAGATCGTTACACGAACCGCTTACCATTATAGTAAACTACTATGCAAACACACATAACATATACGCAATAAGGGAACTTTAAATTGGAGATTTTACCCTACCACACCCGTCTGTCTCATTCTGAAAACTATTCAAAATAATTGCTATTTTTCATTCTCATTCAAATATAAATAATAGTAAATAATATATAATTTTCGACTGAACTGAACCCAAGTGCCCGGCCTGTGGCCGGGCACCCCTCGTATTCATGTTCTAACCTAACCTAACCTAAATCTAGTTTTGACACCTTTAGACTTTAGATTCAAGATTTAATGTGAATATATGCATTAATAAAAACTCATTACTATTTTAATACTAGTTATGCTGCTGTTGATGCACTGATGAAAGCCAGATAGCTAGATCAGTGTTTAGTTAGTCGTAGTTGCCGGTGGGCTGAGGTCTAAAGGAATCCAAACTAGTTTTAAAAGGTTTGGATAGGTTAGGTTAGGTTAGAACATGAACAAGACGGGTGCCCGGCCGCAGGCCGGTCACTTAGGTTCAGTTCCGTTTAAAAAAAAAAAAAAACAAAAAACAAAACGTACCAATACAAAGTACTCTTATTCATAATATTAGAAGATATTGTAAAATAACAATTAATTTAATTTTTTTTTTTTTTTTTTTCACTTACACATTAGGCCCGTCGCGCCGCGCCACTACTATATGGGGCGAAGGTGCGAAGTCGACGGCGACGACAAAGTACCGAGTCTAAGGAGACTGATGGCGGCGCCACACAGTGGCGTTATGTCTCTATAAAAGTGGTGGTCTTTTATTATGTTATTTATTAATGGTATTATTTTAATATCATATCAATATTGTACCCCGCACAGGGGGGAGGTACGGGTAGGTAGTGACGAAAAATAACGATACGGGACTCTTACGAGGTCTCGCAATCGGAATGAGTACACTTTAAATATTTTAACGAGGTAAAATTTAAGGGCATTGAGGGTCTGGTGCCAGTGGTGGTTGATTAGATCCACACACTATACTTTTTATAATTATGTGGCGTTATGTCTCTATAAAAGTGGTGGTCTTTTATTATGTTATTTATTAATGGTATTTTTTTAATATCATATCAATATTGTACCCCGCACGGGGGGAGGTAGGGGGGTAGGTAGTGACGAAAAATAACGATACGGGACTCTTACGAGGTCTCGCAATCGGAATGAGTACACTTAAAATATTTTAACGAGGTAAAATTTAAGGGCATTGAGGGTCTGGTGCCAGTGGTGGTTGATTAGATCCACACACTATACTTTTTATAATTATGTGGCGTTATGTCTCTATAAAAGTGGTGGTCTTTTATTATGTTATTTATTAATGGTATTTTTTTAATATCATATCAATATTGTACCCCGCACGGGGGGAGGTAGGGGGGTAGGTAGTGACGAAAAATAACGATACGGGACTCTTACGAGGTCTCGTAATCGGAATGAGTTTCTGCGACTACCATTGTTTGTCGCGGGTAACGGGGAATCAGGGTTCGATTCCGGTGAGGGAGCCTGAGAAACTGCTACCACATCCAAGGAAGGCAGCAGGCGCGCAAATTACCCACTCCCTGCACGGGGGGGGGGAGGTACGGGTAGGTAGTGACGAAAAATAACGATACGGGACTCTTACGAGGTCTCGTCATCGAATAATCAATACACGAACTGCCCACACACTTGTAAATATAGACGCGCAAGATCGTTACACGAACCGCTTACCATTATAGTAAACTACTATGCAAACACACATAACATATACGCAATAAGGGAACTTTAAATTGGAGATTTTACCCTAC
Source organism: Pararge aegeria (assembly GCF_905163445.1). Lineage (NCBI taxonomy): Eukaryota > Metazoa > Arthropoda > Insecta > Lepidoptera > Nymphalidae > Pararge > Pararge aegeria. The sequence goes on from NC_053195.1 coordinate 18,302,877, forward strand.
CACACCCGTCTGTCTCATTCTGAAAACTATTCAAAATAATTGCTATTTTTCATTCTCATTCAAATATAAATAATAGTAAATAATATATAATTTTCGACTGAACTGAACCCAAGTGCCCGGCCTGTGGCCGGGCACCCCTCGTATTCATGTTCTAACCTAACCTAACCTAAATCTAGTTTTGACACCTTTAGACTTTAGATTCAAGATTTAATGTGAATATATGCATTAATAAAAACTCATTACTATTTTAATACTAGTTATGCTGCTGTTGATGCACTGATGAAAGCCAGATAGCTAGATCAGTGTTTAGTTAGTCGTAGTTGCCGGTGGGCTGAGGTCTAAAGGAATCCAAACTAGTTTTAAAAGGTTTGGATAGGTTAGGTTAGGTTAGAACATGAATAAGACGGGTGCCCGGCCGCAGGCCGGTCACTTAGGTTCAGTTCCGTTTAAAAAAAAAAAAAACAAAAAACAAAACGTACCAATACAAAGTACTCTTATTCATATTAGAAGATATTGTAAAATAACAATTAATTTAATTTTTTTTTTTTTTTTTTTTCACTTACACATTAGGCCCGTCGCGCCGCGCCACTACTATATGGGGCGAAGGTGCGAAGTCGACGGCGACGACAAAGTACCGAGTCTAAGGAGACTGATGGCGGCGCCACACAGTGGCGTTATGTCTCTATAAAAGTGGTGGTCTTTTATTATGTTATTTATTAATGGTATTATTTTAATATCATATCAATATTGTACCCCGCACAGGGGGGAGGTACGGGTAGGTAGTGACGAAAAATAACGATACGGGACTCTTACGAGGTCTCGCAATCGGAATGAGTACACTTTAAATATTTTAACGAGGTAAAATTTAAGGGCATTGAGGGTCTGGTGCCAGTGGTGGTTGATTAGATCCACACACTATACTTTTTATAATTATGTGGCGTTATGTCTCTATAAAAGTGGTGGTCTTTTATTATGTTATTTATTAATGGTATTTTTTTAATATCATATCAATATTGTACCCCGCACGGGGGGAGGTAGGGGGGTAGGTAGTGACGAAAAATAACGATACGGGACTCTTACGAGGTCTCGTAATCGGAATGAGTTTCTGCGACTACCATTGTTTGTCGCGGGTAACGGGGAATCAGGGTTCGATTCCGGTGAGGGAGCCTGAGAAACTGCTACCACATCCAAGGAAGGCAGCAGGCGCGCAAATTACCCACTCCCTGCACGGGGGGGGGGAGGTACGGGTAGGTAGTGACGAAAAATAACGATACGGGACTCTTACGAGGTCTCGTCATCGAATAATCAATACACGAACTGCCCACACACTTGTAAATATAGACGCGCAAGATCGTTACACGAACCGCTTACCATTATAGTAAACTACTATGCAAACACACATAACATATACGCAATAAGGGAACTTTAAATTGGAGATTTTACCCTACCACACCCGTCTGTCTCATTCTGAAAACTATTCAAAATAATTGCTATTTTTCATTCTCATTCAAATATAAATAATAGTAAATAATATATAATTTTCGACTGAACTGAACCCAAGTGCCCGGCCTGTGGCCGGGCACCCCTCGTATTCATGTTCTAACCTAACCTAACCTAAATCTAGTTTTGACACCTTTAGACTTTAGATTCAAGATTTAATGTGAATATATGCATTAATAAAAACTCATTACTATTTTAATACTAGTTATGCTGCTGTTGATGCACTGATGAAAGCCAGATAGCTAGATCAGTGTTTAGTTAGTCGTAGTTGCCGGTGGGCTGAGGTCTAAAGGAATCCAAACTAGTTTTAAAAGGTTTGGATAGGTTAGGTTAGGTTAGAACATGAATAAGACGGGTGCCCGGCCGCAGGCCGGTCACTTAGGTTCAGTTCCGTTTAAAAAAAAAAAAAAACAAAAAACAAAACGTACCAATACAAAGTACTCTTATTCATAATATTAGAAGATATTGTAAAATAACAATTAATTTAATTTTTTTTTTTTTTTTTTTCACTTACACATTAGGCCCGTCGCGCCGCGCCACTACTATATGGGGCGAAGGTGCGAAGTCGACGGCGACGACAAAGTACCGAGTCTAAGGAGACTGATGGCGGCGCCACACAGTGGCGTTATGTCTCTATAAAAGTGGTGGTCTTTTATTATGTTATTTATTAATGGTATTATTTTAATATCATATCAATATTGTACCCCGCACAGGGGGGAGGTACGGGTAGGTAGTGACGAAAAATAATGATACGGGACTCTTACGAGGTCTCGCAATCGGAATGAGTACACTTTAAATATTTTAACGAGGTAAAATTTAAGGGCATTGAGGGTCTGGTGCCAGTGGTGGTTGATTAGATCCACACACTATACTTTTTATAATTATGTGGCGTTATGTCCACATTAGGCCCGTCGCGCCGCGCCACTACTATATGGGGCGAAGGTGCGAAGTCGACGGCGACGACAAAGTACCGAGTCTAAGGAGACTGATGGCGGCGCCACACAGTGGCGTTATGTCTCTATAAAAGTGGTGGTCTTTTATTATGTTATTTACGTAGTTTATTTATTACGTAGTCTCGCAATCGGAATGAGTACACTTTAAATATTTTAACGAGGTAAAATTTAAGGGCATTGAGGGTCTGGTGCCAGTGGTGGTTGATTAGATCCACACACTATACTTTTTATAATTATGTGGCGTTATGTCTCTATAAAAGTGGTGGTCTTTTATTATGTTATTTATTAATGGTATTTTTTTAATATCATATCAATATTGTACCCCGCACGGGGGGAGGTAGGGGGGTAGGTAGTGACGAAAAATAACGATACGGGACTCTTACGAGGTCTCGTAATCGGAATGAGTTTCTGCGACTACCATTGTTTGTCGCGGGTAACGGGGAATCAGGGTTCGATTCCGGTGAGGGAGCCTGAGAAACTGCTACCACATCCAAGGAAGGCAGCAGGCGCGCAAATTACCCACTCCCTGCACGGGGGGGGGGAGGTACGGGTAGGTAGTGACGAAAAATAACGATACGGGACTCTTACGAGGTCTCGTCATCGAATAATCAATACACGAACTGCCCACACACTTGTAAATATAGACGCGCAAGATCGTTACACGAACCGCTTACCATTATAGTAAACTACTATGCAAACACACATAACATATACGCAATAAGGGAACTTTAAATTGGAGATTTTACCCTACCACACCCGTCTGTCTCATTCTGAAAACTATTCAAAATAATTGCTATTTTTCATTCTCATTCAAATATAAATAATAGTAAATAATATATAATTTTCGACTGAACTGAACCCAAGTGCCCGGCCTGTGGCCGGGCACCCCTCGTATTCATGTTCTAACCTAACCTAACCTAAATCTAGTTTTGACACCTTTAGACTTTAGATTCAAGATTTAATGTGAATATATGCATTAATAAAAACTCATTACTATTTTAATACTAGTTATGCTGCTGTTGATGCACTGATGAAAGCCAGATAGCTAGATCAGTGTTTAGTTAGTCGTAGTTGCCGGTGGGCTGAGGTCTAAAGGAATCCAAACTAGTTTTAAAAGGTTTGGATAGGTTAGGTTAGGTTAGAACATGAATAAGACGGGTGCCCGGCCGCAGGCCGGTCACTTAGGTTCAGTTCCGTTTAAAAAAAAAAAAAACAAAAAACAAAACGTACCAATACAAAGTACTCTTATTCATATTAGAAGATATTGTAAAATAACAATTAATTTAATTTTTTTTTTTTTTTTTTTTCACTTACACATTAGGCCCGTCGCGCCGCGCCACTACTATATGGGGCGAAGGTGCGAAGTCGACGGCGACGACAAAGTACCGAGTCTAAGGAGACTGATGGCGGCGCCACACAGTGGCGTTATGTCTCTATAAAAGTGGTGGTCTTTTATTATGTTATTTATTAATGGTATTATTTTAATATCATATCAATATTGTACCCCGCACAGGGGGGAGGTACGGGTAGGTAGTGACGAAAAATAACGATACGGGACTCTTACGAGGTCTCGCAATCGGAATGAGTACACTTTAAATATTTTAACGAGGTAAAATTTAAGGGCATTGAGGGTCTGGTGCCAGTGGTGGTTGATTAGATCCACACACTATACTTTTTATAATTATGTGGCGTTATGTCTCTATAAAAGTGGTGGTCTTTTATTATGTTATTTATTAATGGTATTTTTTTAATATCATATCAATATTGTACCCCGCACGGGGGGAGGTAGGGGGGTAGGTAGTGACGAAAAATAACGATACGGGACTCTTACGAGGTCTCGTAATCGGAATGAGTTTCTGCGACTACCATTGTTTGTCGCGGGTAACGGGGAATCAGGGTTCGATTCCGGTGAGGGAGCCTGAGAAACTGCTACCACATCCAAGGAAGGCAGCAGGCGCGCAAATTACCCACTCCCTGCACGGGGGGGGGGAGGTACGGGTAGGTAGTGACGAAAAATAACGATACGGGACTCTTACGAGGTCTCGTCATCGAATAATCAATACACGAACTGCCCACACACTTGTAAATATAGACGCGCAAGATCGTTACACGAACCGCTTACCATTATAGTAAACTACTATGCAAACACACATAACATATACGCAATAAGGGAACTTTAAATTGGAGATTTTACCCTACCACACCCGTCTGTCTCATTCTGAAAACTATTCAAAATAATTGCTATTTTTCATTCTCATTCAAATATAAATAATAGTAAATAATATATAATTTTCGACTGAACTGAACCCAAGTGCCCGGCCTGTGGCCGGGCACCCCTCGTATTCATGTTCTAACCTAACCTAACCTAAATCTAGTTTTGACACCTTTAGACTTTAGATTCAAGATTTAATGTGAATATATGCATTAATAAAAACTCATTACTATTTTAATACTAGTTATGCTGCTGTTGATGCACTGATGAAAGCCAGATAGCTAGATCAGTGTTTAGTTAGTCGTAGTTGCCGGTGGGCTGAGGTCTAAAGGAATCCAAACTAGTTTTAAAAGGTTTGGATAGGTTAGGTTAGGTTAGAACATGAATAAGACGGGTGCCCGGCCGCAGGCCGGTCACTTAGGTTCAGTTCCGTTTAAAAAAAAAAAAAAAACAAAAAACAAAACGTACCAATACAAAGTACTCTTATTCATAATATTAGAAGATATTGTAAAATAACAATTAATTTAATTTTTTTTTTTTTTTTTTACTTACACATTAGGCCCGTCGCGCCGCGCCACTACTATATGGGGCGAAGGTGCGAAGTCGACGGCGACGACAAAGTACCGAGTCTAAGGAGACTGATGGCGGCGCCACACAGTGGCGTTATGTCTCTATAAAAGTGGTGGTCTTTTATTATGTTATTTATTAATGGTATTATTTTAATATCATATCAATATTGTACCCCGCACAGGGGGGAGGTACGGGTAGGTAGTGACGAAAAATAATGATACGGGACTCTTACGAGGTCTCGCAATCGGAATGAGTACACTTTAAATATTTTAACGAGGTAAAATTTAAGGGCATTGAGGGTCTGGTGCCAGTGGTGGTTGATTAGATCCACACACTATACTTTTTATAATTATGTGGCGTTATGTCCACATTAGGCCCGTCGCGCCGCGCCACTACTATATGGGGCGAAGGTGCGAAGTCGACGGCGACGACAAAGTACCGAGTCTAAGGAGACTGATGGCGGCGCCACACAGTGGCGTTATGTCTCTATAAAAGTGGTGGTCTTTTATTATGTTATTTACGTAGTTTATTTATTACGTAGTCTCGCAATCGGAATGAGTACACTTTAAATATTTTAACGAGGTAAAATTTAAGGGCATTGAGGGTCTGGTGCCAGTGGTGGTTGATTAGATCCACACACTATACTTTTTATAATTATGTGGCGTTATGTCTCTATAAAAGTGGTGGTCTTTTATTATGTTATTTATTAATGGTATTTTTTTAATATCATATCAATATTGTACCCCGCACGGGGGGAGGTAGGGGGGTAGGTAGTGACGAAAAATAACGATACGGGACTCTTACGAGGTCTCGTAATCGGAATGAGTTTCTGCGACTACCATTGTTTGTCGCGGGTAACGGGGAATCAGGGTTCGATTCCGGTGAGGGAGCCTGAGAAACTGCTACCACATCCAAGGAAGGCAGCAGGCGCGCAAATTACCCACTCCCTGCACGGGGGGGGGGGGAGGTACGGGTAGGTAGTGACGAAAAATAACGATACGGGACTCTTACGAGGTCTCGTCATCGAATAATCAATACACGAACTGCCCACACACTTGTAAATATAGACGCGCAAGATCGTTACACGAACCGCTTACCATTATAGTAAACTACTATGCAAACACACATAACATATACGCAATAAGGGAACTTTAAATTGGAGATTTTACCCTACCACACCCGTCTGTCTCATTCTGAAAACTATTCAAAATAATTGCTATTTTTCATTCTCATTCAAATATAAATAATAGTAAATAATATATAATTTTCGACTGAACTGAACCCAAGTGCCCGGCCTGTGGCCGGGCACCCCTCGTATTCATGTTCTAACCTCACCTAACCTAAATCTAGTTTTGACACCTTTAGACTTTAGATTCAAGATTTAATGTGAATATATGCATTAATAAAAACTCATTACTATTTTAATACTAGTTATGCTGCTGTTGATGCACTGATGAAAGCCAGATAGCTAGATCAGTGTTTAGTTAGTCGTAGTTGCCGGTGGGCTGAGGTCTAAAGGAATCCAAACTAGTTTTAAAAGGTTTGGATAGGTTAGGTTAGGTTAGAACATGAACAAGACGGGTCCCCGGCCGCAGGCCGGTCACTTAGGTTCAGTTCCGTTTAAAAAAAAAAAAAAACAAAAAACAAAACGTACCAATACAAAGTACTCTTATTCATAATATTAGAAGATATTGTAAAATAACAATTAATTTAATTTTTTTTTTTTTTTTTTTCACTTACACATTAGGCCCGTCGCGCCGCGCCACTACTATATGGGGCGAAGGTGCGAAGTCGACGGCGACGACAAAGTACCGAGTCTAAGGAGACTGATGGCGGCGCCACACAGTGGCGTTATGTCTCTATAAAAGTGGTGGTCTTTTATTATGTTATTTATTAATGGTATTATTTTAATATCATATCAATATTGTACCCCGCACAGGGGGGAGGTACGGGTAGGTAGTGACGAAAAATAACGATACGGGACTCTTACGAGGTCTCGCAATCGGAATGAGTACACTTTAAATATTTTAACGAGGTAAAATTTAAGGGCATTGAGGGTCTGGTGCCAGTGGTGGTTGATTAGATCCACACACTATACTTTTTATAATTATGTGGCGTTATGTCTCTATAAAAGTGGTGGTCTTTTATTATGTTATTTATTAATGGTATTTTTTTAATATCATATCAATATTGTACCCCGCACGGGGGGAGGTAGGGGGGTAGGTAGTGACGAAAAATAACGATACGGGACTCTTACGAGGTCTCGCAATCGGAATGAGTACACTTTAAATATTTTAACGAGGTAAAATTTAAGGGCATTGAGGGTCTGGTGCCAGTGGTGGTTGATTAGATCCACACACTATACTTTTTATAATTATGTGGCGTTATGTCTCTATAAAAGTGGTGGTCTTTTATTATGTTATTTATTAATGGTATTTTTTTAATATCATATCAATATTGTACCCCGCACGGGGGGAGGTAGGGGGGTAGGTAGTGACGAAAAATAACGATACGGGACTCTTACGAGGTCTCGTAATCGGAATGAGTTTCTGCGACTACCATTGTTTGTCGCGGGTAACGGGGAATCAGGGTTCGATTCCGGTGAGGGAGCCTGAGAAACTGCTACTACATCCAAGGAAGGCAGCAGGCGCGCAAATTACCCACTCCCTGCACGGGGGGGGGGAGGTACGGGTAGGTAGTGACGAAAAATAACGATACGGGACTCTTACGAGGTCTCGTCATCGAATAATCAATACACGAACTGCCCACACACTTGTAAATATAGACGCGCAAGATCGTTACACGAACCGCTTACCATTATAGTAAACTACTATGCAAACACACATAACATATACGCAATAAGGGAACTTTAAATTGGAGATTTTACCCTACCACACCCGTCTGTCTCATTCTGAAAACTATTCAAAATAATTGCTATTTTTCATTCTCATTCAAATATAAATAATAGTAAATAATATATAATTTTCGACTGAACTGAACCCAAGTGCCCGGCCTGTGGCCGGGCACCCCTCGTATTCATGTTCTAACCTAACCTAACCTAAATCTAGTTTTGACACCTTTAGACTTTAGATTCAAGATTTAATGTGAATATATGCATTAATAAAAACTCATTACTATTTTAATACTAGTTATGCTGCTGTTGATGCACTGATGAAAGCCAGATAGCTAGATCAGTGTTTAGTTAGTCGTAGTTGCCGGTGGGCTGAGGTCTAAAGGAATCCAAACTAGTTTTAAAAGGTTTGGATAGGTTAGGTTAGGTTAGAACATGAATAAGACGGGTGCCCGGCCGCAGGCCGGTCACTTAGGTTCAGTTCCGTTTAAAAAAAAAAAAAACAAAAAACAAAACGTACCAATACAAAGTACTCTTATTCATATTAGAAGATATTGTAAAATAACAATTAATTTAATTTTTTTTTTTTTTTTTTTTCCCTTACACATTAGGCCCGTCGCGCCGCGCCACTACTATATGGGGCGAAGGTGCGAAGTCGACGGCGACGACAAAGTACCGAGTCTAAGGAGACTGATGGCGGCGCCACACAGTGGCGTTATGTCTCTATAAAAGTGGTGGTCTTTTATTATGTTATTTATTAATGGTATTATTTTAATATCATATCAATATTGTACCCCGCACAGGGGGGAGGTACGGGTAGGTAGTGACGAAAAATAACGATACGGGACTCTTACGAGGTCTCGCAATCGGAATGAGTACACTTTAAATATTTTAACGAGGTAAAATTTAAGGGCATTGAGGGTCTGGTGCCAGTGGTGGTTGATTAGATCCACACACTATACTTTTTATAATTATGTGGCGTTATGTCTCTATAAAAGTGGTGGTCTTTTATTATGTTATTTATTAATGGTATTTTTTTAATATCATATCAATATTGTACCCCGCACGGGGGGAGGTAGGGGGGTAGGTAGTGACGAAAAATAACGATACGGGACTCTTACGAGGTCTCGTAATCGGAATGAGTTTCTGCGACTACCATTGTTTGTCGCGGGTAACGGGGAATCAGGGTTCGATTCCGGTGAGGGAGCCTGAGAAACTGCTACCACATCCAAGGAAGGCAGCAGGCGCGCAAATTACCCACTCCCTGCACGGGGGGGGGGGAGGTACGGGTAGGTAGTGACGAAAAATAACGATACGGGACTCTTACGAGGTCTCGTCATCGAATAATAAATACACGAACTGCCCACACACTTGTAAATATAGACGCGCAAGATCGTTACACGAACCGCTTACCATTATAGTAAATACTATGCAAACACACATAACATATACGCAATAAGGGAACTTTAAATTGGAGATTTTACCCTACCACACCCGTCTGTCTCATTCTGAAAACTATTCAAAATAATTGCTATTTTTCATTCTCATTCAAATATAAATAATAGTAAATAATATATAATTTTCGACTGAACTGAACCCAAGTGCCCGGCCTGTGGCCGGGCACCCCTCGTATTCATGTTCTAACCTAACCTAACCTAAATCTAGTTTTGACACCTTTAGACTTTAGATTCAAGATTTAATGTGAATATATGCATTAATAAAAACTCATTACTATTTTAATACTAGTTATGCTGCTGTTGATGCACTGATGAAAGCCAGATAGCTAGATCAGTGTTTAGTTAGTCGTAGTTGCCGGTGGGCTGAGGTCTAAAGGAATCCAAACTAGTTTTAAAAGGTTTGGATAGGTTAGGTTAGGTTAGAACATGAATAAGACGGGTGCCCGGCCGCAGGCCGGTCACTTAGGTTCAGTTCCGTTTAAAAAAAAAAAAAACAAAAAACAAAACGTACCAATACAAAGTACTCTTATTCATATTAGAAGATATTGTAAAATAACAATTAATTTAATTTTTTTTTTTTTTTTTTTTCACTTACACGTTAGGCCCGTCGCGCCGCGCCACTACTATATGGGGCGAAGGTGCGAAGTCGACGGCGACGACAAAGTACCGAGTCTAAGGAGACTGATGGCGGCGCCACACAGTGGCGTTATGTCTCTATAAAAGTGGTGGTCTTTTATTATGTTATTTATTAATGGTATTTTTTTAATATCATATCAATATTGTACCCCGCACGGGGGGAGGTAGGGGGGTAGGTAGTGACGAAAAATAACGATACGGGACTCTTACGAGGTCTCGTAATCGGAATGAGTTTCTGCGACTACCATTGTTTGTCGCGGGTAACGGGGAATCAGGGTTCGATTCCGGGGAGGGAGCCTGAGAAACTGCTACCACATCCAAGGAAGGCAGCAGGCGCGCAAATTACCCACTCCCTGCACGGGGGGGGGGGGAGGTACGGGTAGGTAGTGACGAAAAATAACGATACGGGACTCTTACGAGGTCTCGTCATCGAATAATCAATACACGAACTGCCCACACACTTGTAAATATAGACGCGCAAGATCGTTACACGAACCGCTTACCATTATAGTAAACTACTATGCAAACACACATAACATATACGCAATAAGGGAACTTTAAATTGGAGATTTTACCCTACCACACCCGTCTGTCTCATTCTGAAAACTATTCAAAATAATTGCTATTTTTCATTCTCATTCAAATATAAATAATAGTAAATAATATATAATTTTCGACTGAACTGAACCCAAGTGCCCGGCCTGTGGCCGGGCACCCCTCGTATTCATGTTCTAACCTAACCTAATCTAAATCTAGTTTTGACACCTTTAGACTTTAGATTCAAGATTTAATGTGAATATATGCATTAATAAAAACTCATTACTATTTTAATACTAGTTATGCTGCTGTTGATGCACTGATGAAAGCCAGATAGCTAGATCAGTGTTTAGTTCGTCGTAGTTGCCGGTGGGCTGAGGTCTAAAGGAATCCAAACTAGTTTTAAAAGGTTTGGATAGGTTAGGTTAGGTTAGAACATGAATAAGACGGGTGCCCGGCCGCAGGCCGGTCACTTAGGTTCAGTTCCGTTTAAAAAAAAAAAAAACAAAAAACAAAACGTACCAATACAAAGTACTCTTATTCATAATATTAGAAGATATTGTAAAATAACAATTAATTTAATTTTTTTTTTTTTTTTTTCACTTACACATTAGGCCCGTCGCGCCGCGCCACTACTATATGGGGCGAAGGTGCGAAGTCGACGGCGACGACAAAGTACCGAGTCTAAGGAGACTGATGGCGGCGCCACACAGTGGCGTTATGTCTCTATAAAAGTGGTGGTCTTTTATTATGTTATTTATTAATGGTATTTTTTTAATATCATATCAATATTGTACCCCGCACGGGGGGAGGTAGGGGGGTAGGTAGTGACGAAAAATAACGATACGGGACTCTTACGAGGTCTCGTAATCGGAATGAGTTTCTGCGACTACCATTGTTTGTCGCGGGTAACGGGGAATCAGGGTTCGATTCCGGTGGGGGAGCCTGAGAAACTGCTACCACATCCAAGGAAGGCAGCAGGCGCGCAAATTACCCACCCCCTGCAGGGGGGGGGGGGGGAGGTACGGGTAGGTAGTGACGAAAAATAACGATACGGGACTCTTACGAGGTCTCGTCATCGAATAATCAATACACGAACTGCCCACACACTTGTAAATATAGACGCGCAAGATCGTTACACGAACCGCTTACCATTATAGTAAACTACTATGCAAACACACATAACATATACGCAATAAGGGAACTTTAAATTGGAGATTTTACCCTACCACACCCGTCTGTCTCATTCTGAAAACTATTCAAAATAATTGCTATTTTTCATTCTCATTCAAATATAAATAATAGTAAATAATATATAATTTTCGACCGAACTGAACCCAAGTGCCCGGCCTGTGGCCGGGCACCCCTCGTATTCATGTTCTAACCTAACCTAACCTAAATCTAGTTTTGACACCTTTAGACTTTAGATTCAAGATTTAATGTGAATATATGCATTAATAAAAACTCATTACTATTTTAATACTAGTTATGCTGCTGTTGATGCACTGATGAAAGCCAGATAGCTAGATCAGTGTTTAGTTAGTCGTAGTTGCCGGTGGGCTGAGGTCTAAAGGAATCCAAACTAGTTTTAAAAGGTTTGGATAGGTTAGGTTAGGTTAGAACATGAATAAGACGGGTGCCCGGCCGCAGGCCGGTCACTTAGGTTCAGTTCCGTTTAAAAAAAAAAAAAAACAAAAAACAAAACGTACCAATACAAAGTACTCTTATTCATAATATTAGAAGATATTGTAAAATAACAATTAATTTAATTTTTTTTTTTTTTTTTTTCACTTACACATTAGGCCCGTCGCGCCGCGCCACTACTATATGGGGCGAAGGTGCGAAGTCGACGGCGACGACAAAGTACCGAGTCTAAGGAGACTGATGGCGGCGCCACACAGTGGCGTTATGTCTCTATAAAAGTGGTGGTCTTTTATTATGTTATTTATTAATGGTATTATTTTAATATCATATCAATATTGTACCCCGCACGGGGGGAGGTAGGGGGGTAGGTAGTGACGAAAAATAACGATACGGGACTCTTACGAGGTCTCGTAATCGGAATGAGTTTCTGCGACTACCATTGTTTGTCGCGGGTAACGGGGAATCAGGGTTCGATTCCGGTGAGGGAGCCTGAGAAACTGCTACCACATCCAAGGAAGGCAGCAGGCGCGCAAATTACCCACTCCCTGCACGGGGGGGGGGGAGGTACGGGTAGGTAGTGACGAAAAATAACGATACGGGACTCTTACGAGGTCTCGTCATCGAATAATCAATACACGAACTGCCCACACACTTGTAAATATAGACGCGCAAGATCGTTACACGAACCGCTTACCATTATAGTAAACTACTATGCAAACACACATAACATATACGCAATAAGGGAACTTTAAATTGGAGATTTTACCCTACCACACCCGTCTGTCTCATTCTGAAAACTATTCAAAATAATTGCTATTTTTCATTCTCATTCAAATATAAATAATAGTAAATAATATATAATTTTCGACTGAACTGAACCCAAGTGCCCGGCCTGTGGCCGGGCACCCCTCGTATTCATGTTCTAACCTAACCTAACCTAAATCTAGTTTTGACACCTTTAGACTTTAGATTCAAGATTTAATGTGAATATATGCATTAATAAAAACTCATTACTATTTTAATACTAGTTATGCTGCTGTTGATGCACTGATGAAAGCCAGATAGCTAGATCAGTGTTTAGTTAGTCGTAGTTGCCGGTGGGCTGAGGTCTAAAGGAATCCAAACTAGTTTTAAAAGGTTTGGATAGGTTAGGTTAGGTTAGAACATGAATAAGACGGGTGCCCGGCCGCAGGCCGGTCACTTAGGTTCAGTTCCGTTTAAAAAAAAAAAAAACAAAAAACAAAACGTACCAATACAAAGTACTCTTATTCATATTAGAAGATATTGTAAAATAACAATTAATTTAATTTTTTTTTTTTTTTTTTCACTTACACATTAGGCCCGTCGCGCCGCGCCACTACTATATGGGGCGAAGGTGCGAAGTCGACGGCGACGACAAAGTACCGAGTCTAAGGAGACTGATGGCGGCGCCACACAGTGGCGTTATGTCTCTATAAAAGTGGTGGTCTTTTATTATGTTATTTATTAATGGTATTTTTTTAATATCATATCAATATTGTACCCCGCACGGGGGGAGGTAGGGGGGTAGGTAGTGACGAAAAATAACGATACGGGACTCTTACGAGGTCTCGTAATCGGAATGAGTTTCTGCGACTACCATTGTTTGTCGCGGGTAACGGGGAATCAGGGTTCGATTCCGGTGAGGGAGCCTGAGAAACTGCTACCACATCCAAGGAAGGCAGCAGGCGCGCAAATTACCCACTCCCTGCACGGGGGGGGGGGGGAGGTACGGGTAGGTAGTGACGAAAAATAACGATACGGGACTCTTACGAGGTCTCGTCATCGAATAATCAATACACGAACTGCCCACACACTTGTAAATATAGACGCGCAAGATCGTTACACGAACCGCTTACCATTATAGTAAACTACTATGCAAACACACATAACATATACGCAATAAGGGAACTTTAAATTGGAGATTTTACCCTACCACACCCGTCTGTCTCATTCTGAAAACTATTCAAAATAATTGCTATTTTTCATTCTCATTCAAATATAAATAATAGTAAATAATATATAATTTTCGACCGAACTGAACCCAAGTGCCCGGCCTGTGGCCGGGCACCCCTCGTATTCATGTTCTAACCTAACCTAACCTAAATCTAGTTTTGACACCTTTAGACTTTAGATTCAAGATTTAATGTGAATATATGCATTAATAAAAACTCATTACTATTTTAATACTAGTTATGCTGCTGTTGATGCACTGATGAAAGCCAGATAGCTAGATCAGTGTTTAGTTAGTCGTAGTTGCCGGTGGGCTGAGGTCTAAAGGAATCCAAACTAGTTTTAAAAGGTTTGGATAGGTTAGGTTAGGTTAGAACATGAATAAGACGGGTGCCCGGCCGCAGGCCGGTCACTTAGGTTCAGTTCCGTTTAAAAAAAAAAAAAAACAAAAAACAAAACGTACCAATACAAAGTACTCTTATTCATAATATTAGAAGATATTGTAAAATAACAATTAATTTAATTTTTTTTTTTTTTTTTTTCACTTACACATTAGGCCCGTCGCGCCGCGCCACTACTATATGGGGCGAAGGTGCGAAGTCGACGGCGACGACAAAGTACCGAGTCTAAGGAGACTGATGGCGGCGCCACACAGTGGCGTTATGTCTCTATAAAAGTGGTGGTCTTTTATTATGTTATTTATTAATGGTATTATTTTAATATCATATCAATATTGTACCCCGCACGGGGGGAGGTAGGGGGGTAGGTAGTGACGAAAAATAACGATACGGGACTCTTACGAGGTCTCGTAATCGGAATGAGTTTCTGCGACTACCATTGTTTGTCGCGGGTAACGGGGAATCAGGGTTCGATTCCGGTGAGGGAGCCTGAGAAACTGCTACCACATCCAAGGAAGGCAGCAGGCGCGCAAATTACCCACTCCCTGCACGGGGGGGGGGGAGGTACGGGTAGGTAGTGACGAAAAATAACGATACGGGACTCTTACGAGGTCTCGTCATCGAATAATCAATACACGAACTGCCCACACACTTGTAAATATAGACGCGCAAGATCGTTACACGAACCGCTTACCATTATAGTAAACTACTATGCAAACACACATAACATATACGCAATAAGGGAACTTTAAATTGGAGATTTTACCCTACCACACCCGTCTGTCTCATTCTGAAAACTATTCAAAATAATTGCTATTTTTCATTCTCATTCAAATATAAATAATAGTAAATAATATATAATTTTCGACTGAACTGAACCCAAGTGCCCGGCCTGTGGCCGGGCACCCCTCGTATTCATGTTCTAACCTAACCTAACCTAAATCTAGTTTTGACACCTTTAGACTTTAGATTCAAGATTTAATGTGAATATATGCATTAATAAAAACTCATTACTATTTTAATACTAGTTATGCTGCTGTTGATGCACTGATGAAAGCCAGATAGCTAGATCAGTGTTTAGTTAGTCGTAGTTGCCGGTGGGCTGAGGTCTAAAGGAATCCAAACTAGTTTTAAAAGGTTTGGATAGGTTAGGTTAGGTTAGAACATGAATAAGACGGGTGCCCGGCCGCAGGCCGGTCACTTAGGTTCAGTTCCGTTTAAAAAAAAAAAAAACAAAAAACAAAACGTACCAATACAAAGTACTCTTATTCATATTAGAAGATATTGTAAAATAACAATTAATTTAATTTTTTTTTTTTTTTTTTCACTTACACATTAGGCCCGTCGCGCCGCGCCACTACTATATGGGGCGAAGGTGCGAAGTCGACGGCGACGACAAAGTACCGAGTCTAAGGAGACTGATGGCGGCGCCACACAGTGGCGTTATGTCTCTATAAAAGTGGTGGTCTTTTATTATGTTATTTATTAATGGTATTTTTTTAATATCATATCAATATTGTACCCCGCACGGGGGGAGGTAGGGGGGTAGGTAGTGACGAAAAATAACGATACGGGACTCTTACGAGGTCTCGTAATCGGAATGAGTTTCTGCGACTACCATTGTTTGTCGCGGGTAACGGGGAATCAGGGTTCGATTCCGGTGAGGGAGCCTGAGAAACTGCTACCACATCCAAGGAAGGCAGCAGGCGCGCAAATTACCCCCCCCCTGCACGGGGGGGGGGGGGAGGTACGGGTAGGTAGTGACGAAAAATAACGATACGGGACTCTTACGAGGTCTCGTCATCGAATAATCAATACACGAACTGCCCACACACTTGTAAATATAGACGCGCAAGATCGTTACACGAACCGCTTACCATTATAGTAAACTACTATGCAAACACACATAACATATACGCAATAAGGGAACTTTAAATTGGAGATTTTACCCTACCACACCCGTCTGTCTCATTCTGAAAACTATTCAAAATAATTGCTATTTTTCATTCTCATTCAAATATAAATAATAGTAAATAATATATAATTTTCGACTGAACTGAACCCAAGTGCCCGGCCTGTGGCCGGGCACCCCTCGTATTCATGTTCTAACCTAACCTAACCTAAATCTAGTTTTGACACCTTTAGACTTTAGATTCAAGATTTAATGTGAATATATGCATTAATAAAAACTCATTACTATTTTAATACTAGTTATGCTGCTGTTGATGCACTGATGAAAGCCAGATAGCTAGATCAGTGTTTAGTAAGTCGTAGTTGCCGGTGGGCTGAGGTCTAAAGGAATCCAAACTAGTTTTAAAAGGTTTGGATAGGTTAGGTTAGGTTAGAACATGAATAAGACGGGTGCCCGGCCGCAGGCCGGTCACTTAGGTTCAGTTCCGTTTAAAAAAAAAAAAAAACAAAAAACAAAACGTACCAATACAAAGTACTCTTATTCATAATATTAGAAGATATTGTAAAATAACAATTAATTTAATTTTTTTTTTTTTTTTTTTCACTTACACATTAGGCCCGTCGCGCCGCGCCACTACTATATGGGGCGAAGGTGCGAAGTCGACGGCGACGACAAAGAACCGAGTCTAAGGAGACTGATGGCGGCGCCACACAGTGGCGTTATGTCTCTATAAAAGTGGTGGTCTTTTATTATGTTATTTATTAATGGTATTATTTTAATATCATATCAATATTGTACCCCGCACGGGGGGAGGTAGGGGGGTAGGTAGTGACGAAAAATAACGATACGGGACTCTTACGAGGTCTCGTAATCGGAATGAGTTTCTGCGACTACCATTGTTTGTCGCGGGTAACGGGGAATCAGGGTTCGATTCCGGTGAGGGAGCCTGAGAAACTGCTACCACATCCAAGGAAGGCAGCAGGCGCGCAAATTACCCACTCCCTGCACGGGGGGGGGGGAGGTACGGGTAGGTAGTGACGAAAAATAACGATACGGGACTCTTACGAGGTCTCGTAATCGGAATGAGTTTCTGCGACTACCATTGTTTGTCGCGGGTAACGGGGAATCAGGGTTCGATTCCGGTGAGGGAGCCTGAGAAACTGCTACCACATCCAAGGAAGGCAGCAGGCGCGCAAATTACCCACTCCCTGCACGGGGGGGGGGAGGTACGGGTAGGTAGTGACGAAAAATAACGATACGGGACTCTTACGAGGTCTCGTCATCGAATAATCAATACACGAACTGCCCACACACTTGTAAATATAGACGCGCAAGATCGTTACACGAACCGCTTACCATTATAGTAAACTACTATGCAAACACACATAACATATACGCAATAAGGGAACTTTAAATTGGAGATTTTACCCTACCACACCCGTCTGTCTCATTCTGAAAACTATTCAAAATAATTGCTATTTTTCATTCTCATTCAAATATAAATAATAGTAAATAATATATAATTTTCGACTGAACTGAACCCAAATGCCCGGCCTGTGGCCGGGCACCCCTCGTATTCATGTTCTAACCTAACCTAACCTAAATCTAGTTTTGACACCTTTAGACTTTAGATTCAAGATTTAATGTGAATATATGCATTAATAAAAACTCATTACTATTTTAATACTAGTTATGCTGCTGTTGATGCACTGATGAAAGCCAGATAGCTAGATCAGTGTTTAGTTAGTCGTAGTTGCCGGTGGGCTGAGGTCTAAAGGAATCCAAACTAGTTTTAAAAGGTTTGGATAGGTTAGGTTAGGTTAGAACATGAATAAGACGGGTGCCCGGCCGCAGGCCGGTCACTTAGGTTCAGTTCCGTTTAAAAAAAAAAAAAAACAAAAAACAAAACGTACCAATACAAAGTACTCTTATTCATAATATTAGAAGATATTGTAAAATAACAATTAATTTAATTTTTTTTTTTTTTTTTTTCACTTACACATTAGGCCCGTCGCGCCGCGCCACTACTATATGGGGCGAAGGTGCGAAGTCGACGGCGACGACAAAGTACCGAGTCTAAGGAGACTGATGGCGGCGCCACACAGTGGCGTTATGTCTCTATAAAAGTGGTGGTCTTTTATTATGTTATTTATTAATGGTATTTTTTTAATATCATATCAATATTGTACCCCGCACGGGGGGAGGTAGGGGGGTAGGTAGTGACGAAAAATAACGATACGGGACTCTTACGAGGTCTCGTAATCGGAATGAGTTTCTGCGACTACCATTGTTTGTCGCGGGTAACGGGGAATCAGGGTTCGATTCCGGTGAGGGAGCCTGAGAAACTGCTACCACATCCAAGGAAGGCAGCAGGCGCGCAAATTACCCACTCCCTGCACGGGGGGGGGGAGGTACGGGTAGGTAGTGACGAAAAATAACGATACGGGACTCTTACGAGGTCTCGTAATCGGAATGAGTTTCTGCGACTACCATTGTTTGTCGCGGGTAACGGGGAATCAGGGTTCGATTCCGGTGAGGGAGCCTGAGAAACTGCTACCACATCCAAGGAAGGCAGCAGGCGCGCAAATTACCCACTCCCTGCACGGGGGGGGGGGGGAGGTACGGGTAGGTAGTGACGAAAAATAACGATACGGGACTCTTACGAGGTCTCGTCATCGAATAATCAATACACGAACTGCCCACACACTTGTAAATATAGACGCGCAAGATCGTTACACGAACCGCTTACCATTATAGTAAACTACTATGCAAACACACATAACATATACGCAATAAGGGAACTTTAAATTGGAGATTTTACCCTACCACACCCGTCTGTCTCATTCTGAAAACTATTCAAAATAATTGCTATTTTTCATTCTCATTCAAATATAAATAATAGTAAATAATATATAATTTTCGACTGAACTGAACCCAAGTGCCCGGCCTGTGGCCGGGCACCCCTCGTATTCATGTTCTAACCTAACCTAACCTAAATCTAGTTTTGACACCTTTAGACTTTAGATTCAAGATTTAATGTGAATATATGCATTAATAAAAACTCATTACTATTTTAATACTAGTTATGCTGCTGTTGATGCACTGATGAAAGCCAGATAGCTAGATCAGTGTTTAGTTCGTCGTAGTTGCCGGTGGGCTGAGGTCTAAAGGAATCCAAACTAGTTTTAAAAGGTTTGGATAGGTTAGGTTAGGTTAGAACATGAATAAGACGGGTGCCCGGCCGCAGGCCGGTCACTTGGGTTCAGTTCCGTTTAAAAAAAAAAAAAACAAAAAACAAAACGTACCAATACAAAGTACTCTTATTCATATTAGAAGATATTGTAAAATAACAATTAATTTAATTTTTTTTTTTTTTTTTTTTTTCACTTACACATTAGGCCCGTCGCGCCGCGCCACTACTATATGGGGCGAAGGTGCGAAGTCGACGGCGACGACAAAGTACCGAGTCTAAGGAGACTGATGGCGGCGCCACACAGTGGCGTTATGTCTCTATAAAAGTGGTGGTCTTTTATTATGTTATTTATTAATGGTATTATTTTAATATCATATCAATATTGTACCCCGCACGGGGGGAGGTAGGGGGGTAGGTAGTGACGAAAAATAACGATACGGGACTCTTACGAGGTCTCGTAATCGGAATGAGTTTCTGCGACTACCATTGTTTGTCGCGGGTAACGGGGAATCAGGGTTCGATTCCGGTGAGGGAGCCTGAGAAACTGCTACCACATCCAAGGAAGGCAGCAGGCGCGCAAATTACCCACTCCCTGCACGGGGGGGGGGGGGAGGTACGGGTAGGTAGTGACGAAAAATAACGATACGGGACTCTTACGAGGTCTCGTCATCGAATAATCAATACACGAACTGCCCACACACTTGTAAATATAGACGCGCAAGATCGTTACACGAACCGCTTACCATTATAGTAAACTACTATGCAAACACACATAACATATACGCAATAAGGGAACTTTAAATTGGAGATTTTACCCTACCACACCCGTCTGTCTCATTCTGAAAACTATTCAAAATAATTGCTATTTTTCATTCTCATTCAAATATAAATAATAGTAAATAATATATAATTTTCGACCGAACTGAACCCAAGTGCCCGGCCTGTGGCCGGGCACCCCTCGTATTCATGTTCTAACCTAACCTAACCTAAATCTAGTTTTGACACCTTTAGACTTTAGATTCAAGATTTAATGTGAATATATGCATTAATAAAAACTCATTACTATTTTAATACTAGTTATGCTGCTGTTGATGCACTGATGAAAGCCAGATAGCTAGATCAGTGTTTAGTTAGTCGTAGTTGCCGGTGGGCTGAGGTCTAAAGGAATCCAAACTAGTTTTAAAAGGTTTGGATAGGTTAGGTTAGGTTAGAACATGAATAAGACGGGTGCCCGGCCGCAGGCCGGTCACTTAGGTTCAGTTCCGTTTAAAAAAAAAAAAAAACAAAAAACAAAACGTACCAATACAAAGTACTCTTATTCATAATATTAGAAGATATTGTAAAATAACAATTAATTTAATTTTTTTTTTTTTTTTTTTCACTTACACATTAGGCCCGTCGCGCCGCGCCACTACTATATGGGGCGAAGGTGCGAAGTCGACGGCGACGACAAAGTACCGAGTCTAAGGAGACTGATGGCGGCGCCACACAGTGGCGTTATGTCTCTATAAAAGTGGTGGTCTTTTATTATGTTATTTATTAATGGTATTATTTTAATATCATATCAATATTGTACCCCGCACGGGGGGAGGTAGGGGGGTAGGTAGTGACGAAAAATAACGATACGGGACTCTTACGAGGTCTCGTAATCGGAATGAGTTTCTGCGACTACCATTGTTTGTCGCGGGTAACGGGGAATCAGGGTTCGATTCCGGTGAGGGAGCCTGAGAAACTGCTACCACATCCAAGGAAGGCAGCAGGCGCGCAAATTACCCACTCCCTGCACGGGGGGGGGGGAGGTACGGGTAGGTAGTGACGAAAAATAACGATACGGGACTCTTACGAGGTCTCGTCATCGAATAATCAATACACGAACTGCCCACACACTTGTAAATATAGACGCGCAAGATCGTTACACGAACCGCTTACCATTATAGTAAACTACTATGCAAACACACATAACATATACGCAATAAGGGAACTTTAAATTGGAGATTTTACCCTACCACACCCGTCTGTCTCATTCTGAAAACTATTCAAAATAATTGCTATTTTTCATTCTCATTCAAATATAAATAATAGTAAATAATATATAATTTTCGACTGAACTGAACCCAAGTGCCCGGCCTGTGGCCGGGCACCCCTCGTATTCATGTTCTAACCTAACCTAACCTAAATCTAGTTTTGACACCTTTAGACTTTAGATTCAAGATTTAATGTGAATATATGCATTAATAAAAACTCATTACTATTTTAATACTAGTTATGCTGCTGTTGATGCACTGATGAAAGCCAGATAGCTAGATCAGTGTTTAGTTAGTCGTAGTTGCCGGTGGGCTGAGGTCTAAAGGAATCCAAACTAGTTTTAAAAGGTTTGGATAGGTTAGGTTAGGTTAGAACATGAATAAGACGGGTGCCCGGCCGCAGGCCGGTCACTTAGGTTCAGTTCCGTTTAAAAAAAAAAAAAACAAAAAACAAAACGTACCAATACAAAGTACTCTTATTCATATTAGAAGATATTGTAAAATAACAATTAATTTAATTTTTTTTTTTTTTTTTTCACTTACACATTAGGCCCGTCGCGCCGCGCCACTACTATATGGGGCGAAGGTGCGAAGTCGACGGCGACGACAAAGTACCGAGTCTAAGGAGACTGATGGCGGCGCCACACAGTGGCGTTATGTCTCTATAAAAGTGGTGGTCTTTTATTATGTTATTTATTAATGGTATTTTTTTAATATCATATCAATATTGTACCCCGCACGGGGGGAGGTAGGGGGGTAGGTAGTGACGAAAAATAACGATACGGGACTCTTACGAGGTCTCGTAATCGGAATGAGTTTCTGCGACTACCATTGTTTGTCGCGGGTAACGGGGAATCAGGGTTCGATTCCGGTGAGGGAGCCTGAGAAACTGCTACCACATCCAAGGAAGGCAGCAGGCGCGCAAATTCCCCACTCCCTGCACGGGGGGGGGGGGGAGGTACGGGTAGGTAGTGACGAAAAATAACGATACGGGACTCTTACGAGGTCTCGTCATCGAATAATCAATACACGAACTGCCCACACACTTGTAAATATAGACGCGCAAGATCGTTACACGAACCGCTTACCATTATAGTAAACTACTATGCAAACACACATAACATATACGCAATAAGGGAACTTTAAATTGGAGATTTTACCCTACCACACCCGTCTGTCTCATTCTGAAAACTATTCAAAATAATTGCTATTTTTCATTCTCATTCAAATATAAATAATAGTAAATAATATATAATTTTCGACTGAACTGAACCCAAGTGCCCGGCCTGTGGCCGGGCACCCCTCGTATTCATGTTCTAACCTAACCTAACCTAAATCTAGTTTTGACACCTTTAGACTTTAGATTCAAGATTTAATGTGAATATATGCATTAATAAAAACTCATTACTATTTTAATACTAGTTATGCTGCTGTTGATGCACTGATGAAAGCCAGATAGCTAGATCAGTGTTTAGTATGTCGTAGTTGCCGGTGGGCTGAGGTCTAAAGGAATCCAAACTAGTTTTAAAAGGTTTGGATAGGTTAGGTTAGGTTAGAACATGAATAAGACGGGTGCCCGGCCGCAGGCCGGTCACTTAGGTTCAGTTCCGTTTAAAAAAAAAAAAAAACAAAAAACAAAACGTACCAATACAAAGTACTCTTATTCATAATATTAGAAGATATTGTAAAATAACAATTAATTTAATTTTTTTTTTTTTTTTTTTCACTTACACATTAGGCCCGTCGCGCCGCGCCACTACTATATGGGGCGAAGGTGCGAAGTCGACGGCGACGACAAAGAACCGAGTCTAAGGAGACTGATGGCGGCGCCACACAGTGGCGTTATGTCTCTATAAAAGTGGTGGTCTTTTATTATGTTATTTATTAATGGTATTATTTTAATATCATATCAATATTGTACCCCGCACGGGGGGAGGTAGGGGGGTAGGTAGTGACGAAAAATAACGATACGGGACTCTTACGAGGTCTCGTAATCGGAATGAGTTTCTGCGACTACCATTGTTTGTCGCGGGTAACGGGGAATCAGGGTTCGATTCCGGTGAGGGAGCCTGAGAAACTGCTACCACATCCAAGGAAGGCAGCAGGCGCGCAAATTACCCACTCCCTGCACGGGGGGGGGGGAGGTACGGGTAGGTAGTGACGAAAAATAACGATACGGGACTCTTACGAGGTCTCGTAATCGGAATGAGTTTCTGCGACTACCATTGTTTGTCGCGGGTAACGGGGAATCAGGGTTCGATTCCGGTGAGGGAGCCTGAGAAACTGCTACCACATCCAAGGAAGGCAGCAGGCGCGCAAATTACCCACTCCCTGCACGGGGGGGGGGGAGGTACGGGTAGGTAGTGACGAAAAATAACGATACGGGACTCTTACGAGGTCTCGTCATCGAATAATCAATACACGAACTGCCCACACACTTGTAAATATAGACGCGCAAGATCGTTACACGAACCGCTTACCATTATAGTAAACTACTATGCAAACACACATAACATATACGCAATAAGGGAACTTTAAATTGGAGATTTTACCCTACCACACCCGTCTGTCTCATTCTGAAAACTATTCAAAATAATTGCTATTTTTCATTCTCATTCAAATATAAATAATAGTAAATAATATATAATTTTCGACTGAACTGAACCCAAATGCCCGGCCTGTGGCCGGGCACCCCTCGTATTCATGTTCTAACCTAACCTAACCTAAATCTAGTTTTGACACCTTTAGACTTTAGATTCAAGATTTAATGTGAATATATGCATTAATAAAAACTCATTACTATTTTAATACTAGTTATGCTGCTGTTGATGCACTGATGAAAGCCAGATAGCTAGATCAGTGTTTAGTTAGTCGTAGTTGCCGGTGGGCTGAGGTCTAAAGGAATCCAAACTAGTTTTAAAAGGTTTGGATAGGTTAGGTTAGGTTAGAACATGAATAAGACGGGTGCCCGGCCGCAGGCCGGTCACTTAGGTTCAGTTCCGTTTAAAAAAAAAAAAAAACAAAAAACAAAACGTACCAATACAAAGTACTCTTATTCATAATATTAGAAGATATTGTAAAATAACAATTAATTTAATTTTTTTTTTTTTTTTTTTCACTTACACATTAGGCCCGTCGCGCCGCGCCACTACTATATGGGGCGAAGGTGCGAAGTCGACGGCGACGACAAAGTACCGAGTCTAAGGAGACTGATGGCGGCGCCACACAGTGGCGTTATGTCTCTATAAAAGTGGTGGTCTTTTATTATGTTATTTATTAATGGTATTTTTTTAATATCATATCAATATTGTACCCCGCACGGGGGGAGGTAGGGGGGTAGGTAGTGACGAAAAATAACGATACGGGACTCTTACGAGGTCTCGTAATCGGAATGAGTTTCTGCGACTACCATTGTTTGTCGCGGGTAACGGGGAATCAGGGTTCGATTCCGGTGAGGGAGCCTGAGAAACTGCTACCACATCCAAGGAAGGCAGCAGGCGCGCAAATTACCCACTCCCTGCACGGGGGGGGGGAGGTACGGGTAGGTAGTGACGAAAAATAACGATACGGGACTCTTACGAGGTCTCGTAATCGGAATGAGTTTCTGCGACTACCATTGTTTGTCGCGGGTAACGGGGAATCAGGGTTCGATTCCGGTGGGGGAGCCTGAGAAACTGCTACCACATCCAAGGAAGGCAGCAGGCGCGCAAATTACCCACTCCCGGCAGGGGGGGGGGGGGGAGGTACGGGTAGGTAGTGACGAAAAATAACGATACGGGACTCTTACGAGGTCTCGTCATCGAATAATCAATACACGAACTGCCCACACACTTGTAAATATAGACGCGCAAGATCGTTACACGAACCGCTTACCATTATAGTAAACTACTATGCAAACACACATAACATATACGCAATAAGGGAACTTTAAATTGGAGATTTTACCCTACCACACCCGTCTGTCTCATTCTGAAAACTATTCAAAATAATTGCTATTTTTCATTCTCATTCAAATATAAATAATAGTAAATAATATATAATTTTCGACTGAACTGAACCCAAGTGCCCGGCCTGTGGCCGGGCACCCCTCGTATTCATGTTCTAACCTAACCTAACCTAAATCTAGTTTTGACACCTTTAGACTTTAGATTCAAGATTTAATGTGAATATATGCATTAATAAAAACTCATTACTATTTTAATACTAGTTATGCTGCTGTTGATGCACTGATGAAAGCCAGATAGCTAGATCAGTGTTTAGTTCGTCGTAGTTGCCGGTGGGCTGAGGTCTAAAGGAATCCAAACTAGTTTTAAAAGGTTTGGATAGGTTAGGTTAGGTTAGAACATGAATAAGACGGGTGCCCGGCCGCAGGCCGGGCACTTGGGTTCAGTTCCGTTTAAAAAAAAAAAAAACAAAAAACAAAACGTACCAATACAAAGTACTCTTATTCATATTAGAAGATATTGTAAAATAACAATTAATTTAATTTTTTTTTTTTTTTTTTTTTTCACTTACACATTAGGCCCGTCGCGCCGCGCCACTACTATATGGGGCGAAGGTGCGAAGTCGACGGCGACGACAAAGTACCGAGTCTAAGGAGACTGATGGCGGCGCCACACAGTGGCGTTATGTCTCTATAAAAGTGGTGGTCTTTTATTATGTTATTTATTAATGGTATTATTTTAATATCATATCAATATTGTACCCCGCACAGGGGGGAGGTACGGGTAGGTAGTGACGAAAAATAACGATACGGGACTCTTACGAGGTCTCGCAATCGGAATGAGTACACTTTAAATATTTTAACGAGGTAAAATTTAAGGGCATTGAGGGTCTGGTGCCAGTGGTGGTTGATTAGATCCACACACTATACTTTTTATAATTATGTGGCGTTATGTCTCTATAAAAGTGGTGGTCTTTTATTATGTTATTTATTAATGGTATTTTTTTAATATCATATCAATATTGTACCCCGCACGGGGGGAGGTAAGGGGGGTAGGTAGTGACGAAAAATAACGATACGGGACTCTTACGAGGTCTCGTAATCGGAATGAGTTTCTGCGACTACCATTGTTTGTCGCGGGTAACGGGGAATCAGGGTTCGATTCCGGTGAGGGAGCCTGAGAAACTGCTACCACATCCAAGGAAGGCAGCAGGCGCGCAAATTACCCACTCCCTGCACGGGGGGGGGGGGGTACGGGTAGGTAGTGACGAAAAATAACGATACGGGACTCTTACGAGGTCTCGTCATCGAATAATCAATACACGAACTGCCCACACACTTGTAAATATAGACGCGCAAGATCGTTACACGAACCGCTTACCATTATAGTAAACTACTATGCAAACACACATAACATATACGCAATAAGGGAACTTTAAATTGGAGATTTTACCCTACCGCACCCGTCTGTCTCCTTCTGAAAAATATTCAAAATAATTGCTATTTTTCATTCTCATTCAAATATAAATAATAGTAAATAATATATAATTTTCGACTGAACTGAACCCAAGTGCCCGGCCTGTGGCCGGGCACCCCTCGTATTCATGTTCTAACCTAACCTAACCTAAATCTAGTTTTGACACCTTTAGACTTTAGATTCAAGATTTAATGTGAATATATGCATTAATAAAAACTCATTACTATTTTAATACTAGTTATGCTGCTGTTGATGCACTGATGAAAGCCAGATAGCTAGATCAGTGTTTAGTTCGTCGTAGTTGCCGGTGGGCTGAGGTCTAAAGGAATCCAAACTAGTTTTAAAAGGTTTGGATAGGTTAGGTTAGGTTAGAACATGAATAAGACGGGTGCCCGGCCGCAGGCCGGTCACTTAGGTTCAGTTCCGTTTAAAAAAAAAAAAAACAAAAAACAAAACGTACCAATACAAAGTACTCTTATTCATAATATTAGAAGATATTGTAAAATAACAATTAATTTAATTTTTTTTTTTTTTTTTTCACTTACACATTAGCCTCGTCGCGCCGCGACATTACTATATGGGGCGAAGGTGCGAAGTCGACGGCGACGACAAAGTACCGAGTCTAAGGAGACTGATGGCGGCGCCACACAGTGGCGTTATGTCTCTATAAAAGTGGTGGTCTTTTATTATGTTATTTATTAATGGTATTATTTTAATATCATATCAATATTGTACCCCGCACAGGGGGGAGGTACGGGTAGGTAGTGACGAAAAATAACGATACGGGACTCTTACGAGGTCTCGCAATCGGAATGAGTACACTTTAAATATTTTAACGAGGTAAAATTTAAGGGCATTGAGGGTCTGGTGCCAGTGGTGGTTGATTAGATCCACACACTATACTTTTTATAATTATGTGGCGTTATGTCTCTATAAAAGTGGTGGTCTTTTATTATGTTATTTATTAATGGTATTTTTTTAATATCATATCAATATTGTACCCCGCACGGGGGGAGGTAGGGGGGTAGGTAGGGGGGTAGGTAGTGACGAAAAATAACGATACGGGTCTCTTACGAGGTCTCGTAATCGGAATGAGTTTCTGCGACTACCATTGTTTGTCGCGGGTAACGGGGAATCAGGGTTCGATTCCGGTGAGGGAGCCTGAGAAACTGCTACCACATCCAAGGAAGGCAGCAGGCGCGCAAATTACCCACTCCCTGCACGGGGGGGGGGAGGTACGGGTAGGTAGTGACGAAAAATAACGATACGGGACTCTTACGAGGTCTCGTCATCGAATAATCAATACACGAACTGCCCACACACTTGTAAATATAGACGCGCAAGATCGTTACACGAACCGCTTACCATTATAGTAAACTACTATGCAAACACACATAACATATACGCAATAAGGGAACTTTAAATTGGAGATTTTACCCTACCACACCCGTCTGTCTCATTCTGAAAACTATTCAAAATAATTGCTATTTTTCATTCTCATTCAAATATAAATAATAGTAAATAATATATAATTTTCGACTGAACTGAACCCAAGTGCCCGGCCTGTGGCCGGGCACCCCTCGTATTCATGTTCTAACCTAACCTAACCTAAATCTAGTTTTGACACCTTTAGACTTTAGATTCAAGATTTAATGTGAATATATGCATTAATAAAAACTCATTACTATTTTAATACTAGTTATGCTGCTGTTGATGCACTGATGAAAGCCAGATAGCTAGATCAGTGTTTAGTTAGTCGTAGTTGCCGGTGGGCTGAGGTCTAAAGGAATCCAAACTAGTTTTAAAAGGTTTGGATAGGTTAGGTTAGGTTAGAACATGAATAAGACGGGTGCCCGGCCGCAGGCCGGGCACTTGGGTTCAGTTCCGTTTAAAAAAAAAAAAAACAAAAAACAAAACGTACCAATACAAAGTACTCTTATTCATATTAGAAGATATTGTAAAATAACAATTAATTTAATTTTTTTTTTTTTTTTTTTTTTCACTTACACATTAGGCCCGTCGCGCCGCGCCACTACTATATGGGGCGAAGGTGCGAAGTCGACGGCGACGACAAAGTACCGAGTCTAAGGAGACTGATGGCGGCGCCACACAGTGGCGTTATGTCTCTATAAAAGTGGTGGTCTTTTATTATGTTATTTATTAATGGTATTATTTTAATATCATATCAATATTGTACCCCGCACAGGGGGGAGGTACGGGTAGGTAGTGACGAAAAATAACGATACGGGACTCTTACGAGGTCTCGCAATCGGAATGAGTACACTTTAAATATTTTAACGAGGTAAAATTTAAGGGCATTGAGGGTCTGGTGCCAGTGGTGGTTGATTAGATCCACACACTATACTTTTTATAATTATGTGGCGTTATGTCTCTATAAAAGTGGTGGTCTTTTATTATGTTATTTATTAATGGTATTTTTTTAATATCATATCAATATTGTACCCCGCACGGGGGGAGGTAGGGGGGTAGGTAGTGACGAAAAATAACGATACGGGACTCTTACGAGGTCTCGTAATCGGAATGAGTTTCTGCGACTACCATTGTTTGTCGCGGGTAACGGGGAATCAGGGTTCGATTCCGGTGAGGGAGCCTGAGAAACTGCTACCACATCCAAGGAAGGCAGCAGGCGCGCAAATTACCCACTCCCTGCACGGGGGGGGGGGGGGGGGGGTACGGGTAGGTAGTGACGAAAAATAACGATACGGGACTCTTACGAGGTCTCGTCATCGAATAATCAATACACGAACTGCCCACACACTTGTAAATATAGACGCGCAAGATCGTTACACGAACCGCTTACCATTATAGTAAACTACTATGCAAACACACATAACATATACGCAATAAGGGAACTTTAAATTGGAGATTTTACCCTACCGCACCCGTCTGTCTCCTTCTGAAAAATATTCAAAATAATTGCTATTTTTCATTCTCATTCAAATATAAATAATAGTAAATAATATATAATTTTCGACTGAACTGAACCCAAGTGCCCGGCCTGTGGCCGGGCACCCCTCGTATTCATGTTCTAACCTAACCTAACCTAAATCTAGTTTTGACACCTTTAGACTTTAGATTCAAGATTTAATGTGAATATATGCATTAATAAAAACTCATTACTATTTTAATACTAGTTATGCTGCTGTTGATGCACTGATGAAAGCCAGATAGCTAGATCAGTGTTTAGTTCGTCGTAGTTGCCGGTGGGCTGAGGTCTAAAGGAATCCAAACTAGTTTTAAAAGGTTTGGATAGGTTAGGTTAGGTTAGAACATGAATAAGACGGGTGCCCGGCCGCAGGCCGGTCACTTAGGTTCAGTTCCGTTTAAAAAAAAAAAAAACAAAAAACAAAACGTACCAATACAAAGTACTCTTATTCATAATATTAGAAGATATTGTAAAATAACAATTAATTTAATTTTTTTTTTTTTTTTTTTCACTTACACATTAGCCTCGTCGCGCCGCGACATTACTATATGGGGCGAAGGTGCGAAGTCGACGGCGACGACAAAGTACCGAGTCTAAGGAGACTGATGGCGGCGCCACACAGTGGCGTTATGTCTCTATAAAAGTGGTGGTCTTTTATTATGTTATTTATTAATGGTATTATTTTAATATCATATCAATATTGTACCCCGCACAGGGGGGAGGTACGGGTAGGTAGTGACGAAAAATAACGATACGGGACTCTTACGAGGTCTCGCAATCGGAATGAGTACACTTTAAATATTTTAACGAGGTAAAATTTAAGGGCATTGAGGGTCTGGTGCCAGTGGTGGTTGATTAGATCCACACACTATACTTTTTATAATTATGTGGCGTTATGTCTCTATAAAAGTGGTGGTCTTTTATTATGTTATTTATTAATGGTATTTTTTTAATATCATATCAATATTGTACCCCGCACGGGGGGAGGTAGGGGGGGAGGTAGGGGGGTAGGTAGTGACGAAAAATAACGATACGGGTCTCTTACGAGGTCTCGTAATCGGAATGAGTTTCTGCGACTACCATTGTTTGTCGCGGGTAACGGGGAATCAGGGTTCGATTCCGGTGAGGGAGCCTGAGAAACTGCTACCACATCCAAGGAAGGCAGCAGGCGCGCAAATTACCCACTCCCTGCACGGGGGGGGGGAGGTACGGGTAGGTAGTGACGAAAAATAACGATACGGGACTCTTACGAGGTCTCGTCATCGAATAATCAATACACGAACTGCCCACACACTTGTAAATATAGACGCGCAAGATCGTTACACGAACCGCTTACCATTATAGTAAACTACTATGCAAACACACATAACATATACGCAATAAGGGAACTTTAAATTGGAGATTTTACCCTACCACACCCGTCTGTCTCATTCTGAAAACTATTCAAAATAATTGCTATTTTTCATTCTCATTCAAATATAAATAATAGTAAATAATATATAATTTTCGACTGAACTGAACCCAAGTGCCCGGCCTGTGGCCGGGCACCCCTCGTATTCATGTTCTAACCTAACCTAACCTAAATCTAGTTTTGACACCTTTAGACTTTAGATTCAAGATTTAATGTGAATATATGCATTAATAAAAACTCATTACTATTTTAATACTAGTTATGCTGCTGTTGATGCACTGATGAAAGCCAGATAGCTAGATCAGTGTTTAGTTCGTCGTAGTTGCCGGTGGGCTGAGGTCTAAAGGAATCCAAACTAGTTTTAAAAGGTTTGGATAGGTTAGGTTAGGTTAGAACATGAATAAGATGGGTGCCCGGCCGCAGGCCGGTCACTTAGGTTCAGTTCCGTTTAAAAAAAAAAAAAAACAAAAAACAAAACGTACCAAAACAAAGTACTCTTATTCATAATATTAGAAGATATTGTAAAATAACAATTAATTTAATTATTTTTTTTTTTTTTTTCACTTACACATTAGGCCCGTCGCGCCGCGCCACTACTATATGGGGCGAAGGTGCGAAGTCGACGGCGACGACAAAGTACCGAGTCTAAGGAGACTGATGGCGGCGCCACACAGTGGCGTTATGTCTCTATAAAAGTGGTGGTCTTTTATTATGTTATTTATTAATGGTATTTTTTTAATATCATATCAATATTGTACCCCGCACGGGGGGAGGTAGGGGGGTAGGTAGTGACGAAAAATAACGATACGGGACTCTTACGAGGTCTCGTAATCGGAATGAGTTTCTGCGACTACCATTGTTTGTCGCGGGTAACGGGGAATCAGGGTTCGATTCCGGTGAGGGAGCCTGAGAAACTGCTACCACATCCAAGGAAGGCAGCAGGCGCGCAAATTACCCACTCCCTGCACGGGGGGGGGAGGTACGGGTAGGTAGTGACGAAAAATAACGATACGGGACTCTTACGAGGTCTCGTCATCGAATAATCAATACACGAACTGCCCACACACTTGTAAATATAGACGCGAAAGATCGTTACACGAACTGCTTACCATTATAGTAAACTACTATGCAAACACACATAACATATACGCAATAAGGGAACTTTAAATTGGAGATTTTACCCTACCACACCCGTCTGTCTCATTCTGAAAACTATTCAAAATAATTGCTATTTTTCATTCTCATTCAAATATAAATAATAGTAAATAATATATAATTTTCGACTGAACTGAACCCAAGTGCCCGGCCTGTGGCCGGGCACCCCTCGTATTCATGTTCTAACCTAACCTAACCTAAATCTAGTTTTGACACCTTTAGACTTTAGATTCAAGATTAAATGTGAATATATGCATTAATAAAAACTCATTACTATTTTAATACTAGTTATGCTGCTGTTGATGCACTGATGAAAGCCAGATAGCTAGATCAGTGTTTAGTTAGTCGTAGTTGCCGGTGGGCTGAGGTCTAAAGGAATCCAAACTAGTTTTAAAAGGTTTGGATAGGTTAGGTTAGGTTAGAACATGAATAAGACGGGTGCCCGGCCGCAGGCCGGTCACTTAGGTTCAGTTCCGTTTAAAAAAAAAAAAAAACAAAAAACAAAACGTACCAATACAAAGTACTCTTATTCATAATATTAGAAGATATTGTAAAATAACAATTAATTTAATTTTTTTTTTTTTTTTTTCACTTACACATTAGGCCCGTCGCGCCGCGCCACTACTATATGGGGCGAAGGTGCGAAGTCGACGGCGACGACAAAGTACCGAGTCTAAGGAGACTGATGGCGGCGCCACACAGTGGCGTTATGTCTCTATAAAAGTGGTGGTCTTTTATTATGTTATTTATTAATGGTATTATTTTAATATCATATCAATATTGTACCCCGCACGGGGGGAGGTAGGGGGGTAGGTAGTGACGAAAAATAACGATACGGGACTCTTACGAGGTCTCGTAATCGGAATGAGTTTCTGCGACTACCATTGTTTGTCGCGGGTAACGGGGAATCAGGGTTCGATTCCGGTGAGGGAGCCTGAGAAACTGCTACCACATCCAAGGAAGGCAGCAGGCGCGCAAATTACCCACTCCCTGCAGGGGGGGGGGGGGGAGGTACGGGTAGGTAGTGACGAAAAATAACGATACGGGACTCTTACGAGGTCTCGTCATCGAATAATCAATACACGAACTGCCCACACACTTGTAAATATAGACGCGCAAGATCGTTACACGAACCGCTTACCATTATAGTAAACTACTATGCAAACACACATAACATATACGCAATAAGGGAACTTTAAATTGGAGATTTTACCCTACCACACCCGTCTGTCTCATTCTGAAAACTATTCAAAATAATTGCTATTTTTCATTCTCATTCAAATATAAATAATAGTAAATAATATATAATTTTCGACTGAACTGAACCCAAGTGCCCGGCCTGTGGCCGGGCACCCCTCGTATTCATGTTCTAACCTAACCTAACCTAAATCTAGTTTTGACACCTTTAGACTTTAGATTCAAGATTTAATGTGAATATATGCATTAATAAAAACTCATTACTATTTTAATACTAGTTATGCTGCTGTTGATGCACTGATGAAAGCCAGATAGCTAGATCAGTGTTTAGTTCGTCGTAGTTGCCGGTGGGCTGAGGTCTAAAGGAATCCAAACTAGTTTTAAAAGGTTTGGATAGGTTAGGTTAGGTTAGAACATGAATAAGACGGGTGCCCGGCCGCAGGCCGGTCACTTGGGTTCAGTTCCGTTTAAAAAAAAAAAAACAAAAAACAAAACGTACCAATACAAAGTACTCTTATTCATATTAGAAGATATTGTAAAATAACAATTAATTTAATTTTTTTTTTTTTTTTTTTTTTTCACTTACACATTAGGCCCGTCGCGCCGCGCCACTACTATATGGGGCGAAGGTGCGAAGTCGACGGCGACGACAAAGTACCGAGTCTAAGGAGACTGATGGCGGCGCCACACAGTGGCGTTATGTCTCTATAAAAGTGGTGGTCTTTTATTATGTTATTTATTAATGGTATTATTTTAATATCATATCAATATTGTACCCCGCACAGGGGGGAGGTACGGGTAGGTAGTGACGAAAAATAACGATACGGGACTCTTACGAGGTCTCGCAATCGGAATGAGTACACTTTAAATATTTTAACGAGGTAAAATTTAAGGGCATTGAGGGTCTGGTGCCAGTGGTGGTTGATTAGATCCACACACTATACTTTTTATAATTATGTGGCGTTATGTCTCTATAAAAGTGGTGGTCTTTTATTATGTTATTTATTAATGGTATTTTTTTAATATCATATCAATATTGTACCCCGCACGGGGGGAGGTAGGGGGGTAGGTAGTGACGAAAAATAACGATACGGGACTCTTACGAGGTCTCGTAATCGGAATGAGTTTCTGCGACTACCATTGTTTGTCGCGGGTAACGGGGAATCAGGGTTCGATTCCGGTGAGGGAGCCTGAGAAACTGCTACCACATCCAAGGAAGGCAGCAGGCGCGCAAATTACCCACTCCCTGCACGGGGGGGGGGGAGGTACGGGTAGGTAGTGACGAAAAATAACGATACGGGACTCTTACGAGGTCTCGTCATCGAATAATCAATACACGAACTGCCCACACACTTGTAAATATAGACGCGCAAGATCGTTACACGAACCGCTTACCATTATAGTAAACTACTATGCAAACACACATAACATATACGCAATAAGGGAACTTTAAATTGGAGATTTTACCCTACCGCACCCGTCTGTCTCATTCTGAAAACTATTCAAAATAATTGCTATTTTTCATTCTCATTCAAATATAAATAATAGTAAATAATATATAATTTTCGACTGAACTGAACCCAAGTGCCCGGCCTGTGGCCGGGCACCCCTCGTATTCATGTTCTAACCTAACCTAACCTAAATCTAGTTTTGACACCTTTAGACTTTAGATTCAAGATTTAATGTGAATATATGCATTAATAAAAACTCATTACTATTTTAATACTAGTTATGCTGCTGTTGATGCACTGATGAAAGCCAGATAGCTAGATCAGTGTTTAGTTCGTCGTAGTTGCCGGTGGGCTGAGGTCTAAAGGAATCCAAACTAGTTTTAAAAGGTTTGGATAGGTTAGGTTAGGTTAGAACATGAATAAGACGGGTGCCCGGCCGCAGGCCGGTCACTTAGGTTCAGTTCCGTTTAAAAAAAAAAAAACAAAAACCAAAACGTACCAATACAAAGTACTCTTATTCATATTAGAAGATATTGTAAAATAACAATTAATTTAATTTTTTTTTTTTTTTTTTTTTTCACTTACACATTAGGCCCGTCGCGCCGCGCCACTACTATATGGGGCGAAGGTGCGAAGTCGACGGCGACGACAAAGTACCGAGTCTAAGGAGACTGATGGCGGCGCCACACAGTGGCGTTATGTCTCTATAAAAGTGGTGGTCTTTTATTATGTTATTTATTAATGGTATTATTTTAATATAATATCAATATTGTACCCCGCACAGGGGGGAGGTACGGGTAGGTAGTGACGAAAAATAATGATACGGGACTCTTACGAGGTCTCGCAATCGGAATGAGTACACTTTAAATATTTTAACGAGGTAAAATTTAAGGGCATTGAGGGTCTGGTGCCAGTGGTGGTTGATTAGATCCACACACTATACTTTTTATAATTATGTGGCGTTATGTCTCT
Source organism: Pararge aegeria (assembly GCF_905163445.1). Lineage (NCBI taxonomy): Eukaryota > Metazoa > Arthropoda > Insecta > Lepidoptera > Nymphalidae > Pararge > Pararge aegeria. The sequence goes on from NC_053195.1 coordinate 18,339,288, forward strand.
ATAAAAGTGGTGGTCTTTTATTATGTTATTTATTAATGGTATTTTTTTAATATCATATCAATATTGTACCCCGCACGGGGGGAGGTAGGGGGGTAGGTAGTGACGAAAAATAACGATACGGGACTCTTACGAGGTCTCGTAATCGGAATGAGTTTCTGCGACTACCATTGTTTGTCGCGGGTAACGGGGAATCAGGGTTCGATTCCGGTGAGGGAGCCTGAGAAACTGCTACCACATCCAAGGAAGGCAGCAGGCGCGCAAATTACCCACTCCCTGCACGGGGGGGGGAGGTACGGGTAGGTAGTGACGAAAAATAACGATACGGGACTCTTACGAGGTCTCGTCATCGAATAATCAATACACGAACTGCCCACACACTTGTAAATATAGACGCGCAAGATCGTTACACGAACCGCTTACCATTATAGTAAACTACTATGCAAACACACATAACATATACGCAATAAGGGAACTTTAAATTGGAGATTTTACCCTACCACACCCGTCTGTCTCATTCTGAAAACTATTCAAAATAATTGCTATTTTTCATTCTCATTCAAATATAAATAATAGTAAATAATATATAATTTTCGACTGAACTGAACCCAAGTGCCCGGCCTGTGGCCGGGCACCCCTCGTATTCATGTTCTAACCTAACCTAACCTAAATCTAGTTTTGACACCTTTAGACTTTAGATTCAAGATTTAATGTGAATATATGCATTAATAAAAACTCATTACTATTTTAATACTAGTTATGCTGCTGTTGATGCACTGATGAAAGCCAGATAGCTAGATCAGTGTTTAGTTCGTCGTAGTTGCCGGTGGGCTGAGGTCTAAAGGAATCCAAACTAGTTTTAAAAGGTTTGGATAGGTTAGGTTAGGTTAGAACATGAATAAGACGGGTGCCCGGCCGCAGGCCGGTCACTTGGGTTCAGTTCCGTTGAAAAAAAAAAAAAACATAAAACAAAACGTACCAATACAAAGTACTCTTATTCATATTAGAAGATATTGTAAAATAACAATTAATTTAATTTTTTTTTTTTTTTTTTTTTCACTTACACATTAGGCCCGTCGCGCCGCGCCACTACTATATGGGGCGAAGGTGCGAAGTCGACGGCGACGACAAAGTACCGAGTCTAAGGAGACTGATGGCGGCGCCACACAGTGGCGTTATGTCTCTATAAAAGTGGTGGTCTTTTATTATGTTATTTATTAATGGTATTATTTTAATATCATATCAATATTGTACCCCGCACAGGGGGGAGGTACGGGTAGGTAGTGACGAAAAATAACGATACGGGACTCTTACGAGGTCTCGCAATCGGAATGAGTACACTTTAAATATTTTAACGAGGTAAAATTTAAGGGCATTGAGGGTCTGGTGCCAGTGGTGGTTAAATAGATCCACACACTATACTTTTTATAATTATGTGGCGTTATGTCTCTATAAAAGTGGTGGTCTTTTATTATGTTATTTATTAATGGTATTTTTTTAATATCATATCAATATTGTACCCCGCACGGGGGGAGGTAGGGGGGTAGGTAGTGACGAAAAATAACGATACGGGACTCTTACGAGGTCTCGTAATCGGAATGAGTTTCTGCGACTACCATTGTTTGTCGCGGGTAACGGGGAATCAGGGTTCGATTCCGGTGAGGGAGCCTGAGAAACTGCTACCACATCCAAGGAAGGCAGCAGGCGCGCAAATTACCCACTCCCTGCACGGGGGGGGGGGGGAGGTACGGGTAGGTAGTGACGAAAAATAACGATACGGGACTCTTACGAGGTCTCGTCATCGAATAATCAATACACGAACTGCCCACACACTTGTAAATATAGACGCGCAAGATCGTTACACGAACCGCTTACCATTATATAGTAAACTACTATGCAAACACACATAACATATACGCAATAAGGGAACTTTAAATTGGAGATTTTACCCTACCACACCCGTCTGTCTCATTCTGAAAACTATTCAAAATAATTGCTATTTTTCATTCTCATTCAAATATAAATAATAGTAAATAATATATAATTTTCGACTGAACTGAACCCAAGTGCCCGGCCTGTGGCCGGGCACCCCTCGTATTCATGTTCTAACCTAACCTAACCTAAATCTAGTTTTGACACCTTTAGACTTTAGATTCAAGATTTAATGTGAATATATGCATTAATAAAAACTCATTACTATTTTAATACTAGTTATGCTGCTGTTGATGCACTGATGAAAGCCAGATAGCTAGATCAGTGTTTAGTTAGTCGTAGTTGCCGGTGGGCTGAGGTCTAAAGGAATCCAAACTAGTTTTAAAAGGTTTGGATAGGTTAGGTTAGGTTAGAACATGAATAAGACGGGTGCCCGGCCGCAGGCCGGTCACTTAGGTTCAGTTCCGTTTAAAAAAAAAAAAACAAAAAACAAAACGTACCAATACAAAGTACTCTTATTCATATAAGAAGATATTGTAAAATAACAATTAATTTAATTTTTTTTTTTTTTTTTCACTTACACATTAGGCCCGTCGCGCCGCGCCACTACTATATGGGGCGAAGGTGCGAAGTCGACGGCGACGACAAAGTACCGAGTCTAAGGAGACTGATGGCGGCGCCACACAGTGGCGTTATGTCTCTATAAAAGTGGTGGTCTTTTATTATGTTATTTATTAATGGTATTATTTTAATATCATATCAATATTGTACCCCGCACAGGGGGGAGGTACGGGTAGGTAGTGACGAAAAATAACGATACGGGACTCTTACGAGGTCTCGCAATCGGAATGAGTACACTTTAAATATTTTAACGAGGTAAAATTTAAGGGCATTGAGGGTCTGGTGCCAGTGGTGGTTGATTAGATCCACACACTATACTTTTTATAATTATGTGGCGTTATGTCTCTATAAAAGTGGTGGTCTTTTATTATGTTATTTATTAATGGTATTTTTTTAATATCATATCAATATTGTACCCCGCACGGGGGGAGGTAGGGGGGTAGGTAGTGACGAAAAATAACGATACGGGACTCTTACGAGGTCTCGTAATCGGAATGAGTTTCTGCGACTACCATTGTTTGTCGCGGGTAACGGGGAATCAGGGTTCGATTCCGGTGAGGGAGCCTGAGAAACTGCTACCACATCCAAGGAAGGCAGCAGGCGCGCAAATTACCCACTCCCTGCACGGGGGGGGGGGGAGGTACGGGTAGGTAGTGACGAAAAATAACGATACGGGACTCTTACGAGGTCTCGTCATCGAATAATCAATACACGAACTGCCCACACACTTGTAAATATAGACGCGCAAGATCGTTACACGAACCGCTTACCATTATAGTAAACTACTATGCAAACACACATAACATATACGCAATAAGGGAACTTTAAATTGGAGATTTTACCCTACCGCACCCGTCTGTCTCATTCTGAAAACTATTCAAAATAATTGCTATTTTTCATTCTCATTCAAATATAAATAATAGTAAATAATATATAATTTTCGACTGAACTGAACCCAAGTGCCCGGCCTGTGGCCGGGCACCCCTCGTATTCATGTTCTAACCTAACCTAACCTAAATCTAGTTTTGACACCTTTAGACTTTAGATTCAAGATTTAATGTGAATATATGCATTAATAAAAACTCATTACTATTTTAATACTAGTTATGCTGCTGTTGATGCACTGATGAAAGCCAGATAGCTAGATCAGTGTTTAGTTAGTCGTAGTTGCCGGTGGGCTGAGGTCTAAAGGAATCCAAACTAGTTTTAAAAGGTTTGGATAGGTTAGGTTAGGTTAGAACATGAATAAGACGGGTGCCCGGCCGCAGGCCGGTCACTTAGGTTCAGTTCCGTTTAAAAAAAAAAAAACAAAAAACAAAACGTACCAATACAAAGTACTCTTATTCATATAAGAAGATATTGTAAAATAACAATTAATTTAATTTTTTTTTTTTTTTTTCACTTACACATTAGGCCCGTCGCGCCGCGCCACTACTATATGGGGCGAAGGTGCGAAGTCGACGGCGACGACAAAGTACCGAGTCTAAGGAGACTGATGGCGGCGCCACACAGTGGCATTATGTCTCTATAAAAGTGGTGGTCTTTTATTATGTTATTTATTAATGGTATTATTTTAATATCATATCAATATTGTACCCCGCACAGGGGGGAGGTACGGGTAGGTAGTGACGAAAAATAACGATACGGGACTCTTACGAGGTCTCGCAATCGGAATGAGTACACTTTAAATATTTTAACGAGGTAAAATTTAAGGGCATTGAGGGTCTGGTGCCAGTGGTGGTTGATTAGATCCACACACTATAATTTTTATAATTATGTGGCGTTATGTCTCTATAAAAGTGGTGGTCTTTTATTATGTTATTTATTAATGGTATTTTTTTAATATCATATCAATATTGTACCCCGCACGGGGGGAGGTAGGGGGGTAGGTAGTGACGAAAAATAACGATACGGGACTCTTACGAGGTCTCGTAATCGGAATGAGTTTCTGCGACTACCATTGTTTGTCGCGGGTAACGGGGAATCAGGGTTCGATTCCGGTGAGGGAGCCTGAGAAACTGCTACCACATCCAAGGAAGGCAGCAGGCGCGCAAATTACCCACTCCCTGCACGGGGGGGGAGGTACGGGTAGGTAGTGACGAAAAATAACTATACGGGACTCTTACGAGGTCTCGTCATCGAATAATCAATACAGGAACTGCCCACACACTTGTAAATATAGACGCGCAAGATCGTTACACGAACCGCTTACCATTATAGTAAACTACTATGCAAACACACATAACATATACGCAATAAGGGAACTTTAAATTGGAGATTTTACCCTACCACACCCGTCTGTCTCATTCTGAAAACTATTCAAAATAATTGCTATTTTTCATTCTCATTCAAATATAAATAATAGTAAATAATATATAATTTTTGACTGAACTGAACCCACGTATTCATGTTCTAACCTAACCTAACCTAAATCTAGTTTTGACACCTTTAGACTTTAGATTCAAGATTTAGTGTGAATATATGCATTAATAAAAACTCATTACTATTTTAATACTAGTTATGCTGCTGTTGATGCACTGATGAAAGCCAGATAGCTAGATCAGTGTTTAGTTAGTCGTAGTTGCCGGTGGGCTGAGGTCTAAAGGAATCCAAACTAGTTTTAAAAGGTTTGGATAGGTTAGGTTAGGTTAGAACATGAATAAGACGGGTGCCCGGCCGCAGGCCGGTCACTTAGGTTCAGTTCCGTTTAAAAAAAAAAAAAAACAAAAAACAAAACGTACCAATACAAAGTACTCTTATTCATAATATTAGAAGATATTGTAAAATAACAATTAATTTAATTTTTTTTTTTTTTTTTTTCACTTACACATTAGGCCCTTCGCGCCGCGCCACTACTATATGGGGCGAAGGTGCGAAGTCGACGGCGACGACAAAGTACCGAGTCTAAGGAGACTGATGGCGGCGCCACACAGTGGCGTTATGTCTCTATAAAAGTGGTGGTCTTTTATTATGTTATTTATTAATGGTATTTTTTTAATATCATATCAATATTGTACCCCGCACGGGGGGAGGTAGGGGGGTAGGTAGTGACGAAAAATAACGATACGGGACTCTTACGAGGTCTCGTAATCGGAATGAGTTTCTGCGACTACCATTGTTTGTCGCGGGTAACGGGGAATCAGGGTTCGATTCCGGTGAGGGAGCCTGAGAAACTGCTACCACATCCAAGGAAGGCAGCAGGCGCGCAAATTACCCACTCCCTGCACGGGGGGGGGGAGGTACGGGTAGGTAGTGACGAAAAATAACGATACGGGACTCTTACGAGGTCTCGTCATCGAATAATCAATACACGAACTGCCCACACACTTGTAAATATAGACGCGCAAGATCGTTACACGAACCGCTTACCATTATAGTAAACTACTATGCAAACACACATAACATATACGCAATAAGGGAACTTTAAATTGGAGATTTTACCCTACCACACCCGTCTGTCTCATTCTGAAAACTATTCAAAATAATTGCTATTTTTCATTCTCATTCAAATATAAATAATAGTAAATAATATATAATTTTCGACTGAACTGAACCCAAGTGCCCGGCCTGTGGCCGGGCACCCCTCGTATTCATGTTCTAACCTAACCTAACCTAAATCTAGTTTTGACACCTTTAGACTTTAGATTCAAGATTTAATGTGAATATATGCATTAATAAAAACTCATTACTATTTTAATACTAGTTATGCTGCTGTTGATGCACTGATGAAAGCCAGATAGCTAGATCAGTGTTTAGTTCGTCGTAGTTGCCGGTGGGCTGAGGTCTAAAGGAATCCAAACTAGTTTTAAAAGGTTTGGATAGGTTAGGTTAGGTTAGAACATGAATAAGATGGGTGCCCGGCCGCAGGCCGGTCACTTAGGTTCAGTTCCGTTTAAAAAAAAAAAAAAACAAAAAACAAAACGTACCAAAACAAAGTACTCTTATTCATAATATTAGAAGATATTGTAAAATAACAATTAATTTAATTTTTTTTTTTTTTTTTTTCACTTACACATTAGGCCCGTCGCGCCGCGCCACTACTATATGGGGCGAAGGTGCGAAGTCGACGGCGACGACAAAGTACCGAGTCTAAGGAGACTGATGGCGGCGCCACACAGTGGCGTTATGTCTCTATAAAAGTGGTGGTCTTTTATTATGTTATTTATTAATGGTATTTTTTTAATATCATATCAATATTGTACCCCGCACGGGGGGAGGTAGGGGGGTAGGTAGTGACGAAAAATAACGATACGGGACTCTTACGAGGTCTCGTAATCGGAATGAGTTTCTGCGACTACCATTGTTTGTCGCGGGTAACGGGGAATCAGGGTTCGATTCCGGTGAGGGAGCCTGAGAAACTGCTACCACATCCAAGGAAGGCAGCAGGCGCGCAAATTACCCACTCCCTGCACGGGGGGGGGAGGTACGGGTAGGTAGTGACGAAAAATAACGATACGGGACTCTTACGAGGTCTCGTCATCGAATAATCAATACACGAACTGCCCACACACTTGTAAATATAGACGCGAAAGATCGTTACACGAACTGCTTACCATTATAGTAAACTACTATGCAAACACACATAACATATACGCAATAAGGGAACTTTAAATTGGAGATTTTACCCTACCACACCCGTCTGTCTCATTCTGAAAACTATTCAAAATAATTGCTATTTTTCATTCTCATTCAAATATAAATAATAGTAAATAATATATAATTTTCGACTGAACTGAACCCAAGTGCCCGGCCTGTGGCCGGGCACCCCTCGTATTCATGTTCTAACCTAACCTAACCTAAATCTAGTTTTGACACCTTTAGACTTTAGATTCAAGATTAAATGTGAATATATGCATTAATAAAAACTCATTACTATTTTAATACTAGTTATGCTGCTGTTGATGCACTGATGAAAGCCAGATAGCTAGATCAGTGTTTAGTTAGTCGTAGTTGCCGGTGGGCTGAGGTCTAAAGGAATCCAAACTAGTTTTAAAAGGTTTGGATAGGTTAGGTTAGGTTAGAACATGAATAAGACGGGTGCCCGGCCGCAGGCCGGTCACTTAGGTTCAGTTCCGTTTAAAAAAAAAAAAAAACAAAAAACAAAACGTACCAATACAAAGTACTCTTATTCATAATATTAGAAGATATTGTAAAATAACAATTAATTTAATTTTTTTTTTTTTTTTTTCACTTACACATTAGGCCCGTCGCGCCGCGCCACTACTATATGGGGCGAAGGTGCGAAGTCGACGGCGACGACAAAGTACCGAGTCTAAGGAGACTGATGGCGGCGCCACACAGTGGCGTTATGTCTCTATAAAAGTGGTGGTCTTTTATTATGTTATTTATTAATGGTATTATTTTAATATCATATCAATATTGTACCCCGCACGGGGGGAGGTAGGGGGGTAGGTAGTGACGAAAAATAACGATACGGGACTCTTACGAGGTCTCGTAATCGGAATGAGTTTCTGCGACTACCATTGTTTGTCGCGGGTAACGGGGAATCAGGGTTCGATTCCGGTGAGGGAGCCTGAGAAACTGCTACCACATCCAAGGAAGGCAGCAGGCGCGCAAATTACCCACTCCCTGCACGGGGGGGGGGGGGAGGTACGGGTAGGTAGTGACGAAAAATAACGATACGGGACTCTTACGAGGTCTCGTCATCGAATAATCAATACACGAACTGCCCACACACTTGTAAATATAGACGCGCAAGATCGTTACACGAACCGCTTACCATTATAGTAAACTACTATGCAAACACACATAACATATACGCAATAAGGGAACTTTAAATTGGAGATTTTACCCTACCGCACCCGTCTGTCTCATTCTGAAAACTATTCAAAATAATTGCTATTTTTCATTCTCATTCAAATATAAATAATAGTAAATAATATATAATTTTCGACTGAACTGAACCCAAGTGCCCGGCCTGTGGCCGGGCACCCCTCGTATTCATGTTCTAACCTAACCTAACCTAAATCTAGTTTTGACACCTTTAGACTTTAGATTCAAGATTTAATGTGAATATATGCATTAATAAAAACTCATTACTATTTTAATACTAGTTATGCTGCTGTTGATGCACTGATGAAAGCCAGATAGCTAGATCAGTGTTTAGTTCGTCGTAGTTGCCGGTGGGCTGAGGTCTAAAGGAATCCAAACTAGTTTTAAAAGGTTTGGATAGGTTAGGTTAGGTTAGAACATGAATAAGACGGGTGCCCGGCCGCAGGCCGGTCACTTGGGTTCAGTTCCGTTTAAAAAAAAAAAAACAAAAAACAAAACGTACCAATACAAAGTACTCTTATTCATATTAGAAGATATTGTAAAATAACAATTAATTTAATTTTTTTTTTTTTTTTTTTTTTCACTTACACATTAGGCCCGTCGCGCCGCGCCACTACTATATGGGGCGAAGGTGCGAAGTCGACGGCGACGACAAAGTACCGAGTCTAAGGAGACTGATGGCGGCGCCACACAGTGGCGTTATGTCTCTATAAAAGTGGTGGTCTTTTATTATGTTATTTATTAATGGTATTATTTTAATATCATATCAATATTGTACCCCGCACAGGGGGGAGGTACGGGTAGGTAGTGACGAAAAATAACGATACGGGACTCTTACGAGGTCTCGCAATCGGAATGAGTACACTTTAAATATTTTAACGAGGTAAAATTTAAGGGCATTGAGGGTCTGGTGCCAGTGGTGGTTGATTAGATCCACACACTATACTTTTTATAATTATGTGGCGTTATGTCTCTATAAAAGTGGTGGTCTTTTATTATGTTATTTATTAATGGTATTTTTTTAATATCATATCAATATTGTACCCCGCACGGGGGGAGGTAGGGGGGTAGGTAGTGACGAAAAATAACGATACGGGACTCTTACGAGGTCTCGTAATCGGAATGAGTTTCTGCGACTACCATTGTTTGTCGCGGGTAACGGGGAATCAGGGTTCGATTCCGGTGAGGGAGCCTGAGAAACTGCTACCACATCCAAGGAAGGCAGCAGGCGCGCAAATTACCCACTCCCTGCAGGGGGGGGGGGGAGGTACGGGTAGGTAGTGACGAAAAATAACGATACGGGACTCTTACGAGGTCTCGTCATCGAATAATCAATACACGAACTGCCCACACACTTGTAAATATAGACGCGCAAGATCGTTACACGAACCGCTTACCATTATAGTAAACTACTATGCAAACACACATAACATATACGCAATAAGGGAACTTTAAATTGGAGATTTTACCCTACCGCACCCGTCTGTCTCATTCTGAAAACTATTCAAAATAATTGCTATTTTTCATTCTCATTCAAATATAAATAATAGTAAATAATATATAATTTTCGACTGAACTGAACCCAAGTGCCCGGCCTGTGGCCGGGCACCCCTCGTATTCATGTTCTAACCTAACCTAACCTAAATCTAGTTTTGACACCTTTAGACTTTAGATTCAAGATTTAATGTGAATATATGCATTAATAAAAACTCATTACTATTTTAATACTAGTTATGCTGCTGTTGATGCACTGATGAAAGCCAGATAGCTAGATCAGTGTTTAGTTCGTCGTAGTTGCCGGTGGGCTGAGGTCTAAAGGAATCCAAACTAGTTTTAAAAGGTTTGGATAGGTTAGGTTAGGTTAGAACATGAATAAGACGGGTGCCCGGCCGCAGGCCGGTCACTTAGGTTCAGTTCCGTTTAAAAAAAAAAAAACAAAAACCAAAACGTACCAATACAAAGTACTCTTATTCATATTAGAAGATATTGTAAAATAACAATTAATTTAATTTTTTTTTTTTTTTTTTTTTTCACTTACACATTAGGCCCGTCGCGCCGCGCCACTACTATATGGGGCGAAGGTGCGAAGTCGACGGCGACGACAAAGTACCGAGTCTAAGGAGACTGATGGCGGCGCCACACAGTGGCGTTATGTCTCTATAAAAGTGGTGGTCTTTTATTATGTTATTTATTAATGGTATTATTTTAATATCATATCAATATTGTACCCCGCACAGGGGGGAGGTACGGGTAGGTAGTGACGAAAAATAATGATACGGGACTCTTACGAGGTCTCGCAATCGGAATGAGTACACTTTAAATATTTTAACGAGGTAAAATTTAAGGGCATTGAGGGTCTGGTGCCAGTGGTGGTTGATTAGATCCACACACTATACTTTTTATAATTATGTGGCGTTATGTCTCTATAAAAGTGGTGGTCTTTTATTATGTTATTTATTAATGGTATTTTTTTAATATCATATCAATATTGTACCCCGCACGGGGGGAGGTAGGGGGGTAGGTAGTGACGAAAAATAACGATACGGGACTCTTACGAGGTCTCGTAATCGGAATGAGTTTCTGCGACTACCATTGTTTGTCGCGGGTAACGGGGAATCAGGGTTCGATTCCGGTGAGGGAGCCTGAGAAACTGCTACCACATCCAAGGAAGGCAGCAGGCGCGCAAATTACCCACTCCCTGCACGGGGGGGGGAGGTACGGGTAGGTAGTGACGAAAAATAACGATACGGGACTCTTACGAGGTCTCGTCATCGAATAATCAATACACGAACTGCCCACACACTTGTAAATATAGACGCGCAAGATCGTTACACGAACCGCTTACCATTATAGTAAACTACTATGCAAACACACATAACATATACGCAATAAGGGAACTTTAAATTGGAGATTTTACCCTACCACACCCGTCTGTCTCATTCTGAAAACTATTCAAAATAATTGCTATTTTTCATTCTCATTCAAATATAAATAATAGTAAATAATATATAATTTTCGACTGAACTGAACCCAAGTGCCCGGCCTGTGGCCGGGCACCCCTCGTATTCATGTTCTAACCTAACCTAACCTAAATCTAGTTTTGACACCTTTAGACTTTAGATTCAAGATTTAATGTGAATATATGCATTAATAAAAACTCATTACTATTTTAATACTAGTTATGCTGCTGTTGATGCACTGATGAAAGCCAGATAGCTAGATCAGTGTTTAGTTCGTCGTAGTTGCCGGTGGGCTGAGGTCTAAAGGAATCCAAACTAGTTTTAAAAGGTTTGGATAGGTTAGGTTAGGTTAGAACATGAATAAGACGGGTGCCCGGCCGCAGGCCGGTCACTTGGGTTCAGTTCCGTTTAAAAAAAAAAAAAACAAAAAACAAAACGTACCAATACAAAGTACTCTTATTCATATTAGAAGATATTGTAAAATAACAATTAATTTAATTTTTTTTTTTTTTTTTTTTACTTACACATTAGGCCCGTCGCGCCGCGCCACTACTATATGGGGCGAAGGTGCGAAGTCGACGGCGACGACAAAGTACCGAGTCTAAGGAGACTGATGGCGGCGCCACACAGTGGCGTTATGTCTCTATAAAAGTGGTGGTCTTTTATTATGTTATTTATTAATGGTATTATTTTAATATCATATCAATATTGTACCCCGCACAGGGGGGAGGTACGGGTAGGTAGTGACGAAAAATAACGATACGGGACTCTTACGAGGTCTCGCAATCGGAATGAGTACACTTTAAATATTTTAACGAGGTAAAATTTAAGGGCATTGAGGGTCTGGTGCCAGTGGTGGTTGATTAGATCCACACACTATACTTTTTATAATTATGTGGCGTTATGTCTCTATAAAAGTGGTGGTCTTTTATTATGTTATTTATTAATGGTATTTTTTTAATATCATATCAATATTGTACCCCGCACGGGGGGAGGTAGGGGGGTAGGTAGTGACGAAAAATAACGATACGGGACTCTTACGAGGTCTCGTAATCGGAATGAGTTTCTGCGACTACCATTGTTTGTCGCGGGTAACGGGGAATCAGGGTTCGATTCCGGTGAGGGAGCCTGAGAAACTGCTACCACATCCAAGGAAGGCAGCAGGCGCGCAAATTACCCACTCCCTGCACGGGGGGGGGGGGGGAGGTACGGGTAGGTAGTGACGAAAAATAACGATACGGGACTCTTACGAGGTCTCGTCATCGAATAATCAATACACGAACTGCCCACACACTTGTAAATATAGACGCGCAAGATCGTTACACGAACCGCTTACCATTATATAGTAAACTACTATGCAAACACACATAACATATACGCAATAAGGGAACTTTAAATTGGAGATTTTACCCTACCACACCCGTCTTTCTCATTCTGAAAACTATTCAAAATAATTGCTATTTTTCATTCTCATTCAAATATAAATAATAGTAAATAATATATAATTTTCGACTGAACTGAACCCAAGTGCCCGGCCTGTGGCCGGGCACCCCTCGTATTCATGTTCTAACCTAACCTAACCTAAATCTAGTTTTGACACCTTTAGACTTTAGATTCAAGATTTAATGTGAATATATGCATTAATAAAAACTCATTACTATTTTAATACTAGTTATGCTGCTGTTGATGCACTGATGAAAGCCAGATAGCTAGATCAGTGTTTAGTTCGTCGTAGTTGCCGGTGGGCTGAGGTCTAAAGGAATCCAAACTAGTTTTAAAAGGTTTGGATAGGTTAGGTTAGGTTAGAACATGAATAAGACGGGTGCCCGGCCGCAGGCCGGTCACTTGGGTTCAGTTCCGTTTAAAAAAAAAAAAAACAAAAAACAAAACGTACCAATACAAAGTACTCTTATTCATATTAGAAGATATTGTAAAATAACAATTAATTTAATTTTTTTTTTTTTTTTTTTTTCACTTACACATTAGGCCCGTCGCGCCGCGCCACTACTATATGGGGCGAAGGTGCGAAGTCGACGGCGACGACAAAGTACCGAGTCTAAGGAGACTGATGGCGGCGCCACACAGTGGCGTTATGTCTCTATAAAAGTGGTGGTCTTTTATTATGTTATTTATTAATGGTATTATTTTAATATCATATCAATATTGTACCCCGCACAGGGGGGAGGTACGGGTAGGTAGTGACGAAAAATAACGATACGGGACTCTTACGAGGTCTCGCAATCGGAATGAGTACACTTTAAATATTTTAACGAGGTAAAATTTAAGGGCATTGAGGGTCTGGTGCCAGTGGTGGTTGATTAGATCCACACACTATACTTTTTATAATTATGTGGCGTTATGTCTCTATAAAAGTGGTGGTCTTTTATTATGTTATTTATTAATGGTATTTTTTTAATATCATATCAATATTGTACCCCGCACGGGGGGAGGTAGGGGGGTAGGTAGTGACGAAAAATAACGATACGGGACTCTTACGAGGTCTCGTAATCGGAATGAGTTTCTGCGACTACCATTGTTTGTCGCGGGTAACGGGGAATCAGGGTTCGATTCCGGTGAGGGAGCCTGAGAAACTGCTACCACATCCAAGGAAGGCAGCAGGCGCGCAAATTACCCACTCCCTGCACGGGGGGGGGGGGGAGGTACGGGTAGGTAGTGACGAAAAATAACGATACGGGACTCTTACGAGGTCTCGTCATCGAATAATCAATACACGAACTGCCCACACACTTGTAAATATAGACGCGCAAGATCGTTACACGAACCGCTTACCATTATATAGTAAACTACTATGCAAACACACATAACATATACGCAATAAGGGAACTTTAAATTGGAGATTTTACCCTACCACACCCGTCTGTCTCATTCTGAAAACTATTCAAAATAATTGCTATTTTTCATTCTCATTCAAATATAAATAATAGTAAATAATATATAATTTTCGACTGAACTGAACCCAAGTGCCCGGCCTGTGGCCGGGCACCCCTCGTATTCATGTTCTAACCTAACCTAACCTAAATCTAGTTTTGACACCTTTAGACTTTAGATTCAAGATTTAATGTGAATATATGCATTAATAAAAACTCATTACTATTTTAATACTAGTTATGCTGCTGTTGATGCACTGATGAAAGCCAGATAGCTAGATCAGTGTTTAGTTAGTCGTAGTTGCCGGTGGGCTGAGGTCTAAAGGAATCCAAACTAGTTTTAAAAGGTTTGGATAGGTTAGGTTAGGTTAGAACATGAATAAGACGGGTGCCCGGCCGCAGGCCGGTCACTTAGGTTCAGTTCCGTTTAAAAAAAAAAAAACAAAAAACAAAACGTACCAATACAAAGTACTCTTATTCATATAAGAAGATATTGTAAAATAACAATTAATTTAATTTTTTTTTTTTTTTTTCACTTACACATTAGGCCCGTCGCGCCGCGCCACTACTATATGGGGCGAAGGTGCGAAGTCGACGGTGACGACAAAGTACCGAGTCTAAGGAGACTGATGGCGGCGCCACACAGTGGCGTTATGTCTCTATAAAAGTGGTGGTCTTTTATTATGTTATTTATTAATGGTATTATTTTAATATCATATCAATATTGTACCCCGCACAGGGGGGAGGTACGGGTAGGTAGTGACGAAAAATAACGATACGGGACTCTTACGAGGTCTCGCAATCGGAATGAGTACACTTTAAATATTTTAACGAGGTAAAATTTAAGGGCATTGAGGGTCTGGTGCCAGTGGTGGTTGATTAGATCCACACACTATACTTTTTATAATTATGTGGCGTTATGTCTCTATAAAAGTGGTGGTCTTTTATTATGTTATTTATTAATGGTATTTTTTTAATATCATATCAATATTGTACCCCGCACGGGGGGAGGTAGGGGGGTAGGTAGTGACGAAAAATAACGATACGGGACTCTTACGAGGTCTCGTAATCGGAATGAGTTTCTGCGACTACCATTGTTTGTCGCGGGTAACGGGGAATCAGGGTTCGATTCCGGTGAGGGAGCCTGAGAAACTGCTACCACATCCAAGGAAGGCAGCAGGCGCGCAAATTACCCACTCCCTGCACGGGGGGGGGGGGAGGTACGGGTAGGTAGTGACGAAAAATAACGATACGGGACTCTTACGAGGTCTCGTCATCGAATAATCAATACACGAACTGCCCACACACTTGTAAATATAGATGCGCAAGATCGTTACACGAACCGCTTACCATTATAGTAAACTACTATGCAAACACACATAACATATACGCAATAAGGGAACTTTAAATTGGAGATTTTACCCTACCGCACCCGTCTGTCTCATTCTGAAAACTATTCAAAATAATTGCTATTTTTCATTCTCATTCAAATATAAATAATAGTAAATAATATATAATTTTCGACTGAACTGAACCCAAGTGCCCGGCCTGTGGCCGGGCACCCCTCGTATTCATGTTCTAACCTAACCTAACCTAAATCTAGTTTTGACACCTTTAGACTTTAGATTCAAGATTTAATGTGAATATATGCATTAATAAAAACTCATTACTATTTTAATACTAGTTATGCTGCTGTTGATGCACTGATGAAAGCCAGATAGCTAGATCAGTGTTTAGTTAGTCGTAGTTGCCGGTGGGCTGAGGTCTAAAGGAATCCAAACTAGTTTTAAAAGGTTTGGATAGGTTAGGTTAGGTTAGAACATGAATAAGACGGGTGCCCGGCCGCAGGCCGGTCACTTAGGTTCAGTTCCGTTTAAAAAAAAAAAAACAAAAAACAAAACGTACCAATACAAAGTACTCTTATTCATATAAGAAGATATTGTAAAATAACAATTAATTTAATTTTTTTTTTTTTTTTTCACTTACACATTAGGCCCGTCGCGCCGCGCCACTACTATATGGGGCGAAGGTGCGAAGTCGACGGCGACGACAAAGTACCGAGTCTAAGGAGACTGATGGCGGCGCCACACAGTGGCGTTATGTCTCTATAAAAGTGGTGGTCTTTTATTATGTTATTTATTAATGGTATTATTTTAATATCATATCAATATTGTACCCCGCACAGGGGGGAGGTACGGGTAGGTAGTGACGAAAAATAACGATACGGGACTCTTACGAGGTCTCGCAATCGGAATGAGTACACTTTAAATATTTTAACGAGGTAAAATTTAAGGGCATTGAGGGTCTGGTGCCAGTGGTGGTTGATTAGATCCACACACTATAATTTTTATAATTATGTGGCGTTATGTCTCTATAAAAGTGGTGGTCTTTTATTATGTTATTTATTAATGGTATTTTTTTAATATCATATCAATATTGTACCCCGCACGGGGGGAGGTAGGGGGGTAGGTAGTGACGAAAAATAACGATACGGGACTCTTACGAGGTCTCGTAATCGGAATGAGTTTCTGCGACTACCATTGTTTGTCGCGGGTAACGGGGAATCAGGGTTCGATTCCGGTGAGGGAGCCTGAGAAACTGCTACCACATCCAAGGAAGGCAGCAGGCGCGCAAATTACCCACTCCCTGCACGGGGGGGGAGGTACGGGTAGGTAGTGACGAAAAATAACTATACGGGACTCTTACGAGGTCTCGTCATCGAATAATCAATACAGGAACTGCCCACACACTTGTAAATATAGACGCGCAAGATCGTTACACGAACCGCTTACCATTATAGTAAACTACTATGCAAACACACATAACATATACGCAATAAGGGAACTTTAAATTGGAGATTTTACCCTACCACACCCGTCTGTCTCATTCTGAAAACTATTCAAAATAATTGCTATTTTTCATTCTCATTCAAATATAAATAATAGTAAATAATATATAATTTTTGACTGAACTGAACCCACGTATTCATGTTCTAACCTAACCTAACCTAAATCTAGTTTTGACACCTTTAGACTTTAGATTCAAGATTAAATGTGAATATATGCATTAATAAAAACTCATTACTATTTTAATACTAGTTATGCTGCTGTTGATGCACTGATGAAAGCCAGATAGCTAGATCAGTGTTTAGTTAGTCGTAGTTGCCGGTGGGCTGAGGTCTAAAGGAATCCAAACTAGTTTTAAAAGGTTTGGATAGGTTAGGTTAGGTTAGAACATGAATAAGACGGGTGCCCGGCCGCAGGCCGGTCACTTAGGTTCAGTTCCGTTTAAAAAAAAAAAAAAACAAAAAACAAAACGTACCAATACAAAGTACTCTTATTCATAATATTAGAAGATATTGTAAAATAACAATTAATTTAATTTTTTTTTTTTTTTTTTTCACTTACACATTAGGCCCTTCGCGCCGCGCCACTACTATATGGGGCGAAGGTGCGAAGTCGACGGCGACGACAAAGTACCGAGTCTAAGGAGACTGATGGCGGCGCCACACAGTGGCGTTATGTCTCTATAAAAGTGGTGGTCTTTTATTATGTTATTTATTAATGGTATTTTTTTAATATCATATCAATATTGTACCCCGCACGGGGGGAGGTAGGGGGGGAGGTAGGGGGGTAGGTAGTGACGAAAAATAACGATACGGGACTCTTACGAGGTCTCGTAATCGGAATGAGTTTCTGCGACTACCATTGTTTGTCGCGGGTAACGGGGAATCAGGGTTCGATTCCGGTGAGGGAGCCTGAGAAACTGCTACCACATCCAAGGAAGGCAGCAGGCGCGCAAATTACCCACTCCCTGCACGGGGGGGGGGGAGGTACGGGTAGGTAGTGACGAAAAATAACGATACGGGACTCTTACGAGGTCTCGTCATCGAATAATCAATACACGAACTGCCCACACACTTGTAAATATAGACGCGCAAGATCGTTACACGAACCGCTTACCATTATAGTAAACTACTATGCAAACACACATAACATATACGCAATAAGGGAACTTTAAATTGGAGATTTTACCCTACCACACCCGTCTGTCTCATTCTGAAAACTATTCAAAATAATTGCTATTTTTCATTCTCATTCAAATATAAATAATAGTAAATAATATATAATTTTCGACTGAACTGAACCCAAGTGCCCGGCCTGTGGCCGGGCACCCCTCGTATTCATGTTCTAACCTAACCTAACCTAAATCTAGTTTTGACACCTTTAGACTTTAGATTCAAGATTTAATGTGAATATATGCATTAATAAAAACTCATTACTATTTTAATACTAGTTATGCTGCTGTTGATGCACTGATGAAAGCCAGATAGCTAGATCAGTGTTTAGTTAGTCGTAGTTGCCGGTGGGCTGAGGTCTAAAGGAATCCAAACTAGTTTTAAAAGGTTTGGATAGGTTAGGTTAGGTTAGAACATGAATAAGACGGGTGCCCGGCCGCAGGCCGGTCACTTAGGTTCAGTTCCGTTTAAAAAAAAAAAAAAACAAAAAACAAAACGTACCAATACAAAGTACTCTTATTCATAATATTAGAAGATATTGTAAAATAACAATTAATTTAATTTTTTTTTTTTTTTTTTTCACTTACACATTAGGCCCGTCGCGCCGCGCCACTACTATATGGGGCGAAGGTGCGAAGTCGACGGCGACGACAAAGTACCGAGTCTAAGGAGACTGATGGCGGCGCCACACAGTGGCGTTATGTCTCTATAAAAGTGGTGGTCTTTTATTATGTTATTTATTAATGGTATTTTTTTAATATCATATCAATATTGTACCCCGCACGGGGGGAGGTAGGGGGGTAGGTAGTGACGAATAATAACGATACGGGACTCTTACGAGGTCTCGTAATCGGAATGAGTTTCTGCGACTACCATTGTTTGTCGCGGGTAACGGGGAATCAGGGTTCGATTCCGGTGAGGGAGCCTGAGAAACTGCTACCACATCCAAGGAAGGCAGCAGGCGCGCAAATTACCCACTCCCTGCACGGGGGGGGGAGGTACGGGTAGGTAGTGACGAAAAATAACGATACGGGACTCTTACGAGGTCTCGTCATCGAATAATCAATACACGAACTGCCCACACACTTGTAAATATAGACGCGCAAGATCGTTACACGAACCGCTTACCATTATAGTAAACTACTATGCAAACACACATAACATATACGCAATAAGGGAACTTTAAATTGGAGATTTTACCCTACCACACCCGTCTGTCTCATTCTGAAAACTATTCAAAATAATTGCTATTTTTCATTCTCATTCAAATATAAATAATAGTAAATAATATATAATTTTCGACTGAACTGAACCCAAGTGCCCGGCCTGTGGCCGGGCACCCCTCGTATTCATGTTCTAACCTAACCTAACCTAAATCTAGTTTTGACACCTTTAGACTTTAGATTCAAGATTTAATGTGAATATATGCATTAATAAAAACTCATACTATTTTAATACTAGTTATGCTGCTGTTGATGCACTGATGAAAGCCAGATAGCTAGATCAGTGTTTAGTTAGTCGTAGTTGCCGGTGGGCTGAGGTCTAAAGGAATCCAAACTAGTTTTAAAAGGTTTGGATAGGTTAGGTTAGGTTAGAACATG
The DNA here is from genome assembly GCF_905163445.1 of Pararge aegeria. Taxonomy (NCBI): domain Eukaryota; kingdom Metazoa; phylum Arthropoda; class Insecta; order Lepidoptera; family Nymphalidae; genus Pararge; species Pararge aegeria. The sequence goes on from NC_053195.1 coordinate 18,359,098, forward strand.
AATAAGACGGGTGCCCGGCCGCAGGCCGGTCACTTAGGTTCAGTTCCGTTTAAAAAAAAAAAAAACAAAAAACAAAACGTACCAATACAAAGTACTCTTATTCATATTAGAAGATATTGTAAAATAACAATTAATTTAATTTTTTTTTTTTTTTTTTTTTTCACTTACACATTAGGCCCGTCGCGCCGCGCCACTACTATATGGGGCGAAGGTGCGAAGTCGACGGCGACGACAAAGTACCGAGTCTAAGGAGACTGATGGCGGCGCCACACAGTGGCGTTATGTCTCTATAAAAGTGGTGGTCTTTTATTATGTTATTTATTAATGGTATTATTTTAATATCATATCAATATTGTACCCCGCACAGGGGGGAGGTACGGGTAGGTAGTGACGAAAAATAATGATACGGGACTCTTACGAGGTCTCGCAATCGGAATGAGTACACTTTAAATATTTTAACGAGGTAAAATTTAAGGGCATTGAGGGTCTGGTGCCAGTGGTGGTTGATTAGATCCACACACTATACTTTTTATAATTATGTGGCGTTATGTCTCTATAAAAGTGGTGGTCTTTTATTATGTTATTTATTAATGGTATTTTTTTAATATCATATCAATATTGTACCCCGCACGGGGGGAGGTAGGGGGGTAGGTAGTGACGAAAAATAACGATACGGGACTCTTACGAGGTCTCGTAATCGGAATGAGTTTCTGCGACTACCATTGTTTGTCGCGGGTAACGGGGAATCAGGGTTCGATTCCGGTGAGGGAGCCTGAGAAACTGCTACCACATCCAAGGAAGGCAGCAGGCGCGCAAATTACCCACTCCCTGCACGGGGGGGGAGGTACGGGTAGGTAGTGACGAAAAATAACGATACGGGACTCTTACGAGGTCTCGTCATCGAATAATCAATACACGAACTGCCCACACACTTGTAAATATAGACGCGCAAGATCGTTACACGAACCGCTTACCATTATAGTAAACTACTATGCAAACACACATAACATATACGCAATAAGGGAACTTTAAATTGGAGATTTTACCCTACCGCACCCGTCTGTCTCATTCTGAAAACTATTCAAAATAATTGCTATTTTTCATTCTCATTCAAATATAAATAATAGTAAATAATATATAATTTTTGACTGAACTGAACCCAAGTGCCCGGCCTGTGGCCGGGCACCCCTCGTATTCATGTTCTAACCTAACCTAACCTAAATCTAGTTTTGACACCTTTAGACTTTAGATTCAAGATTTAATGTGAATATATGCATTAATAAAAACTCATTACTATTTTAATACTAGTTATGCTGCTGTTGATGCACTGATGAAAGCCAGATAGCTAGATCAGTGTTTAGTAAGTCGTAGTTGCCGGTGGGCTGAGGTCTAAAGGAATCCAAACTAGTTTTAAAAGGTTTGGATAGGTTAGGTTAGGTTAGAACATGAATAAGACGGGTGCCCGGCCGCAGGCCGGTCACTTAGGTTCAGTTCCGTTTAAAAAAAAAAAAAAACAAAAAACAAAACGTACCAATACAAAGTACTCTTATTCATAATATTAGAAGATATTGTAAAATAACAATTAATTTAATTTTTTTTTTTTTTTTTTTCACTTACACATTAGCCTCGTCGCGCCGCGACATTACTATATGGGGCGAAGGTGCGAAGTCGACGGCGACGACAAAGTACCGAGTCTAAGGAGACTGATGGCGGCGCCACACAGTGGCGTTATGTCTCTATAAAAGTGGTGGTCTTTTATTATGTTATTTATTAATGGTATTATTTTAATATCATATCAATATTGTACCCCGCACAGGGGGGAGGTACGGGTAGGTAGTGACGAAAAATAACGATACGGGACTCTTACGAGGTCTCGCAATCGGAATGAGTACACTTTAAATATTTTAACGAGGTAAAATTTAAGGGCATTGAGGGTCTGGTGCCAGTGGTGGTTGATTAGATCCACACACTATACTTTTTATAATTATGTGGCGTTATGTCTCTATAAAAGTGGTGGTCTTTTATTATGTTATTTATTAATGGTATTTTTTTAATATCATATCAATATTGTACCCCGCACGGGGGGAGGTAGGGGGGTAGGTAGTGACGAAAAATAACGATACGGGACTCTTACGAGGTCTCGTAATCGGAATGAGTTTCTGCGACTACCATTGTTTGTCGCGGGTAACGGGGAATCAGGGTTCGATTCCGGTGAGGGAGCCTGAGAAACTGCTACCACATCCAAGGAAGGCAGCAGGCGCGCAAATTACCCACTCCCTGCACGGGGGGGGGGGGGAGGTACGGGTAGGTAGTGACGAAAAATAACGATACGGGACTCTTACGAGGTCTCGTCATCGAATAATCAATACACGAACTGCCCACACACTTGTAAATATAGACGCGCAAGATCGTTACACGAACCGCTTACCATTATAGTAAACTACTATGCAAACACACATAACATATACGCAATAAGGGAACTTTAAATTGGAGATTTTACCCTACCACACCCGTCTGTCTCATTCTGAAAACTATTCAAAATAATTGCTATTTTTCATTCTCATTCAAATATAAATAATAGTAAATAATATATAATTTTCGACTGAACTGAACCCAAGTGCCCGGCCTGTGGCCGGGCACCCTTCGTATTCATGTTCTAACCTAACCTAACCTAAATCTAGTTTTGACACCTTTAGACTTTAGATTCAAGATTTAATGTGAATATATGCATTAATAAAAACTCATTACTATTTTAATACTAGTTATGCTGCTGTTGATGCACTGATGAAAGCCAGATAGCTAGATCAGTGTTTAGTTCGTCGTAGTTGCCGGTGGGCTGAGGTCTAAAGGAATCCAAACTAGTTTTAAAAGGTTTGGATAGGTTAGGTTAGGTTAGAACATGAATAAGACGGGTGCCCGGCCGCAGGCCGGTCACTTAGGTTCAGTTCCGTTTAAAAAAAAAAAAACAAAAAACAAAACGTACCAATACAAAGTACTCTTATTCATATTAGAAGATATTGTAAAATAACAATTAATTTAATTTTTTTTTTTTTTTTTTTTTCACTTACACATTAGGCCCGTCGCGCCGCGCCACTACTATATGGGGCGAAGGTGCGAAGTCGACGGCGACGACAAAGTACCGAGTCTAAGGAGACTGATGGCGGCGCCACACAGTGGCGTTATGTCTCTATAAAAGTGGTGGTCTTTTATTATGTTATTTATTAATGGTATTATTTTAATATCATATCAATATTGTACCCCGCACAGGGGGGAGGTACGGGTAGGTAGTGACGAAAAATAATGATACGGGACTCTTACGAGGTCTCGCAATCGGAATGAGTACACTTTAAATATTTTAACGAGGTAAAATTTAAGGGCATTGAGGGTCTGGTGCCAGTGGTGGTTGATTAGATCCACACACTATACTTTTTATAATTATGTGGCGTTATGTCTCTATAAAAGTGGTGGTCTTTTATTATGTTATTTATTAATGGTATTTTTTTAATATCATATCAATATTGTACCCCGCACGGGGGGAGGTAGGGGGGTAGGTAGTGACGAAAAATAACGATACGGGACTCTTACGAGGTCTCGTAATCGGAATGAGTTTCTGCGACTACCATTGTTTGTCGCGGGTAACGGGGAATCAGGGTTCGATTCCGGTGAGGGAGCCTGAGAAACTGCTACCACATCCAAGGAAGGCAGCAGGCGCGCAAATTACCCACTCCCTGCACGGGGGGGGGGAGGTACGGGTAGGTAGTGACGAAAAATAACGATACGGGACTCTTACGAGGTCTCGTCATCGAATAATCAATACACGAACTGCCCACACACTTGTAAATATAGACGCGCAAGATCGTTACACGAACCGCTTACCATTATAGTAAACTACTATGCAAACACACATAACATATACGCAATAAGGGAACTTTAAATTGGAGATTTTACCCTACCACACCCGTCTGTCTCATTCTGAAAACTATTCAAAATAATTGCTATTTTTCATTCTCATTCAAATATAAATAATAGTAAATAATATATAATTTTCGACTGAACTGAACCCAAGTGCCCGGCCTGTGGCCGGGCACCCCTCGTATTCATGTTCTAACCTAACCTAACCTAAATCTAGTTTTGACACCTTTAGACTTTAGATTCAAGATTTAATGTGAATATATGCATTAATAAAAACTCATTACTATTTTAATACTAGTTATGCTGCTGTTGATGCACTGATGAAAGCCAGATAGCTAGATCAGTGTTTTGTTAGTCGTAGTTGCCGGTGGGCTGAGGTCTAAAGGAATCCAAACTAGTTTTAAAAGGTTTGGATAGGTTAGGTTAGGTTAGAACATGAATAAGACGGGTGCCCGGCCGCAGGCCGGTCACTTAGGTTCAGTTCCGTTTAAAAAAAAAAAAAACAAAAAACAAAACGTACCAATACAAAGTACTCTTATTCATATTAGAAGATATTGTAAAATAACAATTAATTTAATTTTTTTTTTTTTTTTTTTCACTTACACATTAGGCCCGTCGCGCCGCGCCACTACTATATGGGGCGAAGGTGCGAAGTCGACGGCGACGACAAAGTACCGAGTCTAAGGAGACTGATGGCGGCGCCACACAGTGGCGTTATGTCTCTATAAAAGTGGTGGTCTTTTATTATGTTATTTATTAATGGTATTATTTTAATATCATATCAATATTGTACCCCGCACAGGGGGGAGGTACGGGTAGGTAGTGACGAAAAATAACGATACGGGACTCTTACGAGGTCTCGCAATCGGAATGAGTACACTTTAAATATTTTAACGAGGTAAAATTTAAGGGCATTGAGGGTCTGGTGCCAGTGGTGGTTGATTAGATCCACACACTATACTTTTTATAATTATGTGGCGTTATGTCTCTATAAAAGTGGTGGTCTTTTATTATGTTATTTATTAATGGTATTTTTTTAATATCATATCAATATTGTACCCCGCACGGGGGGAGGTAGGGGGGTAGGTAGTGACGAAAAATAACGATACGGGACTCTTACGAGGTCTCGTAATCGGAATGAGTTTCTGCGACTACCATTGTTTGTCGCGGGTAACGGGGAATCAGGGTTCGATTCCGGTGAGGGAGCCTGAGAAACTGCTACCACATCCAAGGAAGGCAGCAGGCGCGCAAATTACCCACTCCCTGCACGGGGGAGGGGGAGGTACGGGTAGGTAGTGACGAAAAATAACGATACGGGACTCTTACGAGGTCTCGTCATCGAATAATCAATACACGAACTGCCCACACACTTGTAAATATAGACGCGCAAGATCGTTACACGAACCGCTTACCATTATAGTAAACTACTATGCAAACACACATAACATATACGCAATAAGGGAACTTTAAATTGGAGATTTTACCCTACCACACCCGTCTGTCTCATTCTGAAAACTATTCAAAATAATTGCTATTTTTCATTCTCATTCAAATATAAATAATAGTAAATAATATATAATTTTCGACTGAACTGAACCCAAGTGCCCGGCCTGTGGCCGGGCACCCTTCGTATTCATGTTCTAACCTAACCTAACCTAAATCTAGTTTTGACACCTTTAGACTTTAGATTCAAGATTTAATGTGAATATATGCATTAATAAAAACTCATTACTATTTTAATACTAGTTATGCTGCTGTTGATGCACTGATGAAAGCCAGATAGCTAGATCAGTGTTTAGTTCGTCGTAGTTGCCGGTGGGCTGAGGTCTAAAGGAATCCAAACTAGTTTTAAAAGGTTTGGATAGGTTAGGTTAGGTTAGAACATGAATAAGACGGGTGCCCGGCCGCAGGCCGGTCACTTAGGTTCAGTTCCGTTTAAAAAAAAAAAAACAAAAAACAAAACGTACCAATACAAAGTACTCTTATTCATATTAGAAGATATTGTAAAATAACAATTAATTTAATTTTTTTTTTTTTTTTTTTTTCACTTACACATTAGGCCCGTCGCGCCGCGCCACTACTATATGGGGCGAAGGTGCGAAGTCGACGGCGACGACAAAGTACCGAGTCTAAGGAGACTGATGGCGGCGCCACACAGTGGCGTTATGTCTCTATAAAAGTGGTGGTCTTTTATTATGTTATTTATTAATGGTATTATTTTAATATCATATCAATATTGTACCCCGCACAGGGGGGAGGTACGGGTAGGTAGTGACGAAAAATAACGATACGGGACTCTTACGAGGTCTCGTCATCGAATAATCAATACACGAACTGCCCACACACTTGTAAATATAGACGCGCAAGATCGTTACACGAACCGCTTACCATTATAGTAAACTACTATGCAAACACACATAACATATACGCAATAAGGGAACTTTAAATTGGAGATTTTACCCTACCACACCCGTCTGTCTCATTCTGAAAACTATTCAAAATAATTGCTATTTTTCATTCTCATTCAAATATAAATAATAGTAAATAATATATAATTTTCGACTGAACTGAACCCAAGTGCCCGGCCTGTGGCCGGGCACCCTTCGTATTCATGTTCTAACCTAACCTAACCTAAATCTAGTTTTGACACCTTTAGACTTTAGATTCAAGATTTAATGTGAATATATGCATTAATAAAAACTCATTACTATTTTAATACTAGTTATGCTGCTGTTGATGCACTGATGAAAGCCAGATAGCTAGATCAGTGTTTAGTTCGTCGTAGTTGCCGGTGGGCTGAGGTCTAAAGGAATCCAAACTAGTTTTAAAAGGTTTGGATAGGTTAGGTTAGGTTAGAACATGAATAAGACGGGTGCCCGGCCGCAGGCCGGTCACTTAGGTTCAGTTCCGTTTAAAAAAAAAAAAACAAAAAACAAAACGTACCAATACAAAGTACTCTTATTCATATTAGAAGATATTGTAAAATAACAATTAATTTAATTTTTTTTTTTTTTTTTTTTTCACTTACACATTAGGCCCGTCGCGCCGCGCCACTACTATATGGGGCGAAGGTGCGAAGTCGACGGCGACGACAAAGTACCGAGTCTAAGGAGACTGATGGCGGCGCCACACAGTGGCGTTATGTCTCTATAAAAGTGGTGGTCTTTTATTATGTTATTTATTAATGGTATTATTTTAATATCATATCAATATTGTACCCCGCACAGGGGGGAGGTACGGGTAGGTAGTGACGAAAAATAATGATACGGGACTCTTACGAGGTCTCGCAATCGGAATGAGTACACTTTAAATATTTTAACGAGGTAAAATTTAAGGGCATTGAGGGTCTGGTGCCAGTGGTGGTTGATTAGATCCACACACTATACTTTTTATAATTATGTGGCGTTATGTCTCTATAAAAGTGGTGGTCTTTTATTATGTTATTTATTAATGGTATTTTTTTAATATCATATCAATATTGTACCCCGCACGGGGGGAGGTAGGGGGGTAGGTAGTGACGAAAAATAACGATACGGGACTCTTACGAGGTCTCGTAATCGGAATGAGTTTCTGCGACTACCATTGTTTGTCGCGGGTAACGGGGAATCAGGGTTCGATTCCGGTGAGGGAGCCTGAGAAACTGCTACCACATCCAAGGAAGGCAGCAGGCGCGCAAATTACCCACTCCCTGCACGGGGGGGGGGAGGTACGGGTAGGTAGTGACGAAAAATAACGATACGGGACTCTTACGAGGTCTCGTCATCGAATAATCAATACACGAACTGCCCACACACTTGTAAATATAGACGCGCAAGATCGTTACACGAACCGCTTACCATTATAGTAAACTACTATGCAAACACACATAACATATACGCAATAAGGGAACTTTAAATTGGAGATTTTACCCTACCACACCCGTCTGTCTCATTCTGAAAACTATTCAAAATAATTGCTATTTTTCATTCTCATTCAAATATAAATAATAGTAAATAATATATAATTTTCGACTGAACTGAACCCAAGTGCCCGGCCTGTGGCCGGGCACCCCTCGTATTCATGTTCTAACCTAACCTAACCTAAATCTAGTTTTGACACCTTTAGACTTTAGATTCAAGATTTAATGTGAATATATGCATTAATAAAAACTCATTACTATTTTAATACTAGTTATGCTGCTGTTGATGCACTGATGAAAGCCAGATAGCTAGATCAGTGTTTTGTTAGTCGTAGTTGCCGGTGGGCTGAGGTCTAAAGGAATCCAAACTAGTTTTAAAAGGTTTGGATAGGTTAGGTTAGGTTAGAACATGAATAAGACGGGTGCCCGGCCGCAGGCCGGTCACTTAGGTTCAGTTCCGTTTAAAAAAAAAAAAAACAAAAAACAAAACGTACCAATACAAAGTACTCTTATTCATATTAGAAGATATTGTAAAATAACAATTAATTTAATTTTTTTTTTTTTTTTTTTCACTTACACATTAGGCCCGTCGCGCCGCGCCACTACTATATGGGGCGAAGGTGCGAAGTCGACGGCGACGACAAAGTACCGAGTCTAAGGAGACTGATGGCGGCGCCACACAGTGGCGTTATGTCTCTATAAAAGTGGTGGTCTTTTATTATGTTATTTATTAATGGTATTATTTTAATATCATATCAATATTGTACCCCGCACAGGGGGGAGGTACGGGTAGGTAGTGACGAAAAATAACGATACGGGACTCTTACGAGGTCTCGCAATCGGAATGAGTACACTTTAAATATTTTAACGAGGTAAAATTTAAGGGCATTGAGGGTCTGGTGCCAGTGGTGGTTGATTAGATCCACACACTATACTTTTTATAATTATGTGGCGTTATGTCTCTATAAAAGTGGTGGTCTTTTATTATGTTATTTATTAATGGTATTTTTTTAATATCATATCAATATTGTACCCCGCACGGGGGGAGGTAGGGGGGTAGGTAGTGACGAAAAATAACGATACGGGACTCTTACGAGGTCTCGTAATCGGAATGAGTTTCTGCGACTACCATTGTTTGTCGCGGGTAACGGGGAATCAGGGTTCGATTCCGGTGAGGGAGCCTGAGAAACTGCTACCACATCCAAGGAAGGCAGCAGGCGCGCAAATTACCCACTCCCTGCACGGGGGAGGGGGAGGTACGGGTAGGTAGTGACGAAAAATAACGATACGGGACTCTTACGAGGTCTCGTCATCGAATAATCAATACACGAACTGCCCACACACTTGTAAATATAGACGCGCAAGATCGTTACACGAACCGCTTACCATTATAGTAAACTACTATGCAAACACACATAACATATACGCAATAAGGGAACTTTAAATTGGAGATTTTACCCTACCACACCCGTCTGTCTCATTCTGAAAACTATTCAAAATAATTGCTATTTTTCATTCTCATTCAAATATAAATAATAGTAAATAATATATAATTTTCGACTGAACTGAACCCAAGTGCCCGGCCTGTGGCCGGGCACCCCTCGTATTCATGTTCTAACCTAACCTAACCTAAATCTAGTTTTGACACCTTTAGACTTTAGATTCAAGATTTAATGTGAATATATGCATTAATAAAAACTCATTACTATTTTAATACTAGTTATGCTGCTGTTGATGCACTGATGAAAGCCAGATAGCTAGATCAGTGTTTAGTTAGTCGTAGTTGCCGGTGGGCTGAGGTCTAAAGGAATCCAAACTAGTTTTAAAAGGTTTGGATAGGTTAGGTTAGGTTAGAACATGAATAAGACGGGTGCCCGGCCGCAGGCCGGTCACTTAGGTTCAGTTCCGTTTAAAAAAAAAAAAAACAAAAAACAAAACGTACCAATACAAAGTACTCTTATTCATAATATTAGAAGATATTGTAAAATAACAATTAATTTAATTTTTTTTTTTTTTTTTTTTCACTTACACATTAGGCCCGTCGCGCCGCGCCACTACTATATGGGGCGAAGGTGCGAAGTCGACGGCGACGACAAAGTACCGAGTCTAAGGAGACTGATGGCGGCGCCACACAGTGGCGTTATGTCTCTATAAAAGTGGTGGTCTTTTATTATGTTATTTATTAATGGTATTATTTTAATATCATATCAATATTGTACCCCGCACAGGGGGGAGGTACGGGTAGGTAGTGACGAAAAATAACGATACGGGACTCTTACGAGGTCTCGCAATCGGAATGAGTACACTTTAAATATTTTAACGAGGTAAAATTTAAGGGCATTGAGGGTCTGGTGCCAGTGGTGGTTGATTAGATCCACACACTATACTTTTTATAATTATGTGGCGTTATGTCTCTATAAAAGTGGTGGTCTTTTATTATGTTATTTATTAATGGTATTTTTTTAATATCATATCAATATTGTACCCCGCACGGGGGGAGGTAGGGGGGTAGGTAGTGACGAAAAATAACGATACGGGACTCTTACGAGGTCTCGTAATCGGAATGAGTTTCTGCGACTACCATTGTTTGTCGCGGGTAACGGGGAATCAGGGTTCGATTCCGGTGAGGGAGCCTGAGAAACTGCTACCACATCCAAGGAAGGCAGCAGGCGCGCAAATTACCCACTCCCTGCACGGGGGGGGGGGAGGTACGGGTAGGTAGTGACGAAAAATAACGATACGGGACTCTTACGAGGTCTCGTCATCGAATAATCAATACACGAACTGCCCACACACTTGTAAATATAGACGCGCAAGATCGTTACACGAACCGCTTACCATTATAGTAAACTACTATGCAAACACACATAACATATACGCAATAAGGGAACTTTAAATTGGAGATTTTACCCTACCACACCCGTCTGTCTCATTCTGAAAACTATTCAAAATAATTGCTATTTTTCATTCTCATTCAAATATAAATAATAGTAAATAATATATAATTTTCGACTGAACTGAACCCAAATGCCCGGCCTGTGGCCGGGCACCCCTCGTATTCATGTTCTAACCTAACCTAACCTAAATCTAGTTTTGACACCTTTAGACTTTAGATTCAAGATTTAATGTGAATATATGCATTAATAAAAACTCATTACTATTTTAATACTAGTTATGCTGCTGTTGATGCACTGATGAAAGCCAGATAGCTAGATCAGTGTTTAGTTAGTCGTAGTTGCCGGTGGGCTGAGGTCTAAAGGAATCCAAACTAGTTTTAAAAGGTTTGGATAGGTTAGGTTAGGTTAGAACATGAATAAGACGGGTGCCCGGCCGCAGGCCGGTCACTTAGGTTCAGTTCCGTTTAAAAAAAAAAAAAAACAAAAAACAAAACGTACCAATACAAAGTACTCTTATTCATAATATTAGAAGATATTGTAAAATAACAATTAATTTAATTTTTTTTTTTTATTTTTTCACTTACACATTAGCCTCGTCGCGCCGCGACATTACTATATGGGGCGAAGGTGCGAAGTCGACGGCGACGACAAAGTACCGAGTCTAAGGAGACTGATGGCGGCGCCACACAGTGGCGTTATGTCTCTATAAAAGTGGTGGTCTTTTATTATGTTATTTATTAATGGTATTATTTTAATATCATATCAATATTGTACCCCGCACAGGGGGGAGGTACGGGTAGGTAGTGACGAAAAATAACGATACGGGACTCTTACGAGGTCTCGCAATCGGAATGAGTACACTTTAAATATTTTAACGAGGTAAAATTTAAGGGCATTGAGGGTCTGGTGCCAGTGGTGGTTGATTAGATCCACACACTATACTTTTTATAATTATGTGGCGTTATGTCTCTATAAAAGTGGTGGTCTTTTATTATGTTATTTATTAATGGTATTTTTTTAATATCATATCAATATTGTACCCCGCACGGGGGGAGGTAGGGGGGTAGGTAGTGACGAAAAATAACGATACGGGACTCTTACGAGGTCTCGTAATCGGAATGAGTTTCTGCGACTACCATTGTTTGTCGCGGGTAACGGGGAATCAGGGTTCGATTCCGGTGAGGGAGCCTGAGAAACTGCTACCACATCCAAGGAAGGCAGCAGGCGCGCAAATTACCCACTCCCTGCACGGGGGGGGAGGTACGGGTAGGTAGTGACGAAAAATAACGATACGGGACTCTTACGAGGTCTCGTCATCGAATAATCAATACACGAACTGCCCACACACTTGTAAATATAGACGCGCAAGATCGTTACACGAACCGCTTACCATTATAGTAAACTACTATGCAAACACACATAACATATACGCAATAAGGGAACTTTAAATTGGAGATTTTACCCTACCACACCCGTCTGTCTCATTCTGAAAACTATTCAAAATAATTGCTATTTTTCATTCTCATTCAAATATAAATAATAGTAAATAATATATAATTTTCGACTGAACTGAACCCAAGTGCCCGGCCTGTGGCCGGGCACCCCTCGTATTCATGTTCTAACCTAACCTAACCTAAATCTAGTTTTGACACCTTTAGACTTTAGATTCAAGATTTAATGTGAATATATGCATTAATAAAAACTCATTACTATTTTAATACTAGTTATGCTGCTGTTGATGCACTGATGAAAGCCAGATAGCTAGATCAGTGTTTAGTTCGTCGTAGTTGCCGGTGGGCTGAGGTCTAAAGGAATCCAAACTAGTTTTAAAAGGTTTGGATAGGTTAGGTTAGAACATGAATAAGACGGGTGCCCGGCCGCAGGCCGGTCACTTAGGTTCAGTTCCGTTTAAAAAAAAAAAAAACAAAAAACAAAACGTACCAATACAAAGTACTCTTATTCATATTAGAAGATATTGTAAAATAACAATTAATTTAATTTTTTTTTTTTTTTTTTTTTTCACTTACACATTAGGCCCGTCGCGCCGCGCCACTACTATATGGGGCGAAAGTGCGAAGTCGACGGCGACGACAAAGTACCGAGTCTAAGGAGACTGATGGCGGCGCCACACAGTGGCGTTATGTCTCTATAAAAGTGGTGGTCTTTTATTATGTTATTTATTAATGGTATTATTTTAATATCATATCAATATTGTACCCCGCACAGGGGGGAGGTACGGGTAGGTAGTGACGAAAAATAATGATACGGGACTCTTACGAGGTCTCGCAATCGGAATGAGTACACTTTAAATATTTTAACGAGGTAAAATTTAAGGGCATTGAGGGTCTGGTGCCAGTGGTGGTTGATTAGATCCACACACTATACTTTTTATAATTATGTGGCGTTATGTCTCTATAAAAGTGGTGGTCTTTTATTATGTTATTTATTAATGGTATTTTTTTAATATCATATCAATATTGTACCCCGCACGGGGGGAGGTAGGGGGGTAGGTAGTGACGAAAAATAACGATACGGGACTCTTACGAGGTCTCGTAATCGGAATGAGTTTCTGCGACTACCATTGTTTGTCGCGGGTAACGGGGAATCAGGGTTCGATTCCGGTGAGGGAGCCTGAGAAACTGCTACCACATCCAAGGAAGGCAGCAGGCGCACAAATTACCCACTCCCTGCACGGGGGGGGAGGTACGGGTAGGTAGTGACGAAAAATAACGATACGGGACTCTTACGAGGTCTCGTCATCGAATAATCAATACACGAACTGCCCACACACTTGTAAATATAGACGCGCAAGATCGTTACACGAACCGCTTACCATTATAGTAAACTACTATGCAAACACACATAACATATACGCAATAAGGGAACTTTAAATTGGAGATTTTACCCTACCACACCCGTCTGTCTCATTCTGAAAACTATTCAAAATAATTGCTATTTTTCATTCTCATTCAAATATAAATAATAGTAAATAATATATAATTTTCGACTGAACTGAACCCAAGTGCCCGGCCTGTGGCCGGGCACCCCTCGTATTCATGTTCTAACCTAACCTAACCTAAATCTAGTTTTGACACCTTTAGACTTTAGATTCAAGATTTAATGTGAATATATGCATTAATAAAAACTCATTACTATTTTAATACTAGTTATGCTGCTGTTGATGCACTGATGAAAGCCAGATAGCTAGATCAGTGTTTAGTTCGTCGTAGTTGCCGGTGGGCTGAGGTCTAAAGGAATCCAAACTAGTTTTAAAAGGTTTGGATAGGTTAGGTTAGGTTAGAACATGAATAAGACGGGTGCCCGGCCGCAGGCCGGTCACTTAGGTTCAGTTCCGTTTAAAAAAAAAAAAAACAAAAAACAAAACGTACCAATACAAAGTACTCTTATTCATATTAGAAGATATTGTAAAATAACAATTAATTTAATTTTTTTTTTTTTTTTTTTTTCACTTACACATTAGGCCCGTCGCGCCGCGCCACTACTATATGGGGCGAAGGTGCGAAGTCGACGGCGACGACAAAGTACCGAGTCTAAGGAGACTGATGGCGGCGCCACACAGTGGCGTTATGTCTCTATAAAAGTGGTGGTCTTTTATTATGTTATTTATTAATGGTATTATTTTAATATCATATCAATATTGTACCCCGCACAGGGGGGAGGTACGGGTAGGTAGTGACGAAAAATAATGATACGGGACTCTTACGAGGTCTCGCAATCGGAATGAGTACACTTTAAATATTTTAACGAGGTAAAATTTAAGGGCATTGAGGGTCTGGTGCCAGTGGTGGTTGATTAGATCCACACACTATACTTTTTATAATTATGTGGCGTTATGTCTCTATAAAAGTGGTGGTCTTTTATTATGTTATTTATTAATGGAATTTTTTTAATATCATATCAATATTGTACCCCGCACGGGGGGAGGTAGGGGGGTAGGTAGTGACGAAAAATAACGATACGGGACTCTTACGAGGTCTCGTAATCGGAATGAGTTTCTGCGACTACCATTGTTTGTCGCGGGTAACGGGGAATCAGGGTTCGATTCCGGTGAGGGAGCCTGAGAAACTGCTACCACATCCAAGTAAGGCAGCAGGCGCGCAAATTACCCACTCCCTGCACGGGGGGGGGGGAGGTACGGGTAGGTAGTGACGAAAAATAACGATACGGGACTCTTACGAGGTCTCGTCATCGAATAATCAATACACGAACTGCCCACACACTTGTAAATATAGACGCGCAAGATCGTTACACGAACCGCTTACCATTATAGTAAACTACTATGCAAACACACATAACATATACGCAATAAGGGAACTTTAAATTGGAGATTTTACCCTACCACACCCGTCTGTCTCATTCTGAAAACTATTCAAAATAATTGCTATTTTTCATTCTCATTCAAATATAAATAATAGTAAATAATATATAATTTTCGACTGAACTGAACCCAAGTGCCCGGCCTGTGGCCGGGCACCCCTCGTATTCATGTTCTAACCTAACCTAACCTAAATCTAGTTTTGACACCTTTAGACTTTAGATTCAAGATTTAATGTGAATATATGCATTAATAAAAACTCATTACTATTTTAATACTAGTTATGCTGCTGTTGATGCACTGATGAAAGCCAGATAGCTAGATCAGTGTTTAGTTAGTCGTAGTTGCCGGTGGGCTGAGGTCTAAAGGAATCCAAACTAGTTTTAAAAGGTTTGGATAGGTTAGGTTAGGTTAGAACATGAATTCGCGGTCGTGTGCGAAAGCGTTCCCGTAACCCAGTCACCAGGCGAAGTGTTTGAACACCGTGGGGTTTAGTCGGTAAGAGTCCGACATAACCATCGCACCTCCCCGGGTGTGTTGGTATCCATGAGGATTCCCCACGTAAAAAAAAAAAAAAAAAAAAAAAAAAAAAAAAAAAAGGTTAGAACATGAATAAGACGGGTGCCCGGCCGCAGGCCGGTCACTTAGGTTCAGTTCCGTTTAAAAAAAAAAAAAACAAAAAACAAAACGTACCAATACAAAGTACTCTTATTCATATTAGAAGATATTGTAAAATAACAATTAATTTAATTTTTTTTTTTTTTTTTTTTTTCACTTACACATTAGGCCCGTCGCGCCGCGCCACTACTATATGGGGCGAAAGTGCGAAGTCGACGGCGACGACAAAGTACCGAGTCTAAGGAGACTGATGGCGGCGCCACACAGTGGCGTTATGTCTCTATAAAAGTGGTGGTCTTTTATTATGTTATTTATTAATGGTATTATTTTAATATCATATCAATATTGTACCCCGCACAGGGGGGAGGTACGGGTAGGTAGTGACGAAAAATAACGATACGGGACTCTTACGAGGTCTCGCAATCGGAATGAGTACACTTTAAATATTTTAACGAGGTAAAATTTAAGGGCATTGAGGGTCTGGTGCCAGTGGTGGTTGATTAGATCCACACACTATACTTTTTATAATTATGTGGCGTTATGTCTCTATAAAAGTGGTGGTCTTTTATTATGTTATTTATTAATGGTATTTTTTTAATATCATATCAATATTGTACCCCGCACGGGGGGAGGTAGGGGGGTAGGTAGTGACGAAAAATAACGATACGGGACTCTTACGAGGTCTCGTAATCGGAATGAGTTTCTGCGACTACCATTGTTTGTCGCGGGTAACGGGGAATCAGGGTTCGATTCCGGTGAGGGAGCCTGAGAAACTGCTACCACATCCAAGTAAGGCAGCAGGCGCGCAAATTACCCACTCCCTGCACGGGGGGGGGGGAGGTTCGGGTAGGTAGTGACGAAAAATAACGATACGGGACTCTTACGAGGTCTCGTCATCGAATAATCAATACACGAACTGCCCACACACTTGTAAATATAGACGCGCAAGATCGTTACACGAACCGCTTACCATTATAGTAAACTACTATGCAAACACACATAACATATACGCAATAAGGGAACTTTAAATTGGAGATTTTACCCTACCACACCCGTCTGTCTCATTCTGAAAACTATTCAAAATAATTGCTATTTTTCATTCTCATTCAAATATAAATAATAGTAAATAATATATAATTTTCGACTGAACTGAACCCAAGTGCCCGGCCTGTGGCCGGGCACCCCTCGTATTCATGTTCTAACCTAACCTAACCTAAATCTAGTTTTGACACCTTTAGACTGTAGATTCAAGATTTAATGTGAATATATGCATTAATAAAAACTCATTACTATTTTAATACTAGTTATGCTGCTGTTGATGCACTGATGAAAGCCAGATAGCTAGATCAGTGTTTAGTTAGTCGTAGTTGCCGGTGGGCTGAGGTCTAAAGGAATCCAAACTAGTTTTAAAAGGTTTGGATAGGTTAGGTTAGGTTAGAACATGAATAAGACGGGTGCCCGGCCGCAGGCCGGTCACTTAGGTTCAGTTCCGTTTAAAAAAAAAAAAAACAAAAAACAAAACGTACCAATACAAAGTACTCTTATTCATATTAGAAGATATTGTAAAATAACAATTAATTTAATTTTTTTTTTTTTTTTTTTTCACTTACACATTAGGCCCGTCGCGCCGCGCCACTACTATATGGGGCGAAGGTGCGAAGTCGACGGCGACGACAAAGTACCGAGTCTAAGGAGACTGATGGCGGCGCCACACAGTGGCGTTATGTCTCTATAAAAGTGGTGGTCTTTTATTATGTTATTTATTAATGGTATTATTTTAATATCATATCAATATTGTACCCCGCACAGGGGGGAGGTACGGGTAGGTAGTGACGAAAAATAACGATACGGGACTCTTACGAGGTCTCGCAATCGGAATGAGTACACTTTAAATATTTTAACGAGGTAAAATTTAAGGGCATTGAGGGTCTGGTGCCAGTGGTGGTTGATTAGATCCACACACTATACTTTTTATAATTATGTGGCGTTATGTCTCTATAAAAGTGGTGGTCTTTTATTATGTTATTTATTAATGGTATTTTTTTAATATCATATCAATATTGTACCCCGCACGGGGGGAGGTAGGGGGGTAGGTAGTGACGAAAAATAACGATACGGGACTCTTACGAGGTCTCGTCATCGGAATGAGTTTCTGCGACTACCATTGTTTGTCGCGGGTAACGGGGAATCAGGGTTCGATTCCGGTGAGGGAGCCTGAGAAACTGCTACCACATCCAAGTAAGGCAGCAGGCGCGCAAATTACCCACTCCCTGCACGGGGGGGGGGGAGGTACGGGTAGGTAGTGACGAAAAATAACGATACGGGACTCTTACGAGGTCTCGTCATCGAATAATCAATACACGAACTGCCCACACACTTGTAAATATAGACGCGCAAGATCGTTACACGAACCGCTTACCATTATAGTAAACTACTATGCAAACACACATAACATATACGCAATAAGGGAACTTTAAATTGGAGATTTTACCCTACCACACCCGTCTGTCTCATTCTGAAAACTATTCAAAATAATTGCTATTTTTCATTCTCATTCAAATATAAATAATAGTAAATAATATATAATTTTCGACTGAACTGAACCCAAGTGCCCGGCCTGTGGCCGGGCACCCCTCGTATTCATGTTCTAACCTAACCTAACCTAAATCTAGTTTTGACACCTTTAGACTTTAGATTCAAGATTTAATGTGAATATATGCATTAATAAAAACTCATTACTATTTTAATACTAGTTATGCTGCTGTTGATGCACTGATGAAAGCCAGATAGCTAGATCAGTGTTTAGTTAGTCGTAGTTGCCGGTGGGCTGAGGTCTAAAGGAATCCAAACTAGTTTTAAAAGGTTTGGATAGGTTAGGTTAGGTTAGAACATGAATAAGACGGGTGCCCGGCCGCAGGCCGGTCACTTAGGTTCAGTTCCGTTTAAAAAAAAAAAAAACAAAAAACAAAACGTACCAATACAAAGTACTCTTATTCATATTAGAAGATATTGTAAAATAACAATTAATTTAATTTTTTTTTTTTTTTTTTTTCACTTACACATTAGGCCCGTCGCGCCGCGCCACTACTATATGGGGCGAAGGTGCGAAGTCGACGGCGACGACAAAGTACCGAGTCTAAGGAGACTGATGGCGGCGCCACACAGTGGCGTTATGTCTCTATAAAAGTGGTGGTCTTTTATTATGTTATTTATTAATGGTATTATTTTAATATCATATCAATATTGTACCCCGCACAGGGGGGAGGTACGGGTAGGTAGTGACGAAAAATAACGATACGGGACTCTTACGAGGTCTCGCAATCGGAATGAGTACACTTTAAATATTTTAACGAGGTAAAATTTAAGGGCATTGAGGGTCTGGTGCCAGTGGTGGTTGATTAGATCCACACACTATACTTTTTATAATTATGTGGCGTTATGTCTCTATAAAAGTGGTGGTCTTTTATTATGTTATTTATTAATGGTATTTTTTTAATATCATATCAATATTGTACCCCGCACGGGGGGAGGTAGGGGGGTAGGTAGTGACGAAAAATAACGATACGGGACTCTTACGAGGTCTCGTAATCGGAATGAGTTTCTGCGACTACCATTGTTTGTCGCGGGTAACGGGGAATCAGGGTTCGATTCCGGTGAGGGAGCCTGAGAAACTGCTACCACATCCAAGTAAGGCAGCAGGCGCGCAAATTACCCACTCCCTGCACGGGGGGGGGGGGGGGGGGGGAGGTACGGGTAGGTAGTGACGAAAAATAACGATACGGGACTCTTACGAGGTCTCGTCATCGAATAATCAATACACGAACTGCCCACACACTTGTAAATATAGACGCGCAAGATCGTTACACGAACCGCTTACCATTATAGTAAACTACTATGCAAACACACATAACATATACGCAATAAGGGAACTTTAAATTGGAGATTTTACCCTACCACACCCGTCTGTCTCATTCTGAAAACTATTCAAAATAATTGCTATTTTTCATTCTCATTCAAATATAAATAATAGTAAATAATATATAATTTTCGACTGAACTGAACCCAAGTGCCCGGCCTGTGGCCGGGCACCCCTCGTATTCATGTTCTAACCTAACCTAACCTAAATCTAGTTTTGACACCTTTAGACTTTAGATTCAAGATTTAATGTGAATATATGCATTAATAAAAACTCATTACTATTTTAATACTAGTTATGCTGCTGTTGATGCACTGATGAAAGCCAGATAGCTAGATCAGTGTTTAGTTAGTCGTAGTTGCCGGTGGGCTGAGGTCTAAAGGAATCCAAACTAGTTTTAAAAGGTTTGGATAGGTTAGGTTAGGTTAGAACATGAATAAGACGGGTGCCCGGCCGCAGGCCGGTCACTTAGGTTCAGTTCCGTTTAAAAAAAAAAAAACAAAAAACAAAACGTACCAATACAAAGTACTCTTATTCATATTAGAAGATATTGTAAAATAACAATTAATTTAATTTTTTTTTTTTTTTTTTTTCACTTACACATTAGGCCCGTCGCGCCGCGCCACTACTATATGGGGCGAAGGTGCGAAGTCGACGGCGACGACAAAGTACCGAGTCTAAGGAGACTGATGGCGGCGCCACACAGTGGCGTTATGTCTCTATAAAAGTGGTGGTCTTTTATTATGTTATTTATTAATGGTATTATTTTAATATCATATCAATATTGTACCCCGCACAGGGGGGAGGTACGGGTAGGTAGTGACGAAAAATAACGATACGGGACTCTTACGAGGTCTCGCAATCGGAATGAGTACACTTTAAATATTTTAACGAGGTAAAATTTAAGGGCATTGAGGGTCTGGTGCCAGTGGTGGTTGATTAGATCCACACACTATACTTTTTATAATTATGTGGCGTTATGTCTCTATAAAAGTGGTGGTCTTTTATTATGTTATTTATTAATGGTATTTTTTTAATATCATATGAATATTGTACCCCGCACGGGGGGAGGTAGGGGGGTAGGTAGTGACGAAAAATAACGATACGGGACTCTTACGAGGTCTCGTAATCGGAATGAGTTTCTGCGACTACCATTGTTTGTCGCGGGTAACGGGGAATCAGGGTTCGATTCCGGTGAGGGAGCCTGAGAAACTGCTACCACATCCAAGTAAGGCAGCAGGCGCGCAAATTACCCACTCCCTGCACGGGGGGGGGGGAGGTACGGGTAGGTAGTGACGAAAAATAACGATACGGGACTCTTACGAGGTCTCGTCATCGAATAATCAATACACGAACTGCCCACACACTTGTAAATATAGACGCGCAAGATCGTTACACGAACCGCTTACCATTATAGTAAACTACTATGCAAACACACATAACATATACGCAATAAGGGAACTTTAAATTGGAGATTTTACCCTACCACACCCGTCTGTCTCATTCTGAAAACTATTCAAAATAATTGCTATTTTTCATTCTCATTCAAATATAAATAATAGTAAATAATATATAATTTTCGACTGAACTGAACCCAAGTGCCCGGCCTGTGGCCGGGCACCCCTCGTATTCATGTTCTAACCTAACCTAACCTAAATCTAGTTTTGACACCTTTAGACTTTAGATTCAAGATTTAATGTGAATATATGCATTAATAAAAACTCATTACTATTTTAATACTAGTTATGCTGCTGTTGATGCACTGATGAAAGCCAGATAGCTAGATCAGTGTTTAGTTAGTCGTAGTTGCCGGTGGGCTGAGGTCTAAAGGAATCCAAACTAGTTTTAAAAGGTTTGGATAGGTTAGGTTAGGTTAGAACATGAATAAGACGGGTGCCCGGCCGCAGGCCGGTCACTTAGGTTCAGTTCCGTTTAAAAAAAAAAAAAACAAAAAACAAAACGTACCAATACAAAGTACTCTTATTCATATTAGAAGATATTGTAAAATAACAATTAATTTAATTTTTTTTTTTTTTTTTTTTCACTTACACATTAGGCCCGTCGCGCCGCGCCACTACTATATGGGGCGAAGGTGCGAAGTCGACGGCGACGACAAAGTACCGAGTCTAAGGAGACTGATGGCGGCGCCACACAGTGGCGTTATGTCTCTATAAAAGTGGTGGTCTTTTATTATGTTATTTATTAATGGTATTATTTTAATATCATATCAATATTGTACCCCGCACAAGGGGGAGGTACGGGTAGGTAGTGACGAAAAATAACGATACGGGACTCTTACGAGGTCTCGCAATCGGAATGAGTACACTTTAAATATTTTAACGAGGTAAAATTTAAGGGCATTGAGGGTCTGGTGCCAGTGGTGGTTGATTAGATCCACACACTATACTTTTTATAATTATGTGGCGTTATGTCTCTATAAAAGTGGTGGTCTTTTATTATGTTATTTATTAATGGTATTTTTTTAATATCATATCAATATTGTACCCCGCACGGGGGGAGGTAGGGGGGTAGGTAGTGACGAAAAATAACGATACGGGACTCTTACGAGGTCTCGTAATCGGAATGAGTTTCTGCGACTACCATTGTTTGTCGCGGGTAACGGGGAATCAGGGTTCGATTCCGGTGAGGGAGCCTGAGAAACTGCTACCACATCCAAGGAAGGCAGCAGGCGCGCAAATTACCCACTCCCTGCACGGGGGGGGAGGTACGGGTAGGTAGTGACGAAAAATAACGATACGGGACTCTTACGAGGTCTCGTCATCGAATAATCAATACACGAACTGCCCACACACTTGTAAATATAGACGCGCAAGATCGTTACACGAACCGCTTACCATTATAGTAAACTACTATGCAAACACACATAACATATACGCAATAAGGGAACTTTAAATTGGAGATTTTACCCTACCACACCCGTCTGTCTCATTCTGAAAACTATTCAAAATAATTGCTATTTTTCATTCTCATTCAAATATAAATAATAGTAAATAATATATAATTTTCGACTGAACTGAACCCAAGTGCCCGGCCTGTGGCCGGGCACCCCTCGCATTCATGTTCTAACCTAACCTAACCTAAATCTAGTTTTGACACCTTTAGACTTTAGATTCAAGATTTAATGTGAATATATGCATTAATAAAAACTCATTACTATTTTAATACTAGTTATGCTGCTGTTGATGCACTGATGAAAGCCAGATAGCTAGATCAGTGTTTAGTTAGTCGTAGTTGCCGGTGGGCTGAGGTCTAAAGGAATCCAAACTAGTTTTAAAAGGTTTGGATAGGTTAGGTTAGGTTAGAACATGAATAAGACGGGTGCCCGGCCGCAGGCCGGTCACTTAGGTTCAGTTCCGTTTAAAAAAAAAAAAACAAAAAACAAAACGTACCAATACAAAGTACTCTTATTCATATTAGAAGATATTGTAAAATAACAATTAATTTAATTTTTTTTTTTTTTTTTTTTCACTTACACATTAGGCCCGTCGCGCCGCGCCACTACTATATGGGGCGAAGGTGCGAAGTCGACGGCGACGACAAAGTACCGAGTCTAAGGAGACTGATGGCGGCGCCACACAGTGGCGTTATGTCTCTATAAAAGTGGTGGTCTTTTATTATGTTATTTATTAATGGTATTATTTTAATATCATATCAATATTGTACCCCGCACAGGGGGGAGGTACGGGTAGGTAGTGACGAAAAATAACGATACGGGACTCTTACGAGGTCTCGCAATCGGAATGAGTACACTTTAAATATTTTAACGAGGTAAAATTTAAGGGCATTGAGGGTCTGGTGCCAGTGGTGGTTGATTAGATCCACACACTATACTTTTTATAATTATGTGGCGTTATGTCTCTATAAAAATGGTGGTCTTTTATTATGTTATTTATTAATGGTATTTTTTTAATATCATATGAATATTGTACCCCGCACGGGGGGAGGTAGGGGGGTAGGTAGTGACGAAAAATAACGATACGGGACTCTTACGAGGTCTCGTAATCGGAATGAGTTTCTGCGACTACCATTGTTTGTCGCGGGTAACGGGGAATCAGGGTTCGATTCCGGTGAGGGAGCCTGAGAAACTGCTACCACATCCAAGTAAGGCAGCAGGCGCGCAAATTACCCACTCCCTGCACGGGGGGGGGGGAGGTACGGGTAGGTAGTGACGAAAAATAACGATACGGGACTCTTACGAGGTCTCGTCATCGAATAATCAATACACGAACTGCCCACACACTTGTAAATATAGACGCGCAAGATCGTTACACGAACCGCTTACCATTATAGTAAACTACTATGCAAACACACATAACATATACGCAATAAGGGAACTTTAAATTGGAGATTTTACCCTACCACACCCGTCTGTCTCATTCTGAAAACTATTCAAAATAATTGCTATTTTTCATTCTCATTCAAATATAAATAATAGTAAATAATATATAATTTTCGACTGAACTGAACCCAAGTGCCCGGCCTGTGGCCGGGCACCCCTCGTATTCATGTTCTAACCTAACCTAACCTAAATCTAGTTTTGACACCTTTAGACTTTAGATTCAAGATTTAATGTGAATATATGCATTAATAAAAACTCATTACTATTTTAATACTAGTTATGCTGCTGTTGATGCACTGATGAAAGCCAGATAGCTAGATCAGTGTTTAGTTAGTCGTAGTTGCCGGTGGGCTGAGGTCTAAAGGAATCCAAACTAGTTTTAAAAGGTTTGGATAGGTTAGGTTAGGTTAGAACATGAATAAGACGGGTGCCCGGCCGCAGGCCGGTCACTTAGGTTCAGTTCCGTTTAAAAAAAAAAAAAACAAAAAACAAAACGTACCAATACAAAGTACTCTTATTCATATTAGAAGATATTGTAAAATAACAATTAATTTAATTTTTTTTTTTTTTTTTTTTCACTTACACATTAGGCCCGTCGCGCCGCGCCACTACTATATGGGGCGAAGGTGCGAAGTCGACGGCGACGACAAAGTACCGAGTCTAAGGAGACTGATGGCGGCGCCACACAGTGGCGTTATGTCTCTATAAAAGTGGTGGTCTTTTATTATGTTATTTATTAATGGTATTATTTTAATATCATATCAATATTGTACCCCGCACAAGGGGGAGGTACGGGTAGGTAGTGACGAAAAATAACGATACGGGACTCTTACGAGGTCTCGCAATCGGAATGAGTACACTTTAAATATTTTAACGAGGTAAAATTTAAGGGCATTGAGGGTCTGGTGCCAGTGGTGGTTGATTAGATCCACACACTATACTTTTTATAATTATGTGGCGTTATGTCTCTATAAAAGTGGTGGTCTTTTATTATGTTATTTATTAATGGTATTTTTTTAATATCATATCAATATTGTACCCCGCACGGGGGGAGGTAGGGGGGTAGGTAGTGACGAAAAATAACGATACGGGACTCTTACGAGGTCTCGTAATCGGAATGAGTTTCTGCGACTACCATTGTTTGTCGCGGGTAACGGGGAATCAGGGTTCGATTCCGGTGAGGGAGCCTGAGAAACTGCTACCACATCCAAGGAAGGCAGCAGGCGCGCAAATTACCCACTCCCTGCACGGGGGGGGAGGTACGGGTAGGTAGTGACGAAAAATAACGATACGGGACTCTTACGAGGTCTCGTCATCGAATAATCAATACACGAACTGCCCACACACTTGTAAATATAGACGCGCAAGATCGTTACACGAACCGCTTACCATTATAGTAAACTACTATGCAAACACACATAACATATACGCAATAAGGGAACTTTAAATTGGAGATTTTACCCTACCACACCCGTCTGTCTCATTCTGAAAACTATTCAAAATAATTGCTATTTTTCATTCTCATTCAAATATAAATAATAGTAAATAATATATAATTTTCGACTGAACTGAACCCAAGTGCCCGGCCTGTGGCCGGGCACCCCTCGTATTCATGTTCTAACCTAACCTAACCTAAATCTAGTTTTGACACCTTTAGACTTTAG
The DNA here is from genome assembly GCF_905163445.1 of Pararge aegeria. Classification (NCBI taxonomy): domain Eukaryota; kingdom Metazoa; phylum Arthropoda; class Insecta; order Lepidoptera; family Nymphalidae; genus Pararge; species Pararge aegeria. Next base: position 18,384,699 of record NC_053195.1, read on the forward strand.
ATTCAAGATTTAATGTGAATATATGCATTAATAAAAACTCATTACTATTTTAATACTAGTTATGCTGCTGTTGATGCACTGATGAAAGCCAGATAGCTAGATCAGTGTTTAGTTAGTCGTAGTTGCCGGTGGGCTGAGGTCTAAAGGAATCCAAACTAGTTTTAAAAGGTTTGGATAGGTTAGGTTAGGTTAGAACATGAATAAGACGGGTGCCCGGCCGCAGGCCGGTCACTTAGGTTCAGTTCCGTTTAAAAAAAAAAAAACAAAAAACAAAACGTACCAATACAAAGTACTCTTATTCATATTAGAAGATATTGTAAAATAACAATTAATTTAATTTTTTTTTTTTTTTTTTTCACTTACACATTAGGCCCGTCGCGCCGCGCCACTACTATATGGGGCGAAGGTGCGAAGTCGACGGCGACGACAAAGTACCGAGTCTAAGGAGACTGATGGCGGCGCCACACAGTGGCGTTATGTCTCTATAAAAGTGGTGGTCTTTTATTATGTTATTTATTAATGGTATTTTTTAATATCATATCAATATTGTACCCCGCACGGGGGGAGGTAGGGGGGTAGGTAGTGACGAAAAATAACGATACGGGACTCTTACGAGGTCTCGTAATCGGAATGAGTTTCTGCGACTACCATTGTTTGTCGCGGGTAACGGGGAATCAGGGTTCGATTCCGGTGAGGGAGCCTGAGAAACTGCTACCACATCCAAGGAAGGCAGCAGGCGCGCAAATTACCCACTCCCTGCACGGGGGGGGGGGGAGGTACGGGTAGGTAGTGACGAAAAATAACGATACGGGACTCTTACGAGGTCTCGTAATCGGAATGAGTTTCTGCGACTACCATTGTTTGTCGCGGGTAACGGGGAATCAGGGTTCGATTCCGGTGAGGGAGCCTGAGAAACTGCTACCACATCCAAGTAAGGCAGCAGGCGCGCAAATTACCCACTCCCTGCACGGGGGGGGGGGAGGTACGGGTAGGTAGTGACGAAAAATAACGATACGGGACTCTTACGAGGTCTCGTCATCGAATAATCAATACACGAACTGCCCACACACTTGTAAATATAGACGCGCAAGATCGTTACACGAACCGCTTACCATTATAGTAAACTACTATGCAAACACACATAACATATACGCAATAAGGGAACTTTAAATTGGAGATTTTACCCTACCACACCCGTCTGTCTCATTCTGAAAACTATTCAAAATAATTGCTATTTTTCATTCTCATTCAAATATAAATAATAGTAAATAATATATAATTTTCGACTGAACTGAACCCAAGTGCCCGGCCTGTGGCCGGGCACCCCTCGTATTCATGTTCTAACCTAACCTAACCTAAATCTAGTTTTGACACCTTTAGACTTTAGATTCAAGATTTAATGTGAATATATGCATTAATAAAAACTCATTACTATTTTAATACTAGTTATGCTGCTGTTGATGCACTGATGAAAGCCAGATAGCTAGATCAGTGTTTAGTTAGTCGTAGTTGCCGGTGGGCTGAGGTCTAAAGGAATCCAAACTAGTTTTAAAAGGTTTGGATAGGTTAGGTTAGGTTAGAACATGAATAAGACGGGTGCCCGGCCGCAGGCCGGTCACTTAGGTTCAGTTCCGTTTAAAAAAAAAAAAAACAAAAAACAAAACGTACCAATACAAAGTACTCTTATTCATATTAGAAGATATTGTAAAATAACAATTAATTTAATTTTTTTTTTTTTTTTTTTTCACTTACACATTAGGCCCGTCGCGCCGCGCCACTACTATATGGGGCGAAGGTGCGAAGTCGACGGCGACGACAAAGTACCGAGTCTAAGGAGACTGATGGCGGCGCCACACAGTGGCGTTATGTCTCTATAAAAGTGGTGGTCTTTTATTATGTTATTTATTAATGGTATTATTTTAATATCATATCAATATTGTACCCCGCACAAGGGGGAGGTACGGGTAGGTAGTGACGAAAAATAACGATACGGGACTCTTACGAGGTCTCGCAATCGGAATGAGTACACTTTAAATATTTTAACGAGGTAAAATTTAAGGGCATTGAGGGTCTGGTGCCAGTGGTGGTTGATTAGATCCACACACTATACTTTTTATAATTATGTGGCGTTATGTCTCTATAAAAGTGGTGGTCTTTTATTATGTTATTTATTAATGGTATTTTTTTAATATCATATCAATATTGTACCCCGCACGGGGGGAGGTAGGGGGGTAGGTAGTGACGAAAAATAACGATACGGGACTCTTACGAGGTCTCGTAATCGGAATGAGTTTCTGCGACTACCATTGTTTGTCGCGGGTAACGGGGAATCAGGGTTCGATTCCGGTGAGGGAGCCTGAGAAACTGCTACCACATCCAAGGAAGGCAGCAGGCGCGCAAATTACCCACTCCCTGCACGGGGGGGGAGGTACGGGTAGGTAGTGACGAAAAATAACGATACGGGACTCTTACGAGGTCTCGTCATCGAATAATCAATACACGAACTGCCCACACACTTGTAAATATAGACGCGCAAGATCGTTACACGAACCGCTTACCATTATAGTAAACTACTATGCAAACACACATAACATATACGCAATAAGGGAACTTTAAATTGGAGATTTTACCCTACCACACCCGTCTGTCTCATTCTGAAAACTATTCAAAATAATTGCTATTTTTCATTCTCATTCAAATATAAATAATAGTAAATAATATATAATTTTTGACTGAACTGAACCCAAGTGCCCGGCCTGTGGCCGGGCACCCCTCGTATTCATGTTCTAACCTAACCTAACCTAAATCTAGTTTTGACACCTTTAGACTTTAGATTCAAGATTTAATGTGAATATATGCATTAATAAAAACTCATTACTATTTTAATACTAGTTATGCTGCTGTTGATGCACTGATGAAAGCCAGATAGCTAGATCAGTGTTTAGTTCGTCGTAGTTGCCGGTGGGCTGAGGTCTAAAGGAATCCAAACTAGTTTTAAAAGGTTTGGATAGGTTAGGTTAGGTTAGAACATGAATAAGACGGGTGCCCGGCCGCAGGCCGGTCACTTAGGTTCAGTTCCGTTTAAAAAAAAAAAAACAAAAAACAAAACGTACCAATACAAAGTACTCTTATTCATATTAGAAGATATTGTAAAATAACAATTAATTTAATTTTTTTTTTTTTTTTTTTTTTCACTTACATATTAGGCCCGTCGCGCCGCGCCACTACTATATGGGGCGAAGGTGCGAAGTCGACGGCGACGACAAAGTACCGAGTCTAAGGAGACTGATGGCGGCGCCACACAGTGGCGTTATGTCTCTATAAAAGTGGTGGTCTTTTATTATGTTATTTATTAATGGTATTATTTTAATATCATATCAATATTGTACCCCGCACAGGGGGGAGGTACGAGTAGGTAGTGACGAAAAATAATGATACGGGACTCTTACGAGGTCTCGCAATCGGAATGAGTACACTTTAAATATTTTAACGAGGTAAAATTTAAGGGCATTGAGGGTCTGGTGCCAGTGGTGGTTGATTAGATCCACACACTATACTTTTTATAATTATGTGGCGTTATGTCTCTATAAAAGTGGTGGTCTTTTATTATGTTATTTATTAATGGTATTTTTTTAATATCATATCAATATTGTACCCCGCACGGGGGGAGGTAGGGGGGTAGGTAGTGACGAAAAATAACGATACGTGACTCTTACGAGGTCTCGTAATCGGAATGAGTTTCTGCGACTACCATTGTTTGTCGCGGGTAACGGGGAATCAGGGTTCGATTCCGGTGAGGGAGCCTGAGAAACTGCTACCACATCCAAGGAAGGCAGCAGGCGCGCAAATTACCCACTCCCTGCACGGGGGGGGGGGGAGGTACGGGTAGGTAGTGACGAAAAATAACGATACGGGACTCTTACGAGGTCTCGTCATCGAATAATCAATACACGAACTGCCCACACACTTGTAAATATAGACGCGCAAGATCGTTACACGAACCGCTTACCATTATAGTAAACTACTATGCAAACACACATAACATATACGCAATAAGGGAACTTTAAATTGGAGATTTTACCCTACCGCACCCGTCTGTCTCATTCTGAAAACTATTCAAAATAATTGCTATTTTTCATTCTCATTCAAATATAAATAATAGTAAATAATATATAATTTTCGACTGAACTGAACCCAAGTGCCCGGCCTGTGGCCGGGCACCCCTCGCATTCATGTTCTAACCTAACCTAACCTAAATCTAGTTTTGACACCTTTAGACTTTAGATTCAAGATTTAATGTGAATATATGCATTAATAAAAACTCATTACTATTTTAATACTAGTTATGCTGCTGTTGATGCACTGATGAAAGCCAGATAGCTAGATCAGTGTTTAGTAAGTCGTAGTTGCCGGTGGGCTGAGGTCTAAAGGAATCCAAACTAGTTTTAAAAGGTTTGGATAGGTTAGGTTAGGTTAGAACATGAATAAGACGGGTGCCCGGCCGCAGGCCGGTCACTTAGGTTCAGTTCCGTTTAAAAAAAAAAAAAAACAAAAAACAAAACGTACCAATACAAAGTACTTTTATTCATAATATTAGAAGATATTGTAAAATAACAATTAATTTAATTTTTTTTTTTTTTTTTTTCACTTACACATTAGCCTCGTCGCGCCGCGACATTACTATATGGGGCGAAGGTGCGAAGTCGACGGCGACGACAAAGTACCGAGTCTAAGGAGACTGATGGCGGCGCCACACAGTGGCGTTATGTCTCTATAAAAGTGGTGGTCTTTTATTATGTTATTTATTAATGGTATTATTTTAATATCATATCAATATTGTACCCCGCACAGGGGGGAGGTACGGGTAGGTAGTGACGAAAAATAACGATACGGGACTCTTACGAGGTCTCGCAATCGGAATGAGTACACTTTAAATATTTTAACGAGGTAAAATTTAAGGGCATTGAGGGTCTGGTGCCAGTGGTGGTTGATTAGATCCACACACTATACTTTTTATAATTATGTGGCGTTATGTCTCTATAAAAGTGGTGGTCTTTTATTATGTTATTTATTAATGGTATTTTTTTAATATCATATCAATATTGTACCCCGCACGGGGGGAGGTAGGGGGGTAGGTAGTGACGAAAAATAACGATACGGGACTCTTACGAGGTCTCGTCATCGGAATGAGTTTCTGCGACTACCATTGTTTGTCGCGGGTAACGGGGAATCAGGGTTCGATTCCGGTGAGGGAGCCTGAGAAACTGCTACCACATCCAAGGAAGGCAGCAGGCGGGCAAATTACCCACTCCCTGAACGGGGGGGGGGGAGGTACGGGTAGGTAGTGACGAAAAATAACGATACGGGACTCTTACGAGGGCTCGTCATCGAATAATCAATACACGAACTGCCCACACACTTGTAAATATAGACGCGCAAGATCGTTACACGAACCGCTTACCATTATAGTAAACTACTATGCAAACACACATAACATATACGCAATAAGGGAACTTTAAATTGGAGATTTTACCCTACCGCACCCGTCTGTCTCATTCTGAAAACTATTCAAAATAATTGCTATTTTTCATTCTCATTCAAATATAAATAATAGTAAATAATATATAATTTTCGACTGAACTGAACCCAAGTGCCCGGCCTGTGGCCGGGCACCCCTCGTATTCATGTTCTAACCTAACCTAACCTAAATCTAGTTTTGACACCTTTAGACTTTAGATTCAAGATTTAATGTGAATATATTATGCATTAATAAAAACTCATTACTATTTTAATACTAGTTATGCTGCTGTTGATGCACTGATGAAAGCCAGATAGCTAGATCAGTGTTTAGTTAGTCGTAGTTGCCGGTGGGCTGAGGTCTAAAGGAATCCAAACTAGTTTTAAAAGGTTTGGATAGGTTAGGTTAGGTTAGAACATGAATAAGACGGGTGCCCGGCCGCAGGCCGGTCACTTAGGTTCAGTTCCGTTTAAAAAAAAAAAAAACAAAAAACAAAACGTACCAATACAAAGTACTCTTATTCATAATATTAGAAGATATTGTAAAATAACAATTAATTTAATTTTTTTTTTTTTTTTTTTCACTTACACATTAGGCCCGTCGCGCCGCGCCACTACTATATGGGGCGAAGGTGCGAAGTCGACGGCGACGACAAAGTACCGAGTCTAAGGAGACTGATGGCGGCGCCACACAGTGGCGTTATGTCTCTATAAAAGTGGTGGTCTTTTATTATGTTATTTATTAATGGTATTATTTTAATATCATATCAATATTGTACCCCGCACAGGGGGGAGGTACGGGTAGGTAGTGACGAAAAATAACGATACGGGACTCTTACGAGGTCTCGCAATCGGAATGAGTACACTTTAAATATTTTAACGAGGTAAAATTTAAGGGCATTGAGGGTCTGGTGCCAGTGGTGGTTGATTAGATCCACACACTATACTTTTTATAATTATGTGGCGTTATGTCTCTATAAAAGTGGTGGTCTTTTATTATGTTATTTATTAATGGTATTTTTTTAATATCATATCAATATTGTACCCCGCACGGGGGGAGGTAAGGGGGTAGGTAGTGACGAAAAATAACGATACGGGACTCTTACGAGGTCTCGTAATCGGAATGAGTTTCTGCGACTACCATTGTTTGTCGCGGGTAACGGGGAATCAGGGTTCGATTCCGGTGAGGGAGCCTGAGAAACTGCTACCACATCCAAGGAAGGCAGCAGGCGCGCAAATTACCCACTCCCTGCACGGGGGGGGGGGGAGGTACGGGTAGGTAGTGACGAAAAATAACGATACGGGACTCTTACGAGGTCTCGTCATCGAATAATCAATACACGAACTGCCCACACACTTGTAAATATAGACGCGCAAGATCGTTACACGAACCGCTTACCATTATAGTAAACTACTATGCAAGCACACATAACATATACGCAATAAGGGAACTTTAAATTGGAGATTTTACCCTACCACACCCGTCTGTCTCATTCTGAAAACTATTCAAAATAATTGCTATTTTTCATTCTCATTCAAATATAAATAATAGTAAATAATATATAATTTTCGACTGAACTGAACCCAAGTGCCCGGCCTGTGGCCGGGCACCCCTCGTATTCATGTTCTAACCTAACCTAACCTAAATCTAGTTTTGACACCTTTAGACTTTAGATTCAAGATTAAATGTGAATATATGCATTAATAAAAACTCATTACTATTTTAATACTAGTTATGCTGCTGTTGATGCACTGATGAAAGCCAGATAGCTAGATCAGTGTTTAGTTCGTCGTAGTTGCCGGTGGGCTGAGGTCTAAAGGAATCCAAACTAGTTTTAAAAGGTTTGGATAGGTTAGGTTAGGTTAGAACATGAATAAGACGGGTGCCCGGCCGCAGGCCGGTCACTTAGGTTCAGTTCCGTTTAAAAAAAAAAAAAACAAAAAACAAAACGTACCAATACAAAGTACTCTTATTCATAATATTAGAAGATATTGTAAAATAACAATTAATTTAATTTTTTTTTTTTTTTTTTTCACTTACACATTAGGCCCGTCGCGCCGCGCCACTACTATATGGGGCGAAGGTGCGAAGTCGACGGCGACGACAAAGTACCGAGTCTAAGGAGACTGATGGCGGCGCCACACAGTGGCGTTATGTCTCTATAAAAGTGGTGGTCTTTTATTATGTTATTTATTAATGGTATTTTTTTAATATCATATCAATATTGTACCCCGCACGGGGGGAGGTAGGGGGGTAGGTAGTGACGAAAAATAACGATACGGGACTCTTACGAGGTCTCGTAATCGGAATGAGTTTCTGCGACTACCATTGTTTGTCGCGGGTAACGGGGAATCAGGGTTCGATTCCGGTGAGGGAGCCTGAGAAACTGCTACCACATCCAAGGAAGGCAGCAGGCGCGCAAATTACCCACTCCCTGCACGGGGGGGGGGGGGGAGGTACGGGTAGGTAGTGACGAAAAATAACGATACGGGACTCTTACGAGGTCTCGTCATCGAATAATCAATACACGAACTGCCCACACACTTGTAAATATAGACGCGCAAGATCGTTACACGAACCGCTTACCATTATAGTAAACTACTATGCAAGCACACATAACATATACGCAATAAGGGAACTTTAAATTGGAGATTTTACCCTACCACACCCGTCTGTCTCATTCTGAAAACTATTCAAAATAATTGCTATTTTTCATTCTCATTCAAATATAAATAATAGTAAATAATATATAATTTTCGACTGAACTGAACCCAAGTGCCCGGCCTGTGGCCGGGCACCCCTCGTATTCATGTTCTAACCTAACCTAACCTAAATCTAGTTTTGACACCTTTAGACTTTAGATTCAAGATTAAATGTGAATATATGCATTAATAAAAACTCATTACTATTTTAATACTAGTTATGCTGCTGTTGATGCACTGATGAAAGCCAGATAGCTAGATCAGTGTTTAGTTCGTCGTAGTTGCCGGTGGGCTGAGGTCTAAAGGAATCCAAACTAGTTTTAAAAGGTTTGGATAGGTTAGGTTAGGTTACAACATGAATAAGACGGGTGCCCGGCCGCAGGCCGGTCACTTAGGTTCAGTTCCGTTTAAAAAAAAAAAAAACAAAAAACAAAACGTACCAATACAAAGTACTCTTATTCATATTAGAAGATATTGTAAAATAACAATTAATTTAATTTTTTTTTTTTTTTTTTTTTTCACTTACACATTAGGCCCGTCGCGCCGCGCCACTACTATATGGGGCGAAAGTGCGAAGTCGACGGCGACGACAAAGTACCGAGTCTAAGGAGACTGATGGCGGCGCCACACAGTGGCGTTATGTCTCTATAAAAGTGGTGGTCTTTTATTATGTTATTTATTAATGGTATTATTTTAATATCATATCAATATTGTACCCCGCACAGGGGGGAGGTACGGGTAGGTAGTGACGAAAAATAACGATACGGGACTCTTACGAGGTCTCGCAATCGGAATGAGTACACTTTAAATATTTTAACGAGGTAAAATTTAAGGGCATTGAGGGTCTGGTGCCAGTGGTGGTTGATTAGATCCACACACTATACTTTTTATAATTATGTGGCGTTATGTCTCTATAAAAGTGGTGGTCTTTTATTATGTTATTTATTAATGGTATTTTTTTAATATCATATCAATATTGTACCCCGCACGGGGGGAGGTAGGGGGGTAGGTAGTGACGAAAAATAACGATACGGGACTCTTACGAGGTCTCGTAATCGGAATGAGTTTCTGCGACTACCATTGTTTGTCGCGGGTAACGGGGAATCAGGGTTAGATTCCGGTGAGGGAGCCTGAGAAACTGCTACCACATCCAAGTAAGGCAGCAGGCGCGCAAATTACCCACTCCCTGCACGGGGGGGGGGGGAGGTACGGGTAGGTAGTGACGAAAAATAACGATACGGGACTCTTACGAGGTCTCGTCATCGAATAATCAATACACGAACTGCCCACACACTTGTAAATATAGACGCGCAAGATCGTTACACGAACCGCTTACCATTATAGTAAACTACTATGCAAACACACATAACATATACGCAATAAGGGAACTTTAAATTGGAGATTTTACCCTACCACACCCGTCTGTCTCATTCTGAAAACTATTCAAAATAATTGCTATTTTTCATTCTCATTCAAATATAAATAATAGTAAATAATATATAATTTTCGACTGAACTGAACCCAAGTGCCCGGCCTGTGGCCGGGCACCCCTCGTATTCATGTTCTAACCTAACCTAACCTAAATCTAGTTTTGACACCTTTAGACTTTAGATTCAAGATTTAATGTGAATATATGCATTAATAAAAACTCATTACTATTTTAATACTAGTTATGCTGCTGTTGATGCACTGATGAAAGCCAGATAGCTAGATCAGTGTTTAGTTCGTCGTAGTTGCCGGTGGGCTGAGGTCTAAAGGAATCCAAACTAGTTTTAAAAGGTTTGGATAGGTTAGGTTAGGTTAGAACATGAATAAGACGGGTGCCCGGCCGCAGGCCGGTCACTTAGGTTCAGTTCCGTTTAAAAAAAAAAAAAACAAAAAACAAAACGTACCAATACAAAGTACTCTTATTCATATTAGAAGATATTGTAAAATAACAATTAATTTAATTTTTTTTTTTTTTTTTTTCACTTACACATTAGGCCCGTCGCGCCGCGCCACTACTATATGGGGCGAAGGTGCGAAGTCGACGGCGACGACAAAGTACCGAGTCTAAGGAGACTGATGGCGGCGCCACACAGTGGCGTTATGTCTCTATAAAAGTGGTGGTCTTTTATTATGTTATTTATTAATGGTATTATTTTAATATCATATCAATATTGTACCCCGCACAGGGGGGAGGTACGGGTAGGTAGTGACGAAAAATAATGATACGGGACTCTTACGAGGTCTCGCAATCGGAATGAGTACACTTTAAATATTTTAACGAGGTAAAATTTAAGGGCATTGAGGGTCTGGTGCCAGTGGTGGTTGATTAGATCCACACACTATACTTTTTATAATTATGTGGCGTTATGTCTCTATAAAAGTGGTGGTCTTTTATTATGTTATTTATTAATGGAATTTTTTTAATATCATATCAATATTGTACCCCGCACGGGGGGAGGTAGGGGGGTAGGTAGTGACGAAAAATAACGATACGGGACTCTTACGAGGTCTCGTAATCGGAATGAGTTTCTGCGACTACCATTGTTTGTCGCGGGTAACGGGGAATCAGGGTTCGATTCCGGTGAGGGAGCCTGAGAAACTGCTACCACATCCAAGTAAGGCAGCAGGCGCGCAAATTACCCACTCCCTGCACGGGGGGGGGGGGGGGAGGTACGGGTAGGTAGTGACGAAAAATAACGATACGGGACTCTTACGAGGTCTCGTCATCGAATAATCAATACACGAACTGCCCACACACTTGTAAATATAGACGCGCAAGATCGTTACACGAACCGCTTACCATTATAGTAAACTACTATGCAAACACACATAACATATACGCAATAAGGGAACTTTAAATTGGAGATTTTACCCTACCACACCCGTCTGTCTCATTCTGAAAACTATTCAAAATAATTGCTATTTTTCATTCTCATTCAAATATAAATAATAGTAAATAATATATAATTTTCGACTGAACTGAACCCAAGTGCCCGGCCTGTGGCCGGGCACCCCTCGTATTCATGTTCTAACCTAACCTAACCTAAATCTAGTTTTGACACCTTTAGACTTTAGATTCAAGATTTAATGTGAATATATGCATTAATAAAAACTCATTACTATTTTAATACTAGTTATGCTGCTGTTGATGCACTGATGAAAGCCAGATAGCTAGATCAGTGTTTAGTTAGTCGTAGTTGCCGGTGGGCTGAGGTCTAAAGGAATCCAAACTAGTTTTAAAAGGTTTGGATAGGTTAGGTTAGGTTAGAACATGAATTCGCGGTCGTGTGCGAAAGCGTTCCCGTAACCCAGTCACCAGGCGAAGTGTTTGAACACCGTGGGGTTTAGTCGGTAAGAGTCCGACATAACCATCGCACCTCCCCGGGTGTGTTGGTATCCATGAGGATTCCCCACGTAAAAAAAAAAAAAATAAAAAAAAAAAAAAAAAAAAGGTTAGAACATGAATAAGACGGGTGCCCGGCCGCAGGCCGGTCACTTAGGTTCAGTTCCGTTTAAAAAAAAAAAAAACAAAAAACAAAACGTACCAATACAAAGTACTCTTATTCATATTAGAAGATATTGTAAAATAACAATTAATTTAATTTTTTTTTTTTTTTTTTTTTTCACTTACACATTAGGCCCGTCGCGCCGCGCCACTACTATATGGGGCGAAAGTGCGAAGTCGACGGCGACGACAAAGTACCGAGTCTAAGGAGACTGATGGCGGCGCCACACAGTGGCGTTATGTCTCTATAAAAGTGGTGGTCTTTTATTATGTTATTTATTAATGGTATTATTTTAATATCATATCAATATTGTACCCCGCACAGGGGGGAGGTACGGGTAGGTAGTGACGAAAAATAACGATACGGGACTCTTACGAGGTCTCGCAATCGGAATGAGTACACTTTAAATATTTTAACGAGGTAAAATTTAAGGGCATTGAGGGTCTGGTGCCAGTGGTGGTTGATTAGATCCACACACTATACTTTTTATAATTATGTGGCGTTATGTCTCTATAAAAGTGGTGGTCTTTTATTATGTTATTTATTAATGGTATTTTTTTAATATCATATCAATATTGTACCCCGCACGGGGGGAGGTAGGGGGGTAGGTAGTGACGAAAAATAACGATACGGGACTCTTACGAGGTCTCGTAATCGGAATGAGTTTCTGCGACTACCATTGTTTGTCGCGGGTAACGGGGAATCAGGGTTCGATTCCGGTGAGGGGGCCTGAGAAACTGCTACCACATCCAAGTAAGGCAGCAGGCGCGCAAATTACCCACTCCCTGCACGGGGGGGGGGGAGGTACGGGTAGGTAGTGACGAAAAATAACGATACGGGACTCTTACGAGGTCTCGTCATCGAATAATCAATACACGAACTGCCCACACACTTGTAAATATAGACGCGCAAGATCGTTACACGAACCGCTTACCATTATAGTAAACTACTATGCAAACACACATAACATATACGCAATAAGGGAACTTTAAATTGGAGATTTTACCCTACCACACCCGTCTGTCTCATTCTGAAAACTATTCAAAATAATTGCTATTTTTCATTCTCATTCAAATATAAATAATAGTAAATAATATATAATTTTCGACTGAACTGAACCCAAGTGCCCGGCCTGTGGCCGGGCACCCCTCGTATTCATGTTCTAACCTAACCTAACCTAAATCTAGTTTTGACACCTTTAGACTTTAGATTCAAGATTTAATGTGAATATATGCATTAATAAAAACTCATTACTATTTTAATACTAGTTATGCTGCTGTTGATGCACTGATGAAAGCCAGATAGCTAGATCAGTGTTTAGTTAGTCGTAGTTGCCGGTGGGCTGAGGTCTAAAGGAATCCAAACTAGTTTTAAAAGGTTTGGATAGGTTAGGTTAGGTTAGAACATGAATTCGCGGTCGTGTGCGAAAGCGTTCCCGTAACCCAGTCACCAGGCGAAGTGTTTGAACACCGTGGGGTTTAGTCGGTAAGAGTCCGACATAACCATCGCACCTCCCCGGGTGTGTTGGTATCCATGAGGATTCCCCACGTAAAAAAAAAAAAAATAAAAAAAAAAAAAAAAAAAAAGGTTAGAACATGAATAAGACGGGTGCCCGGCCGCAGGCCGGTCACTTAGGTTCAGTTCCGTTTAAAAAAAAAAAAAAACAAAAAACAAAACGTACCAATACAAAGTACTCTTATTCATATTAGAAGATATTGTAAAATAACAATTAATTTAATTTTTTTTTTTTTTTTTTTTTTCACTTACACATTAGGCCCGTCGCGCCGCGCCACTACTATATGGGGCGAAAGTGCGAAGTCGACGGCGACGACAAAGTACCGAGTCTAAGGAGACTGATGGCGGCGCCACACAGTGGCGTTATGTCTCTATAAAAGTGGTGGTCTTTTATTATGTTATTTATTAATGGTATTATTTTAATATCATATCAATATTGTACCCCGCACAGGGGGGAGGTACGGGTAGGTAGTGACGAAAAATAACGATACGGGACTCTTACGAGGTCTCGCAATCGGAATGAGTACACTTTAAATATTTTAACGCGGTAAAATTTAAGGGCATTGAGGGTCTGGTGCCAGTGGTGGTTGATTAGATCCACACACTATACTTTTTATAATTATGTGGCGTTATGTCTCTATAAAAGTGGTGGTCTTTTATTATGTTATTTATTAATGGTATTTTTTTAATATCATATCAATATTGTACCCCGCACGGGGGGAGGTAGGGGGGTAGGTAGTGACGAAAAATAACGATACGGGACTCTTACGAGGTCTCGTAATCGGAATGAGTTTCTGCGACTACCATTGTTTGTCGCGGGTAACGGGGAATCAGGGTTAGATTCCGGTGAGGGAGCCTGAGAAACTGCTACCACATCCAAGTAAGGCAGCAGGCGCGCAAATTACCCACTCCCTGCACGGGGGGGGAGGTACGGGTAGGTAGTGACGAAAAATAACGATACGGGACTCTTACGAGGTCTCGTCATCGAATAATCAATACACGAACTGCCCACACACTTGTAAATATAGACGCGCAAGATCGTTACACGAACCGCTTACCATTATAGTAAACTACTATGCAAACACACATAACATATACGCAATAAGGGAACTTTAAATTGGAGATTTTACCCTACCACACCCGTCTGTCTCATTCTGAAAACTATTCAAAATAATTGCTATTTTTCATTCTCATTCAAATATAAATAATAGTAAATAATATATAATTTTCGACTGAACTGAACCCAAGTGCCCGGCCTGTGGCCGGGCACCCCTCGTATTCATGTTCTAACCTAACCTAACCTAAATCTAGTTTTGACACCTTTAGACTTTAGATTCAAGATTTAATGTGAATATATGCATTAATAAAAACTCATTACTATTTTAATACTAGTTATGCTGCTGTTGATGCACTGATGAAAGCCAGATAGCTAGATCAGTGTTTAGTTCGTCGTAGTTGCCGGTGGGCTGAGGTCTAAAGGAATCCAAACTAGTTTTAAAAGGTTTGGATAGGTTAGGTTAGGTTAGAACATGAATAAGACGGGTGCCCGGCCGCAGGCCGGTCACTTAGGTTCAGTTCCGTTTAAAAAAAAAAAAAACAAAAAACAAAACGTACCAATACAAAGTACTCTTATTCATATTAGAAGATATTGTAAAATAACAATTAATTTAATTTTTTTTTTTTTTTTTTTCACTTACACATTAGGCCCGTCGCGCCGCGCCACTACTATATGGGGCGAAGGTGCGAAGTCGACGGCGACGACAAAGTACCGAGTCTAAGGAGACTGATGGCGGCGCCACACAGTGGCGTTATGTCTCTATAAAAGTGGTGGTCTTTTATTATGTTATTTATTAATGGTATTATTTTAATATCATATCAATATTGTACCCCGCACAGGGGGGAGGTACGGGTAGGTAGTGACGAAAAATAATGATACGGGACTCTTACGAGGTCTCGCAATCGGAATGAGTACACTTTAAATATTTTAACGAGGTAAAATTTAAGGGCATTGAGGGTCTGGTGCCAGTGGTGGTTGATTAGATCCACACACTATACTTTTTATAATTATGTGGCGTTATGTCTCTATAAAAGTGGTGGTCTTTTATTATGTTATTTATTAATGGTATTTTTTTAATATCATATCAATATTGTACCCCGCACGGGGGGAGGTAGGGGGGTAGGTAGTGACGAAAAATAACGATACGGGACTCTTACGAGGTCTCGTAATCGGAATGAGTTTCTGCGACTACCATTGTTTGTCGCGGGTAACGGGGAATCAGGGTTCGATTCCGGTGAGGGAGCCTGAGAAACTGCTACCACATCCAAGGAAGGCAGCAGGCGCGCAAATTACCCACTCCCTGCACGGGGGGGGGGGAGGTACGGGTAGGTAGTGACGAAAAATAACGATACGGGACTCTTACGAGGTCTCGTCATCGAATAATCAATACACGAACTGCCCACACACTTGTAAATATAGACGCGCAAGATCGTTACACGAACCGCTTACCATTATAGTAAACTACTATGCAAACACACATAACATATACGCAATAAGGGAACTTTAAATTGGAGATTTTACCCTACCACACCCGTCTGTCTCATTCTGAAAACTATTCAAAATAATTGCTATTTTTCATTCTCATTCAAATATAAATAATAGTAAATAATATATAATTTTCGACTGAACTGAACCCAAGTGCCCGGCCTGTGGCCGGGCACCCCTCGTATTCATGTTCTAACCTAACCTAACCTAAATCTAGTTTTGACACCTTTAGACTTTAGATTCAAGATTTAATGTGAATATATGCATTAATAAAAACTCATTACTATTTTAATACTAGTTATGCTGCTGTTGATGCACTGATGAAAGCCAGATAGCTAGATCAGTGTTTAGTTAGTCGTAGTTGCCGGTGGGCTGAGGTCTAAAGGAATCCAAACTAGTTTTAAAAGGTTTGGATAGGTTAGGTTAGGTTAGAACATGAATTCGCGGTCGTGTGCGAAAGCGTTCCCGTAACCCAGTCACCAGGCGAAGTGTTTGAACACCGTGGGGTTTAGTCGGTAAGAGTCCGACATAACCATTGCACCTCCCCGGGTGTGTTGGTATCCATGAGGATTCCCCACGTAAAAAAAAAAAAAATAAAAAAAAAAAAAAAAAAAAAAGGTTAGAACATGAATAAGACGGGTGCCCGGCCGCAGGCCGGTCACTTAGGTTCAGTTCCGTTTAAAAAAAAAAAAAACAAAAAACAAAACGTACCAATACAAAGTACTCTTATTCATATTAGAAGATATTGTAAAATAACAATTAATTTAATTTTTTTTTTTTTTTTTTTTTCACTTACACATTAGGCCCGTCGCGCCGCGCCACTACTATATGGGGCGAAGGTGCGAAGTCGACGGCGACGACAAAGTACCGAGTCTAAGGAGACTGATGGCGGCGCCACACAGTGGCGTTATGTCTCTATAAAAGTGGTGGTCTTTTATTATGTTATTTATTAATGGTATTATTTTAATATCATATCAATATTGTACCCCGCACAGGGGGGAGGTACGGGTAGGTAGTGACGAAAAATAACGATACGGGACTCTTACGAGGTCTCGCAATCGGAATGAGTACACTTTAAATATTTTAACGAGGTAAAATTTAAGGGCATTGAGGGTCTGGTGCCAGTGGTGGTTGATTAGATCCACACACTATACTTTTTATAATTATGTGGCGTTATGTCTCTATAAAAGTGGTGGTCTTTTATTATGTTATTTATTAATGGTATTTTTTTAATATCATATCAATATTGTACCCCGCACGGGGGGAGGTAGGGGGGTAGGTAGTGACGAAAAATAACGATACGGGACTCTTACGAGGTCTCGTAATCGGAATGAGTTTCTGCGACTACCATTGTTTGTCGCGGGTAACGGGGAATCAGGGTTCGATTCCGGTGAGGGAGCCTGAGAAACTGCTACCACATCCAAGGAAGGCAGCAGGCGCGCAAATTACCCACTCCCTGCACGGGGGGGGAGGTACGGGTAGGTAGTGACGAAAAATAACGATACGGGACTCTTACGAGGTCTCGTCATCGAATAATCAATACACGAACTGCCCACACACTTGTAAATATAGACGCGCAAGATCGTTACACGAACCGCTTACCATTATAGTAAAATACTATGCAAACACACATAACATATACGCAATAAGGGAACTTTAAATTGGAGATTTTACCCTACCACACCCGTCTGTCTCATTCTGAAAACTATTCAAAATAATTGCTATTTTTCATTCTCATTCAAATATAAATAATAGTAAATAATATATAATTTTCGACTGAACTGAACCCAAGTGCCCGGCCTGTGGCCGGGCACCCCTCGTATTCATGTTCTAACCTAACCTAACCTAAATCTAGTTTTGACACCTTTAGACTTTAGATTCAAGATTTAATGTGAATATATGCATTAATAAAAACTCATTACTATTTTAATACTAGTTATGCTGCTGTTGATGCACTGATGAAAGCCAGATAGCTAGATCAGTGTTTAGTTCGTCGTAGTTGCCGGTGGGCTGAGGTCTAAAGGAATCCAAACTAGTTTTATAAGGTTTGGATAGGTTAGGTTAGGTTAGAACATGAATAAGACGGGTGCCCGGCCGCAGGCCGGTCACTTAGGTTAGGTTAGGTTAGGTTAGGTTAGGTTAGGTTAGGTTAGGTTAGGTTAGGTTAGGTTAGGTTAGGTTAGGTTAGGCTTTTTTTTTTTTTTTTGTACTCCAAGATTCCTTGGAGCAACCCTTTTCCTCCGACATGGTGGTCGGAGACCTTGTACATCCGTTTTCTATTTCATAGAACTTAGTTAAGGATAATATAGATATAATAAGATTATTGTTTTATTGTATGTTGTTTCATTTGATATGCTATAATATTAAATATGTTTATTTCTTTTATTCTTATAATATAAGGTAAACATATTTCTTTCATTATGCATGCTGTAGTGTTGTGGTATGGTTGCTGTTTACGTTTGTGTATTGTGTGATGTGTTTGAGTGCTGTGTAATTGTTTCTATGGTTCTTGGTTGTAGATATATTTGCATGCGTTGTGTCTTATTTATCGTTCCAATTTGTATTTCTATGTAATTTCTTTATTTATTTATTATAATTAGGGTAATGAAAAGGGTCAGAATTTATTATTTATTGTTTATTAATTTTAACAACTATTTTTAAAAGATATTTATATATAAGTGATAGATATTTAGTATAATATGAATACCTAATTTGTTAACTCAGTAACCAACTCAATATTCATACATTATACATTTTATTTTGCCGGTGATCGGTTAGGTTAGGTTAGGTTAGGTTAGGTTAGGTTAGGTTAGGTTAGGTTAGGTTAGGTTAGGTTAGGTTAGGTTAGGTTAGGTTAGGTTAGGTTAGGTTAGGTTAGGTTAGGTTAGGTTAGGTTAGGTTAGGTTAGGTTAGGTTAGGTTAGGTTAGGTTAGGTTAGGTTAGGTTAGGTTAGGTTAGGTTAGGTTAGGTTAGGTTAGGTTAGGTTAGGTTAGGTTAGGTTAGGTTAGGTTAGGTTAGGTTAGGTTAGGTTAGGTTAGGTTAGGTTAGGTTAGGTTAGGTTAGGTTAGGTTAGGTTAGGTTAGGTTAGGTTAGGTTAGGTTAGGTTAGGTTAGGTTAGGTTAGGTTAGGTTAGGTTAGGTTAGGTTAGGTTAGGTTAGGTTAGGTTAGGTTAGGTTAGGTTAGGTTAGGTTTTTTTTTTTTTTTTTTTTTTTTTTTTTTTTTTTTTTTTTTTCTATTTGTTTCCTCTGACATGGTGGTCAGAGACTTTGCGTCGTTAAATTCAAATGAGAGCATTGATGTTTTTTATATTCTTTTATACTATTTTAAGGTTCCCTAATTTTAAGGTTAACTTTTATTTCTATTTGTTTCTTTTTATTACTTTTTCAGCTATTTTTATACAATATTCTAAAAACAAGTTTCTGGATGATTCCTCTAACATTATTAAACTTAAATTACTACTGCTTACTTTTTTATTTATTTCCATCTCTATCTCGAATCTTTCTTTTCCATACATAGGGCAGTCGAGGATGATGTGTGTCACGGATTCGTTCACTCCCGGTTCGCACAGACATGATGGGTCCTCCTTACACTTGAACCGGTTTAAATATTCTGAGAACCCACCGTGACCCGTTAACACCTGCGTCATTACCATCGTTAGTTCAATCTTTTTAACAATTTTATAGCCACTTGTGGCGTCTGGAAAGAAAAGCTTTGTAACGGCCGCTGTTTCATCCGACTTGTACCTTCGATTCCATTCCTCAATCGACCTGTCACGGAGTTGTCGTTTGACGAATGAAACCGGGCACTGGTCATAGTCCGGCCTTTTCTTCAGTGTTAGAGCTGCTTCTTTCGCGAGCACGTCGGCTCTCTCATTTCCCTCCAGTCCAGCGTGCGCTTTTACCCAGAAGAGGAGAACTTCTTTACTCTGGTTGCGACATACCCTCAGCTTATCTCTGATATTTGCAACCAGTGGGTGGAGGGAATTTTTACCGACTACCGACTCAAGGGAGGACCTTGAATCAGAGTAAATGCCGATGGTCTTTTCTTTGGTTTGCACTGCGATAGAAGCAGCCCTACTTAGAGCCACCAATTCCGCCTGGTAGACCGAGCAGTGCGAATCTAACTTTAGTTTGAGGGTTTTGGTTTCGGTCTCGTAATTCCATATGGATAACGCAGCCCCTACCTTGCCCTCAATTTTACTACCATCAGTAAAGATTCGCACTGCTTGTTTATTGTGTGTCTCCACCTCTATTCGATCGACCAAGTTTGTGAACTTCAAGTCCATTTGCTCTGCCGGATGGGGTTTTGTGGTGTACAGTGCTTTAACTTCTATCTCCCTGTCTCCCAGCACTGGCTGGAATATTCCTCTCTTCGCTTCAAACAGGGTGGCTGCCTCCTGGATTCTGAGGTCCAGAGGGAGCATTCCAGCCAGGATTAATGCTGAATTCAGGGAAACAGTTCGATATGCTTTTGTCATTTTCTGGGCGAAGCTTCTTTGAATTGCACTTAAGCGCTTTCTCACTCCGAGCTTTTTAGCGGCAGGTGCCCAGGCACCAGCTGCATATAAAACTATAGGTTCCACCACTGCAGTATAGATAGTCTGAATTACCTGAGGGTGGAGACCCCAACTTACTTTGGCGGCTCTTGATAGTTGTTTGTAGATATTTTGCACTTTAATGCACGTGTTTGTAACATGTGCATTAAAGGTCAATTTATCGTCAATTGTGAGCCCTAGTATTTTGATTTCACGTGACAATTGAATGTTAATTCCCCCCATGTGCAGGAGAGGGGAGTCATATTTCATTTTGTTAGTTATAATCATAGCTTTGGTTTTTTGAGGTGCAAACTTCAGCTTGTTACTGACTCCCCACTCCTGGACATAGGCGAGAGCGGCATTTGCCTGTCTTTGGACCTCCATTCCGGTATCACCATTAAATACGAGGACGATATCGTCTGCAAAAGCTTGACAATAGTCGCCACGTTCTTCGAGCCCTTTCAATAAGGGGTCAAGA